>NW_024412413.1:434995-441129 GCF_014898765.1 Herpailurus yagouaroundi | reverse complement strand
AAGGAAGGAAGGAAGGAAGGAAGGAAGGAAGGAAGGAAGGAAGGAAGGAAGGAAAAGAAATGGCTGAGAACACAGGAAAATAAATTATCCTGCAGGGACCCTGCCTGCAGGCAGTGGCCTCCTGGGACAGAGGTAGGATTTGTTAGGTTCTGATGCTGGCCACCCGCTGCCCCCACCGCTGCTGTAAGACCTGTCCCTTCCACCCTAACCACCCCTCCTGGGTCCTATCCACCACTGTGTCACACCAGGACGTGCTTGAGCCCCACACAGGTCTCCTCACTCTGGCCTCACCCCCAGGTTCCTCCTCTGCACAGCAGTTCTGCATCAGAACGCTCCACAGCTCAACACCCTCCACTCACATCCCTGTGCTCCTGGGAAACCCCAACCTGGGCCCACTGGCCTGTCCCATCTGCTCAGCCCAAAGCCCCTGACAGCTTCCTGTGTGCCGGGGACCCAGGAATGAGTCGGCACAGTGGCCTCAGTCAATACACAAATAGATGACAAGGATGGGCCTGGCCCTTAGGTCCTGAGATAACCTCCCCAGTGGGTAGCCTTATGGTCTAATTGAGGGAGACGACGCGGGGGTGAGAGATGGGCAGGGGCCAGCTGAGGGTGCAGGGCCTCCAGCCACCACCCAGGTAAGAGCAGTTCAGACAGCTGCGGAAGGGCCCCTGTAGCTGGGTCCCTGAGCCCCCACATCCAAGCTAGGAGAGGCTAAGGGCAGTCCTGTGGGCACTTGGGCCTCAGTGGCAGGCGTGAACCACTGATTCTCATGTTTGGCCTCCCTGCACACCAGCACCTCCCTGCCTGCCTGCCTCACCATCTCCCCTCTGCAGGCTCACCTCACAGCTGACTGGATGCTGCAGGCCACAACAGCCTGAGGCTCACGGCAGCTGCACATGGCCCAGGACCAGCCCCCACCCAGAGCCCCCTTCCTGGGCCGCCGTGCAGGAGGCGGGAGTGGGCGTGGGGGGCGGACGGGTGAGGGCCTGAGCAAGTGAGGAGCAAGCAAGGCCTATAATCTCCCCATCAGTCTGTCAGCGCCTCGGCGGTCACCCCAGCCCCGCCTCCTCTATCACTACGGAACCCCACAATTAGCCTGGGGCACTGTGCCAAGCCGGCAAACCAGCCACCGCTCACACACGTGACCACACATGTGCAGGCACACACGTCTGTGATGCCAGCAGGGGTCCTTCCCCAACACCCACACAGCATCCCCAGGACAAAGAGCCCGTGGGAAGTTCCCCAGACCTGGGCTCTTGGGCTGTGAGAGGCTGTGTGTGGGAAGGGTCTTGGGCAGGCCCAGCACTGGCTTAGCCCAGGATGCCCAGAGGGGCCAAGAGGGCTGGCAGAGCTGGGCAGGCCTAGAGCTGGCCTTCAGGGTGGGACCATGTGCAGGAAAGGTGGGGGCAGCCCCATACACAGAAAGGGCTAGAATCCACATGCGGCCCAGAGCCCCGACCTCTTACTGGCCTTCAAACCCACCGCTTTATAGCTGGGCCCCCATACCACCCAGGTCACCCCCATGCTGTCCAACTGCCCCCTCGCGGCCTCTGAACCACACAAGTGCCACAGGCTCCCTTGCACCAGACCTCTGCCCAGCATACTTCCTCCCAGCAGGGAGAACACCCTCTTCCCCTGTCACCCATGCTGCCTGCTATGGCCTTTCAGGACCCCAGAACTGCCTCAGCTTGGGGCTGGTATGCCAGGAGGGGAGCCAGTACACCCCCCAGTAAGGCCTAGGGTCTACATAGGTGGCATGCTGGCTCAGGGGACACAGGCCAGAGGAGAAGGCCAACACCCCTGCCCGGCTGCTCTGTTGACACAGGTGGCCTCCTGAAAGACCGACATCAACCCTGATTCTCTTTCTTGCTTTTCCTGAGGAGGGGCCGGGGGTTTGGTCCCTGCACCAGAAAGTGATGTGTCCAGGGCCACGCTGATGGCAGAGCTAAGGCCAGAACCCAGGCTGCACCCAAAAGGCTTCCCTCTCCTTCCCCGCAGCACTCGGGCCAGGACCCGCCTAGCACAAGGATGGGGAACTGGTGGGCATCATGTCATCTGAGGACAAGGATGTGGGCACTGAGCCAGGCCCTGAGCCCAGATGTCCCCGATCCCAGCCCAGGGTGAGACCCTCCTGTGCCCAGCACACTGACATACCAGGCACTCAGGTGGACTAGCCCCCAGCCACAGCGGGAGGCAGCAGTGAGTGATCCAGTCTCTATGCCTGAAAGGTTGGGTGGGGAGACCACAGACAGTAACAAAGTGGGAAAGAGAACCCCAGCTCCAAGTCCGGGACTGCCCTGGGGGTGTCCCCACAAACGGCCCCCATTGCCAACCATGGCTGCGCCAGGCTCCCTCCAGAGCCCAGGTCCAGTCATTGTCACAAGAGTGTGAATCAACCACAGAGCAGAAGAACGCAGACCCACTTGGGTGGGACCTGGAGGCAGGGCAGCAGAGGCCAGGCCCAGCCCTTCAAATGCTCTGGCCGAGATGAGGCAGGGTGAGCTGTGTGCTGGCCTGGTTCAGGGGCCGCCAGGGGAGGCCAGGACAGGGCAGGGTTCTTGCCGGGGTAGCTGAAGGGGCCGAGGTCCTCCTATCATTGGGCAGAGAGAAGCAGAGCCCGTCAGATGTGAAACCATGGAGGGGAAGGGAGTGCAAGGACCACGGAGAGAAAAGGGAAGCACTGGTGCAGGGCCCCCCCCACAGGTCCCCCCACCCACCAGTCAATTACAGGCCACTGATCCCGCCCTCTCAGCCTGTAATTTGAGTCCAAAGACAATTAGCTGCAGGCTGGCCCCACCCCACCCCACCCCACAGCCCCACCCCAAACACAAACTCCCACTAGGCTCCGGTGCAGGGACTCTGCCCAGCCCCCACCCTCAGCAAGGAACCCGACCCAATGAACCTGCGACTACTTCAGAGGTTGGGGCTGGAGGGACACTGCGGCCCCCCCAACTGGTCACACGTGGGCTTCGGTTCCAGGAGGTCTGATCCGCTCACCTCCTCCTCCACCCTCTGGTCCCCAGCCTTACCCGGACCAGACCCGAGTCCAAGGCAGGCTCTGGACAGAGGAGCCTCCTCGGACAGGGGAGAAAAGCTTATGTCCCCGCCCACGAGCACCTGTTGCTGCAGCAAGGACTGAGGCAAGTGACCGGGAGACAGCCCTCAGTGGCAGAGGGCATCACACCTCAGCGTGGCCCTGCTCAGATCTGAGAAGGGGCGAAATGGGAGGGTGCTGGAACCCACAGCCTCTCCCCCGGTGCACCCACACCCACACCCACACCCAACGTCCCAGGGGGATCATTGGCTCTGGCCCCAGGATGTGGGGACAAGGCAGGGGACAGGATGCCATGTTCCCAGAGTGGTTTTGGTCTTGGGATGGCTCAAGTGCCTGCAACCGTGCCCTCTTGGGAAAGATAGGCATAGGCCATATGGACCCCTCCCCAGGCTGCCAGCCCACCCCAGTGCTTTCCAACCCAATCTCTTCTGCCCCACTTGCCTGGGCTAGGGCCAGGACCCTGGGCTTCCTGCTCTGTGCCCAAGCTGCCAGCTCTGTGTCTCCAATGGGGTCCCCACAGGGGCTGCTGAGCACAGAGCTTGGGGGCACACTCAGGCACAGAGCCAGGGGGCCCACACAGCAGAGGCAGCGCCCCAGAGAGCTCCTCACTCATGAATGGCTTGTATCTCTTCACCTGGGGAACCCCTCACCTGCAGGCTGGGCTGTCAGAAGGGCTTCGAGGGGGCTGTGCATCAGTCAGTGGCTGGTCAGTGGGTCTTGGGGGGCGGGGACAGGGAGGTGGCCTGAGGGCCAGCCGGAGAAGACCCCTGTGCGGCACCCTAAGCAGCCTAAGTCACGCCCCTACCTGCTCCTCGTCATCCCTGGGAAGCACCAGGTGTGAGTAACCCAAGGTGTGTCCCTGAACCCAGCTCTGGAGAGTGGCCTCAGAGGCCTTCAGGCCACGGTGCGAAGCCTTCTGGGGCTGAAGGGGGACCCCCGGCTGGGCCCCTCCCCCAAGCCCTTAAGGACAGGATCTGGGGCTCCTCCAGCCCTGTGGCCTCCCTCGGAGGGGCCTGGGTCGGCTCCAGGCCGGCTAGGCAGGGCCTGCAATCTCCAACCCGAGGGTGACGCATCCCCTCCCACCCCGCCCCCGACCGGTCTGAGCAGCCTCAGGAGGCGGTGGAGCTGCCCAGACTAGCCCGTCCCTCCCTCCCAGGGCTCTCAACCCTCAGCCCCGGAAGTGGATCCCTCGGCAGGGCTGCGGCCTCCCCCCTTGGGTGGCTGGACACGGCTGGATAATCCAAAATAATTCCTTCTTGGCAGGCAGCCGGCGGGGGAGGGGGGACTCACATTCCAAACCCTTGTTTTTCTCGGTAACCTCCCTCCCCTCCTGGGGCAAGGAACCCCTGGCCAAACCTCAGGCCCTCCTGGAGGGGCCCACCCCTTAGACCAAGGTGGGCACCCACAGGGACACGGTGGGAAGAGGTGGTAGGTTCACATCTGTGGAGACCACCTGTTTGTCCTTAATCTCCTCTGGGAATTCCTGAAAGCTGACATGCCACAAAAAATAGCCAGCAGGCCCAGCCAGGCCAATGCTTGACCTTCCCTCCTAGGGACCCTCTCCTCAGGGCAGAGGGATGGCCGCTCGTGCTAGCTGTCCGACTTTCAGACTCTCAGACGGCCTCTCCCGGACACACCAGGATAACATCTGGGCATGGGCCGACCTGCACCGCTCCGCTCTCACAGGGCCCAGCCCTGGGTTTGGGGAGGGCACAGGGGCTTAAGTTCGAAATGGAAGAGAGAGCTCTCCCACAGCAGGCATGCGCTAGAAAATCCTCCAAGGTCCAGGATATTCCACTAGCTTTGGGGCCCTGCTTCACGCCCCCGCCCCCGTCCTGTCCACTGCCACAGGCAGAGGGGACAGATGGACCCCTTCCTTCCTTTTCCAAGTTGCTGGGAAGAGAAGCCTTCGTGACGTGGCAGGAAACTCCGGGGCCCTTGAGCTCAGGGACCCCAGAAATCTGCCAATCAGCCTGAGCACAGAGGGATGGGGAGAAGCCCATCCAGGAGGGCTTCCCGCAGGAGGAAGCAGCAGAAATGTAGGGTCAGAGGGTGAGGGGAGGGCCCAGGGACTGGGTATGCTCCCCCCCCCCCCCACAGTCTGAGATTTTCTCAGTAATAAACACTATTCCAATCAAGCACACCAGGAGTGGCCTTAGCAGGCCCTGTGGAGACGCAAGCAGGCCCAGGGCCACCAGGACTCGTCAGGTACCCGGGGTCGGTGCTAAGCTGCCCTTAGTCCCAAGACAGAACGCTTGCTCCCAACCTTCTTGCCGGGGCCAGGCACAGACCAGGGGGCTCACAGGGTGGTCCCAGCCGAAGCCCTCCTCAAAAGCAGCCCCAGCGGGTGTGTGGGGAGGGGGGGGGGGGGGGGGGGGCGCCCCCAGCCAAGCCCTGACTGCCGGTCACTCCCCTGGGGAAGCCTGGGCTGAGACACCCCGGAACTGCTGCCGGGGTGGGGGCAGGTGGCTGGGGGTCCCGAGCTCTTGCACAACAGGGACAACTGCAGCCCTGCCCACGGATCTCAGTGGCTGGAGAGGTGGGAGGCCTGGGTGGGGAGGGAGGGTCCGGAACCAGAAAGGGTCCGAGCGGTCCAGAGGGCGCGGCGCCCGGCTGGGGGCCCTCGGCCGGGCCAAGCCCCCTCGCCCCCGGCGCCGCGGGCCTCCCCGGCCACCTGGAAGAGCCGAGGACACACGGACGGCGGCCGAGGCCCGATCGCCCTCCGCGGAGCCGCAGCTGCCCCGGGTCCCCGCGCCCAGGGCGCGCAGGCTGGGACAGGGCGGCGCTAACGGCGAAGCCCCCCGACCCGCGCGGGCGCACCGTGGGCCCTTACCCCCACCGCGATACCTGCACGTCCGCCGCCGAGGCTCGATGGCGCCCGGGCCGCGATCGGCGCTGCGCTCCGGCCCGCGCGGCTGCCATGGAGACGGGCCTTTGTGTGGCCGAGGAGGGGCCGGAGCGCGCGGGAGCAGCGGCCCCGCCCCCGACGGAGAGAGGGGGAGGGCGGGGAGAGCCGGGTGGAAGAGGGACAGGGAGGAGGCAGAGAAGGGGGAGGAGGGAGGGGCGGGGAGGAGGA
>NW_024412413.1:407179-434895 GCF_014898765.1 Herpailurus yagouaroundi | reverse complement strand
CCCCGCCCCCCGCCCCCCGCCCCCCGCCCTCGCAGCGAGTACCCCGTACCCCGTACCCGCGCCCGCAGCGAGTGCGCCGCAGCGCAGGGTATGTTAGACAGCGTTCGAGCCCCGGTTCACTGCAGGCAGAGTGCGCCCCCCACCCCCCGCCTGGCACCACCCTGGGAGCGCCCGGGTTCACTCGGGAGCTCAGGCCTCAGCTCCAGGGGAGCGCTCCGAGCCACCCGACACGTCTGAACCCCTCTCGCTTGGCTCCGAAGCAGGTTCGGCACTAGTACCGTCACCTCAGATGGGGGTCGGGCCGGCCACACCCCTGCTCTCCCCGGGGGGCGGGGAGGCCTGCGCCTTGACCTGTTCCCTGGAGCCTCAGCCCCCCAGTGTCTCAGGGGAGGAGCGCGCCTGCTGGGAGCAGCCTCCCGACTCGGCATCAGCCCCCAGCGGCCCTTCTCCCTCCTCACCTACTTCCAGAGGGTCTTTGGGGACCTGTATCCAGGCCCAGCATCAGGACTTTCAGTGCCTGGACTTGAGATACGTGCAGTTTCCCACCACTGGATGGCGTGTGCTGGGCAGCAGTTGGGGACCCAGGGAAGAGATGGGGACATTTCCCAAACCCTAACCCACACTCCTACACCAGCATGCCCCCTCCCCGCCCCAGCTCCTCCCCGCACTGTTCACTTGCTCCTGTTCACTTCCTCCGGCACCTCCACACACCCTCAAGCATCTCCTCCCCTTCAGCTCCCCTTACCCCCAGACCTGCCCCCAGTGATCAAGAACTCCCCCAACGAGATGAAGCCATTAAGAGCATTAGAAGAATGTCCTGTTCTTTCAGCATCTCAGCCGCCCTCCACCCCCAACCAGCCAGGCCAAACCTTCTCTCCTTTAGCCCTGAACTGCATTCATACACTGGCTTACCCAATCCCCACTGCAGAGGACCCTAAAATTACTAGGGTCTGACAAGGATGCCAACTTTTTATCAAAAAAGGAAGTTAAAAGACAAGCATGGTCACAGAAGAACATTTTAATACCAAAAATGTGGGAAGGCCACTATCCCAGACTAAAAGGGAATCTTTAAATAAAGCACAGGAAGCTGGGGGGTGATGACCGTCCTTCCTGTCCCTGGTGTGGCTGACTGGCGTCCCCACAGCCACCACACACAGCCTTCCAACCTCAAGAGCCCTCGCTGACCAACCAAAACACCCCAGAGACCAAGGCTGTACTGTGCCCAGAGGTCAGGCTACAAGGAAGAGGGGCCCCCTTCGTGGTTCCAGGAGAGATGCGTCCTCACACCTCCACACTTCAGCCTTGGAGTCTCCGCCCTGGGCTGCATCGCCCAGCCTTCCGGGAGTCCCTCCCCAGAGCTCCTGCCCACAGTGGTCCTTGGGATGAACTATGAGGGACAACCACGGGGCCTCCACCACACAGGAGGGCTCAGGGAATTGGGAGAACCTGGTTGGGCCTTCCGGGAGGTCACTGGGGATTTTGAGAAGGCCCCTCCCAGCCCCTTCCCTGCAGCCTGTGCTTCCCCGGCCCACAGCATGGCAAGCACAAGCTAGAGTGATGCTTGGAGCATACCCCTCACAGTTGGGGTCACAGCCGAGAGAGGGGCCCAGGTCAACTTCCCAAGCCACCCACACACCTTGAAGCCATGGCCCTCTGGGGGCCCAGGCCCAGGACTGGCCCTGTCCCTAGCTGGCACACTAGAGAGCCAGTCACAAAGAAGGTGTTGGTGTCTTTGCAGACCCCCTTGAACACCACATCCTGGATAAGGAGGCTTCCCCTCCAGGCTGACAGCCAGGGCAGGGAGGCCAGAGTGGCATTTGGGGCCACTGCAGGGCCTCTGACCCGCAGCTCCAGCCCAGTCCTGCTAAAGTGGATCTGTGTCTCCGCCCGGCTCTATTCCGTTCTGCTTAATTCACAGCCGTGTCCTTGGACCCTGTGCCAGACTGGGCTCAGCTGCCTGCAGAATGGCGGCAGTGACAGGCTGTCCTAGGCCAGTCAGGGCTGCACAAGTCGACACCAGCATTTCTGAGACCAGCGGCCACTGTCATCTGGTGAGTCTGCCAAGCCCAGCACAGAAGGGGCGCAGTGGTCAGTGAGTACTCGATCTACAGTCACGCGGAAGGGGAACAGCTCGCCCAGCCCATGCCCACTCACCGTGCAGGGAGGTGGCCAAGGCCAGCCAGGCGCCCACACAGCCTCACCTCTCGGATGAAGTCGGGAGGTCGGGAGACTTACCTGCCGGCCCACGGCGCTTGGTCCACACCTCACGCCCACCCACCCGCTGGCCGACAGCACCGTCACCTGCGCTAAGCCAGGGCAGCGCCGGGATCGGCCAGCACCGGGCATTGAGGGGCCCGGCACTCTACCGTGTCGCACCTCTGGGCCTTCTGTGCCTTGCCAAGCAGCCTGGTGCTCCGAGGCTGCGGCAGCAGGGCTCTGGCCGAGAAGACCCGGTGAGGCTTGAGTCCAGGACCCCTCATGCTGCATGTGGGGGTGGATGGACACAGGGGACATAGCTCGAGGGCCTGTCAGCCAGGAAGCAGCACTGGGCGGAGCAGAGAGGGTGCCCAGTTGGGTATGCCAAGAGTGATATCCAGGACGATGCCCCAGACCCCCCTGGCAGCCTCCCAGCAAACTACAGGGCAGAGCTCCACCCCTGCAAACAGGCCTTTGCCCATCCCAAGCCAGTGACCACAGCGAGGTATCCCCCTCCCCCACAGGATGGGTGGGTGGCTGCATGAGAAGAGGGGTCTGCCTAACAGCTGCCTCCTTCCGTCTCGGGCTGGGCAGCCTGGTGGGGCCGGAGGACAGGGCCTGCAGGGCTTGGGCAGGTGGGCACCACAGGGGGCGGGTAGCCATGTGCCCAGAGCAGTGAGGGCTCCCAGCCAGCTCCGCCTCCCAGCCCTCAGGCCCTGCAGAGGGCAGGTGGGACCCAGGGGGAGGTGAGGCTCTGGCCAGCATGTGATCCGCCAATAGTCAGGGGCCAGGCTGTGGTTCCAAATGCCACCTTTACTGCTGGAACAACTGTGGTGCTGACAGGAGGCCAAGGCTGGGGAGCAGCAGCAGGGAGCTCGCGCTTGGTTGGGACCACCTCTCACTGAGGATAAGAAAGCTGGGCCAGACCCAGATCCCTGGACCTTGCCCTTTGGCTCTGTCCTAGGGGGGGCACAGGACAGCCTGCAGGTCCTTGGGCAAAGAGCCGATGGCTGTCTCGATGTACAGCTGTGCCCGCTGAAGCGTCGCCTCCTTCACCGGGAGCTGGTGGCCTTGTGCCTGCACCTGCAGGGGCAGTGGTGGTCAGGGGCAGGTGACTCCACATCCGGCTGGCAGAGGCTGGACAGGGCCAGGAGGCATCTCACCAGCTTCTCCCGAAGCTTCAGGACTAGGTCCACGACCTCCACTTCAGACTTGTCCTTCATCCAGGTCTCAATGTTCTGCTGGGAATAAGACGGAGCCAGCCATCACCAGGGCCCGCCCCCTGCCCGGGGGCCTGCACACCCCCACTTCCTCCCCCAGCCCCAGCTCCCCCACTTACCGCCTCACAGATAGCTTCAAGGTGCAAGGCCTCCAGCTTATGGGCCATCTCTCTGTGCCGCTGCCGGTACCAGCCATCAAAGTGGGGGGACTTGAAAAACCGCCTGTGGGGGATGAGATACAGCAGCCGTGGACTGACTCTGGGTGAGGGCAGGGTCTACACTGACCACTGCAGGGGCCTCAGGCCACCTGCCATCCACCCACCTGTACAGGCCCAGCCAGTCGCCCTTGAGAATGCAGGTGAGCTGGGGCCCTGCGTGCTCCAGGCTGCGCAGGAAGTCATCCTGGCGGAAGGGGCGGATCTGGGGAGGAGTCTGAGACAGGGACCTGGTGAGCGCGGGGAGGTGGGGGATGCAGCCTCACAGGCCCCGCACCTCGGCTGGCCAGGACCCTTCGCTGCCATACTCCTCAGCCACGTGAGGACCCCCAGCCCCCACCCTTCCCAGGACAGATCCTAGGATGGCCCTTCTCAGAGAGGAGGGCCTCGAGCCCCTCCGGGGTGGGCCCCGTTCTTCTGTCCTCTGAGGGATGTCTGGCATGTGTGGGGACAGCCTGGAGCCCTGGGGGCTCCTGCATACCCATGACCTCCTCCCTTACCTTCCTCCCGGACCCTCCCCAGATGCCACCTGGACCCGAACCTTCCAAGGTGTGATGCTCTTCTTCAGGGGCATGAGGCTGGCCATGTAGTGCTCCTGGCAGGGAAGGGGAGGGGAGTGAACCAGGGCCGTGGCCCTCCGCTCCCCTCCCCCTCCTGCCCTGGGCCTCACCAGGGGGATGATGAAGCTGTGGGTGAGCTCCAGGAGGTGCCGCCTCAGCGATGCCGTCTGTGTGTCCCACGGCCTCTTCTTCTGCAGGCCCTAAGGGAGCAGGGGAGGCGTGGGCTCGAATCCAAGGCAGAGCTTCACACTCCCCCCCCCCCCCCGCCCCCCCCCCCAAGCCTGTACCTTGAGCAGCCGCTTCAGCAGCGCCTTGTCTCGGTGGAGGTGGGCGGAGTAAGCCGTGTAGAGGCCTGGCAGGAGGGCAGAGCTGGCCCCATCCCCACTGCCCCCACCCCCTCCCAAGGGCGGGGGGGGGGACACCCCCCACAGCCCCACCTCCTAGGGAGGGCAGAGCCGGGCCTCCCCCCACAGCCCCAACCCTTCGGGAGGGCAGAAGTGGCCCCCAGCCGAAGGGCCCCCTCCTACCCCCCACAGCTCTACCCCCTCTGGATGCACCTGCACATCTATTCCCCTCTCCAGCCCTGTGAAGCAGATAAAGCTCCCCGAGAACTCAGAGCCTACTGCCTGGGTTCTGGAGGAGAGGAGGGCTCCCGCCAAGGGCACACACCTGGCTTGGTGTCCAGGGTCTTCAGCCTAGAGGGCTTTTTCAGCTTGACCTGCTTAGGAAGATCCCCTACGAAACACGGCGGTGGCTGGGCCTCAGTGCCGCAGCTCTGCCACTCACAGGCTCAGGGCCCTTGAGGCTCCTCTCTGGGTGGGCCTCTGAGCCCCTCACCCCACCTCCCCAGGTCCCCTGGGCAGAGGACAGGCCAGCCTCACCTGACATCTTGAGCTCTCCAACACGGAGGATGTGGGGCCAGTGCTGGAGTGTTTTGATAAAGAAAGGGTTTGTGACTCCCAGGACCACGTTTGGTCTAGAGAGAGGAGAGAAGAGAGAGAGAAGAGGCAGAGGCAGGCCCAGGGAGGTGGAACACGGCAGGCTGGGGACAGGGCACAGACGGGGGACTCACGGGGCCTGCGTGCGTGTGGTGAACTCCTTGAACTCGCTGTCATGGATGGTGAAATAGGGGCGGTAGTCACAGCAGAACTTGAGGGGCTGCAGGCAGCTGTGGGGCAGCAGGGCGGGGGGGGGGGGAGCGTGGCAGGGCCAGTAAACACGGCAGGGGCCGGTCCAGTGCCCTGGCCAGTCCCGCCCTGTGCCGCCCGGCATACCTGATCAGAGCCAGCACCAGGTCGGAGGCCATGGCGGGGGAGGGCGCCAGGACCAGCAGGGGCTCCCCCAGGAGCATGAGCTCCCACAGAGTCTGCACGTGGGTCAGCACTGGCTGGAAACACCTGTGCGGGGCGGGGGCGGTCAGGGAAGCCCAGCGGGGGCAGAGCCTGCCAGCCCTGACCCGCCCACACCTGGCACTGCCCTGGAGGGAAGGCAGTGAGGACATGAGGCCATGCCGAGGGGTGTCTAGGGTCGCCCCCCACTCCGCCGGCGTGCCTGCCTGGCCCTGCACTGCCTCTTGGGCAGGGCGGCTCAGTCTCCAAAGCCTGGCTCCCTCATAGACCTGCCTGGAGAGGAGTAGCCTCAGGCAGCGAGTATCTCCCAACACAGCTGCTCCCTCCCTGCACCTGACCTCTGGAACCTTCCTGCCCACCGTGCCCACCTCCTCTAGGTAGAGGCACCGGGACCCTGGGCTCTTCTTCGGTATAATTGTCCCTCATGGAACCGGCCAAGGGTTCCTTCCTGATAGGCGGCCCCTGCCCTGCACAGGCTCTACCTCGGGGGACCCCTCCCCATGTATTCAGGTAGCAGGCGGCAGCCTGCCGGGCTCACCTGAACAGGTCCAGTTCGTGGACACTGGCAAGGACCACTGGGGTGGGCAGCAGACTCTGAGACGAGGGGCGGGCAGGGTGAGGCCGAGGGCAAGGCTGGCATCCCCAAAGCCGCAAGCAGCACCCCTCACCCCAGGAGAGCACTGGGGGCCGTGGCCCCTGCCCTGCACCCCCCCCCCACCACCACCCCCACAGGGCCCCTAACAAGTGGGGCGGGGAGGCCTGAGGAGGTGGGAGGTTTGAGGCAGGTGTGAGGCCCCGGGCCCAGGAGTGGCACCCCCACCTCATGGCTGCACTGCTTCGGAGGACTGTATTCTGGCTTGTCCACCCTGGACGGGATGCGAACCTGGGAGAACAAAAGGAACAGACGCCAGCTGGGAGTGGGTGTCCCCAGGAACCTGCGGCCTTCCCAGCCCAGCCAGCCAGCTCTCACCTGGAGGACTACTCCCATGACAGGCAGCTTCAGGGTCTGCCCAGGCGTGGGGGCGGGCCACTGGTCAATCTCACCGCACACTGTGGACACAGGTGGCCAGCGTCAGGAGCCTGCCCCAAGCAGCAGGTGCCTGTTGAAGCCACTGGGGGCTACGGCCGGGATGATGAAACCACTCTGGCAGGACCTGACAGCCACTCACCCGCTTCCAGGCACGGTGCCAGCCTGTCGAAGTACTCAGGGGCAATGAGGCCCAGCAGCGCCTGGAACAGCCGGACGAAGGGCAGGCGGGATACCAGCACCAGAGACTGCGGGGCGCGCCGGGCCGGTGAGATGCAATCCCAGCCACTCAGGAGTCTGCAGGGACCCCTGAGGCCTGGCTCAGCCAGAGTCTGCCCGGGGCAGTATACATCCCACAAACCCCACAGGACACCTGTCCCCAGAAATGGCCCAACTTGGACCCCAGGCTTATTAGGAGAAAACCCAAAGCCTGCCTCTGACGAGACAGGGAAACCTCAGGCGACAGCAGAGTGGGGCTGGACCCTGGGCCTTCTCAGGAAAATGTACGTGGCCAAGATTTCTGGGGTGATCGTCCCAGGAGGCAAGCAGCTTTTGCTTATGGTGTCTGAGTTCAAGGTGGAAGTTCTCCTAATCTTGAAAGCGTGGCGAGGGCCCCTCCCCAGTCAGCAGCAAGGAGCAAGCAGCAGAGCCCATGCCCCAAAAGGCCAGCAGGAGAGCTGGGTACAGCGGCAGCCATCCCCCACCCCTTGCTCCCAGGTGGGGCGGCCTATGTGGCCCAGGGCAGTGAGCTCTGCCCAGTGCCAAGTGGCTGGGGGCTGCAGGAGGAGTGGGCACTACTGGAAGGTCAGGACCCCCAGCCTGTTGGTCCATCTGTCCTGATGGCCACCAGCCCTGCCTTATAGCAGCACCACCCCCGAGCAGCCAGGTGGCTCACCTTCTGGAAGTAGCCCCTCTTCACGGAGCTGTCCTTCACCTGCCTGAAGTACACGTAACCAAAGTAGTGTGCCGGCTCCCTCTGGAAGGGGAGCAGTGTCAGCCAGGCTGAGCCCACTGCCCACGCTCCGTCCCGCCCACCCAACTCCCTGCCAAGGCTGCCACAGCTCTCCCCAGCCAGGAGAGTCCTGGGCTCAGAAGGTGGGTGACACCTCTGCAGAGAAGGTCCCTGCAAACATGGCGGTCCCTGCAGCTCCGGGGCCTGGGTGCACCGGAGGCTTACGCTGGCCTCCATGCGCTGGGCCACGCCCTGCCGCACACGCGATGCACGGAAAAGCTCCAGGGACCCTGGAGAGTCCCCGGAAGAGTGAGCCTAACCCCAGCAGAGGCCAGGATGATGAAACAACTCTGGCAACTCCGGCAGGACTTGACAGCCAGAGGAGGTGGGGGCGCCTGTGCTGCAGGCACAGAGGGGCTGGTGGCGCTTGGAAAGCCTACTGGCTGGGCCTGGCCAGTGCCTGTCCTCCCACACAGAGCCCAGGTGCCCTAAAGGGGCTGCTCACACCAGCCCCGCCCTGGCCTGTGGGGAGAGGCAGCCACACTCACTTGCAAGGACACGGGAGCCCCACTGTTGTAGTGTCTGTCTTCCGCATGCCAGGGGCTCCTCTGCCCACCACACTGCCGGATGCGGAAGCTGAACTGAGTGTCTCCGAGGCAGCCTGGGAAGGGAGGCAGCCCCCACCAGACTGTGTCAGGGTGGAACCAGAGATGAAAGCCCAGCTTGCCAGGAAGGCTGTGTCCTAATTCATGCCCCTGAGAGTTTCACAATAAACACAGCACACAGAAGCACCAGGGACAGCCCCAAAGCATCCGTGCTGTCAACTAGCACAGGTGGGATACTGGAACACCCTGGTGTGGGGCCCGGTCAGCTTGCCTGGGACAGAAAAACAGGCCTGCTTGGACAAGAGCAAAGGCCAGGTCCCAGGTCCTGGTGGCCGCTGTGTTGAAGTAAAGGGCACCAGATCCGCCGATCCCTCTGCCCAGAGACCCTTCTTTCCACGAGACTCTGGGAACGTGACCACCACTGAGGCAGTATAGAGACGGGAGTGGAGCTGGTGGGGCTCTGGGACAGCCTCACCTCCCACCTCCTTCCTGTTTCCCGCCAGCCCCAGAGCTGACATCCCAGTTGGGGCTGCCTACCTGAGTGGGAGTCGGGAAAAGACAGGTAGCAGATGCTGCTTTTCTGAAACACAGGAAGCCCGGTGAGGCCTGGCTCAGTGCAGGGCCACATCCATTCCCAACAGGCCAGGACCCACCTCCTTGTCCGTGAGCCGGAAGTCACTGGGGTACACCAGCTGCAGGGACACAAGCACCGGGTAACATCGGCTGGGCAGGCAGTGCCACGCTGGTTGGCAGGAGTGTGTCCCTTGCCCCCTCCTCCTCTTCCCTGGGCTCCCTCCGGGCCCTTCTCAGCACAAGACCACACTATCCTTCCCCTGCCTTGGCTGCCACACCTGAGCAAGCTCCCCAACTCCCTCCTCAGACCCCTCATGCAGACTGTGGTTGGCCCCCCTGCCTCCACTATCTCCAAGGTCTGCCCCCACAGCTTCAGAAGGTGGTTTTCAGAGCCCCCCGTGGCCTCCTCTTCCTTCTGGAGTGTGATTACATGGCCCTGCTTGCTGGCCCCTGCCCCTCCTGCTCTCCACCTCCTGAACCCCTCTACTCAGCCAGAGTCTTGGGCTGTACCATCCCCAGACTTGCTCCCCTAGACGGGACTTGTCAACCTCATCTCCTGGTTTCGATTCAGGTGTCATCCGAGACAGCGGCATCCCTGCCTGTCAACAGCACCTTGAGTGCTTTCACCCCAACCTCTGCCGTTCTGGGATCCAGGAGCTTCTGGCTTGTGCCCCACCTGGAGCAAGAGCCCCAGGAGAACACCGTGGGCCCCAGCCATGTCAGAAGCAGGCCCTTAGTGATCTAGGAGGCAGGCCACGCCCCAGAGGGGCAGGGGGCTGAGGCTTGGCTCTCAGGCTCAGCAACTCCATGCACAGGCCCGTGGCCAGAATGGGTTTCGTTGTCGGGGACCAAAATGGCAGGAAGCCCCACAGCCCTCACCCTCAGTGGGCCTCAAGGGGACTTCTGGGGAGTTGGCGTACCGTGGGCCTTGCTGCTGCCCTGACTTGTGCTGTCAGGAAGAGGCAGTGCTGGGAGTCTACAATGGGCCAGGAGCCAAGGGCCTGTGTGCATGGGCCCCTTGCTCTGTCCCCCAAACTCTAACACTGAGGAGGACTTGGGTTTAAGCTGAGACTTTTCCTGGGGTGTTCCCTGAGCCCCCAGAGCAAAGCGCCAGGTTCTGGGGTTTGCACTGTCGGAATGACGTAGCTTCTTGTCCTTTTATGCTCGGGCTTGCTGCTGTGCTCCCATTTTGTCTCCTCTGCTGCACACCAAGTGTCCTGAGGACAGGGACCATGTCCCAGATACTTTGGTCTCCTGGACCCGGCAGGGACTATACCCTCACCAGATACAGTATTTATGACGTGCGTGAAAACACATATTTTAGGGGTAACAGAACAGGCAGGTCGTGTGGCAACTTCAAGGACATGTCAGCTAAGGAGGCAATAAGATTGAAGGGCATTTTGTCTATGGGACTGGACCCACAGAGGAACCTTGGGAGGGCTCGGAGGGGCAGGGCCACAGGACCACTCAGGCCAAGCCCTCATGTGTGTCAAGGCCAAGGAAAGGCAGGTGCCTGGCAGCTGGGGCAATGGACCCTCTGCACTGAGACCAGGGGTCTGAATCAGGAGTCTTGCAGCATCTAAGCAGGCCACCTTGGCCTCTGCATCTATGTCCACGGACCCCACTGGAAAAATTGGTGAGAGCACACGTTTATGGCCTGGTGCAATCTCTCCTGAGAATGGAGACCAGAGGGAAGGCCAAACTGAGCCACGCCTCGATGGGGGAAGAAGTGGAGTAGACCCTCAGAGAAAGGCAGGAAGCAAGGAGTCGTGCTGCCTGAGGAACCCATCCCCGTAGGCCCACGAGGGCCTTGTCCTCTCTGCCCGAGACAGTCAGCACAGCCACTGCTCCTGGGACGCAGTCTTCCCCGAGGAAGACAGACGTGAAGTGTCCCTTGAGAATGCCCAGGTGCCTCAGCACTCTGACGCCCAAGCTGTACCCTCACACATGCACTGATGCTTCCAGAGGTTGTAACGCACACTGTCACGGCACGCACAGCAGAACCCATGCGGGAAGCTGGCTGCCTTCTCTCTGGCCAGGTATTAAAAAGGTTTGTAGAAGTGTCAATGATGCCACTCCTTTCACTAAATTTTGTTTTGCAAAATATGGCTGTTTTCATGAAAATATTTATATTAACACATACAATATTTGTTTTTCATTTGGTTTTGTTTTTTACAATAGCTTAATAAGTATTTTAAAATTTTCTCAGTTTTAACTTCTGGTAAACGCTGATAGGTGTCGCCAATACAAAAAGCTTTTTGGGATCCTCGATGACTTTTGACTAGAAAGGGTCCTGAGACTGTGCAGGAGCTCTGTCCGGGAAGGACGTCAACACCACAGCGGAGAGGGGCTCTCTGGGCCTCCAGCCGAAGTTGGGCATCCAGGGCAGAGCCAGGCCCTCTCCCTGGCTGATCCGCATGTTCTCATCCCCCCCCACCCCCACTAGGCCCTGCCTGCCTTCCTCTCAAGTGGGACTCCTGCCTCACCCACAGGCTTCAATGCACCCATCTGCTTGGAACCCCCTCCCCGTATTGTGTCTGCGGGTGTCCTGTCCACTTACTGTCTGTGTCTCTAGCACAGAACGTCAGCTCCGGGGGGCAGGGCCTTGTCTTCTCGCTTAAGTCAGTGTTCCCCGTGTCCAGCCCCGGTGCTGCAGGGCCTGGCTGGCGGCAGCCACTTAGTACTTGGGTTTATCGGATGAGTGAGTGGACAACTCCTTGCCTTTGTTCTTGCTGGTTTTTTGAGGGAGGGGTTACCTGAAACAGCCCCTTCTCCCCTGCCTGGCTGCCTCCTTCTCACCCTCCAAGATTTGGCCAAGCCCTATGCCTTCCTCTGAGCTGCACTTGTCCATGGGGTTTCTGTGGGCCAGGAGCTCCTGGAAGGCAGCCTCTGGCTGTTCTGTCCACATCCCAGTGCCAAGCACAGAGCCGGGGTGTTTCCAGTGCTCAGGCAGTCCAAGACATCCTCAAAAGCCGGAAGATCCAGCTGAAATGACCCCTGATCAAGAGGCAGACCTGATAAAGACTGTGGCTGCACTGATTAAGAGTGACAGCCCGATTCCTGCAGAGACTTGATGATTTCGAGGGGCTCTGGGTCCCCAACATCCCCTCCCAGAGCTGTGTAGCCTCACCAAAGGCTCAGAAGCCCAGGCACACAGAGCCTTTAATGGTACTTGCTTAGAATTAGCTTTCTAAACGGTTAAGTTCTAGAAAAACTTACGTAAGAACGCCTTTTCTTGTGATTTTATGGGGAACAATTTGGGCAACAGCATGAGTGTAGGCTCTGTAACACTGGGCAGATCACCTCACCTCACCTCTCTGTGCTCAGGTCCCTCGGTCAAATGGGGCTATCACAGTAATGCCTGCCTGGTGGGGGTGGGGTCTCCACAGAGACCTGGGCCCTGCACTGGGATCCAAAAAGGTCTCAGGAAGGGCAGGCCCTTTGTGTTTAGAAGACTCGGGTTCCCCGCAGGCTCTCGGAATTCAGCAAAGGCTGAGAAAACATGCCTTCACTGGCTTCCCCAAGGATGGCTGCTGAGCCTCATCTTGGCAACTACCTGTCAGGCTCTCTGACAACCTGGCGACGCCCCTGCACTGCTCAGCTCCCTGGTGTGGGTCACCGCTTTCAGAGCAATGACCATTGTGACAGGCCTGCGGAAGACCTCCCCTCCCCGAAGAGACCACATTTGCATCTATAGGTGGAGGAAGAGAAGCTGTTTGAGGTGGGGGGGAGGGGGGTACAGGCAGTGGGGACGCCCAGGCCCGGTGAGGTGGGTGTGGCTGGCGAACAGAAAGATGACTAGTGTGGTTGCAACGTGACTCCAAGGGGTCCGGGTCTGACTGTAAGCGAACAAGGAGGTGTGGACGGATTTCAAGCAGGAGAAGCCACAAAGGTTGGACTTTGAAGGACAATTAGAAGGGGGTGACGGCAACAGAGGCAACGCACTTCAAATCCTTGTTGGCCCCTGGGATTCTGGCTGGAACAAATGGGGAGGGAAGGTATCAGGGCTAGTGGTGGAAAGGGGAAAGACGGGACGGATTTTTATGGGAAAGATCCTTGGTTTCCCCAAGTGCGGGGCCCCTCTCTCCTGCACCGCAATAGGAAGTCTTGGCAGTTTGCCTTTTTTTTTTTTTTTTTTTTTCTGCTTTTGCCGGGAGCGGGGGTGGGGCACCTTCCAGGAGGTGACAGGTGCGGGGCTTCCGAAGAGGAAGAGGCCACCTGGGGGTGGGCCCGACAGTACCTCTCGCGCGGGCAGTGCTCAGGCCGCCTGGGGGCGATGGCCGGGCCCTAGTCGGCCGGCGGCGACAGAGGAAGGCCCGCCCCGCCGCCCGGCCCCCCGCCCCGCTCACCTCCAGCGCCTGGCCTAGCTCCAGGTCGAAGGTGACCACACACACGCACTCCAGCCAGGCCGAGAAGCGCGCCCAGGGCGCCGCCGCAGCCCGCGCTCCAGGGGACGCCTCGCCCAAGCGGCCGCGAGCCCGGCGAGGCCCAGCGCCCGACAGCGAGTCCATGGCGGCCGGGACTGCGCCCGCCGAGCGTTGCCGGGGGAACGGCTCGGAGACGTTGCCGGGGGAACTGCTCAAAGGCGGAGGCCTGGGCGCAGGAAGGGACGGCGCCGCAGAGCAGTCGAGCGGCCGCTGCGGGCTAGAGGGGCCCTGCCGCGGCCTCCGCACCCCTGGCGGCCGGAGGAGCGTCGTGTGGCGGGGCGACGCCGAGTCCACCAGCGAGAAGGGCCCGCGCGGGCCAGAGCGGCCCTAGCCAGGAGGAGGAACTTCCGGGGAGGGCTGTAGAGCCGGGAGAGACTCGGGGAAGACTGCCCAGGCTGGGGTCTGGGCTTCCGGGGGCGCCGCGGTTTCCGGGGGCGCTGCCGGGGCGCTGCGGGAGCTGGAGGGGGGTGTGGGGCGGGGGCCTACGCGGCCGGTGTTCACGTCCAAATTGCGTAGTTGTTGACTACCTACCACCCGTCGGACACGAATTCCACTCTAGTTGTAACATTCTCTAGAGATTCCTGGTCTCCTCCCCGGGGTCGCCTCGAGGTGTGGGGTCCTGCAGAGGTGTCACGTCCTGGCTTTGCGTCCGGACACTGGAGCACAGCTGTTACCTGCGTGCAGACTGCGCCCACGCCCGTGTCTATCGCCTCTAGGGTCCGGCGCTCCCAAATATTTCTGTAACCCTCGTGGGCTACCTTGCACGCTCACTCAGGCCTGTCTGTCGAAACCAGATAACGCCTGTAACATGTAATTCGAGCCACCTGTGCCTTTTCATTTTCTGACACGGGGGAGAAGTGAGGTTGAGCGGGCAGGTCGCCTCTCCCTCTCTGGCCTCCCGTGTCCCTCTGGCGTCCCCTGTTGGCCGAGCCTTGCCTGCAGAAATGTGGCCTCCTGAAATGTGGCTGCAGAGTCCCCTCACCTAAGGGCGAGTTTGGAATAAGGACAATAACTGACAAGACAGGCCGTGTATATTCGAGTTGTATGAAAATCCGCTCCAAAGTTAGGCTAAGCTAGCCTAGGCTGGAGTAACAACCTCCAAGTCCCCAGTGGCTTTTTCACGCGTGCCTGGACTGGTGGGAGAGCTGGGGGGCTCTCCTTCATTAAACCCCCAGAATACATGCCTCTGAGGTCACCGGCAGCGGAAAAGAGATTGATGAGGCCCATTAGTTGTTAACCACCTTGGTCAACAGGTGACGTGTGCATCATTTTATTCACAGCCCTAGGGCCAAAGTTAGTCACATGGATACAACCTAACTGCAGGGAAAATGAAGGACAGGGATACTTGACGAGCCACACAATTATCCTTTACAATTATCATGTGTCATTGAGTTTAAGATGCTATTTTGTAAGTCACCAAGATAAACTACTACTACTTACACAGTGATGTGTAATCAAATGTTTTCAAACATTCTATTATGAAATATTCACAAATACATAAAAGGTAGATGAACTGTACAAAGACCATCCTTTTACCTACAACCTAGAATCTACACCAATAGTTAATATTTTCTTATATCCGTTTTATCCTACATTTGTCCTTTCCTGTCCCCATCCATCAATGCATCTTATTTTTACTTTTATTTATTAAAAATTTTTTTTTAATCTTTATTTACTTTTTGAGAGAGAGAGAGACAGTGCGAGCAGAGGAGGAACAGAGAGAGAGAGAGGGAGACACAGAATCTGAAGCAGGCTCTAGGCTCTGAGCTGTCAGCACAAAGCCCTACGGGGGGCTTGAACTCATGAACCATGAGATCATGACCTGAGCCAAAGTCAGACGCTTAACCGACTGAGCCACCAGGTGCCCCATATTTTTACTTTTAAAAGACAGTTATAGACATCAATGCTTTCACCCCTAAATACTTCAGTATGTGTATTATTAACTAGTAATCTTTAGTTGTTGTTGCTTTTTTTTCTTTTGGGGGGGAAAATTTATATATAATGAAATACATGAATCTTAGATGGGCAGAACCAGTAACCCAAAGAACTAGCGAGATACGGAAGGAACATTACCATCACCTCAGTTCCCGCATGCCTCTTTCCAGTCACTCTGAACAACCGCTCTCCATTATTCTGATTCTTTGCACCATGAGTGACCCTGTTCTAGAACTTCATAAAAATGGAATCATACAGTATGAAATTTTGTGTGTCTGGCTTCCTTCACTCACCATGTTTTTGAGATTCATCAATTTTGTGGTATATTTCATGAGCTCACCCCTTCTTACTGCTGTGCATGCTTCTATTTTGTGAATATGCCACAGTTTGTTTATTCATTATCCTGCTGATGGACAGCCGGTCTCTTTCCAGTTTTTGGTTGTGATAAATGAAACTGCTGTGAAGATCCCTGTACAAGATATTTTGCGGAAGTACATTTTCATTTCTCCCAGGCGAATACCTAGGAACTGAATTGCTAAGTCATAGCATAGTCACAAAGATTTTTATTTACCTTTTCGTTTTTAATTTTTAGAGAGAGGAAGAGCATGGGAGAAAGGAGCAGAGGGAGAGAGAGAGAGAAAATCTCAATCAGCCTTCATGCTCA
The DNA here is from genome assembly GCF_014898765.1 of Herpailurus yagouaroundi. Taxonomy (NCBI): domain Eukaryota; kingdom Metazoa; phylum Chordata; class Mammalia; order Carnivora; family Felidae; genus Herpailurus; species Herpailurus yagouaroundi. The sequence goes on along the minus strand of NW_024412413.1, from coordinate 419,172 downwards.
GCACAACCCCCGATGCGGGACTTGATCCCACCATACTGGGATCATGACCTGAACCAAAATCAAGCGTCAGAAGCTCAACCCAGGTGCCCCTGTTTACCTTTTTAAAGAAACAGCCAGAAAATTTCCAAAATCAACCATATATTTTTAAAATTCAACAACAATGTCTTCCTGTTTGGTGCATATCCTTGCCAACATCTGATATTATCAGTCTTCTAAATTTTAGTCAGTCTAGTGGGTGGGTAGTCATATCTAATTGTGGTTTTAATTTGAATGTCTCTGATAATGGTGTTGAGCATTTTTTTTTCATGTGCTTATTGCCTGTCATCAATTGTAAGATGTATTTTGATTTCAGGTATTATATTGTGAAAAAAAAAGTGCATTTTTTAAAATGTTTAGTTTTGAGAGAGAGAGAGAGAGAGAGAGAGAGAGAGAGAGAGAGAGAGAGAGAGAATGCAAGCAGGGGAGGGGGAGAGGGAAGGGACAGAGTACCCCAAGCGGGCTCTGCACTGGAATCAGTGAGCCCGATGTGGGGCTTAAACCCACGAACCTCGAGATCGTGACCTGAGCCAAAGTCAGATGCTGAACCAACTGAGCCACCCAGGTGCCCCCCAAAATGTGTGTTTTACAATCAATGAAATATGGTACTTCAAAAAAGTTCCTCTGTGCCGGTTCACAGCCAATCCCCACTCGCTCTTCGGGTCCAGAGGTCCAGGTACCTACTGATCTGCATTTTTTCTCTGCAAATTGACCTTTTCTCAAAATTTCTATATAAATGCAACATACCACGTAGCAGGCTGGGTAGTTACCCTCAAAGATGTTCATATTCTAACCCTTGGAACCTGTGAATATTTTACCTTACATGAGGTAGAAGGGACTCTCCAAGTGTGTTTAAATTAAGGATCTTGAGGGGTGCCTGGGTGGCTCAGTCGGTTGAGCAACCAACTGTGGCTCAGGTCATGATCTTGCGGTTCCTGGGTTCGAGCCCCCTGTTGGGCTCTGTGCTGACAGCTCAGAGCCTGGAGCCTGTTTCCGATCCTCCCTCTCTGTTCCTCCCCCACTTGTGCGCACATGGGCTCTCTCTGTCTCTCTCTCCCTGTCTCTCAAAAACAAATAAACCTTTAAAAAATTAATTAAGGGTCTTGAGATAGGGAGGTTGTCCTGGATTACCTAAGTGGACCCATTGTAAGAGTCCTTTTATTTTTTTATTAAAAAATTTTTTTGATGTTTTTATTTATTTTTGAGACACAGAGAGAGCATGAGCAGGGGAGGGGCAGAGAGGGAAGGAGACACAGAATCCAAGGTAGGCTCTAGGCTCCAGGTTGTCAGCACAGAGTCCAATGTGGGGCTGGAGCTCACAGATTGTGAGATCATGACCTGAGCTGACGTCGGACGCTTAACCGACTGAGCCACCCAGGCACCCCTGTAAGAGTCCTTTTAAGAGAAGCAAGAGGATCTGAGTCAGAGAAGGCAATGTGATGAGAGAGAGAAATTGGAAAATGCCTCACTGCTGGCTTTAAAGATAGAAGAAGGTAGGGGCACCAAGGTGGCTCAGTCAGTTAAGCCACTGACTTCGGCTCAGGTCATGATCTCATAGTTCATGAGTTCGAGCCCTGCATTGGGCCCTGCACTGACAGCTTGGGGCCTGCTTTGGATTCTCTGTCTCCCTCTCACGTGCTCTCTCTTTCTCTCAAAAGTAAATAAATAAACAACAACAACAACAAAAAAAAAAAAAGACAGAGGAAGGGACCATGAGTCAAGGAATGTAGGCAGCTTCTAGAAGCTGAAACATTCAAGGAAACAGATTCTCCCCTAGAGCCTCCAGAAAGAACACAGTACTGCTGACACCTTGATTTAAGCCTCATTTCAGACTCATTTCAAGTTTCTGACTTCCAGAACTGTAAGATAGTAAATATGTGTGGTTTCAAGCCACTAAGTTTGTGGCGATTTGTTACAGCAGCAATGACAAACGAATCCATATGATATGTAGTCTTTTCTGTCTGGTTTCTTGCACTTAACATCATATTTTTGGGGTCTATCCATGTTGTTGCCTATATCAGCAGTTTGTTCCTTCTTATGAATAGTGTTCCATTATCTGGATATATTGCATCTTTCAGTCCACTCAACAATTGATGGACATTTGGATTGTTTCCCATTTTTGCCTGTTTTTTTTTTTTTAATTTTTTTTTTCAACGTTTATTTATTTTTGGGACAGAGAGAGACGGAGCATGAACGGGCGAGGGGCAGAGAGAGAGGGAGACACAGAATCGGAAACAGGCTCCAGGCTCAGAGCCATCAGCCCAGAGCCCGACGCGGGGCTCGAACTCACGGACCACGAGATCGTGACCTGGCTGAAGTCGGACGCTTAACCGACTGCGCCACCCAGGCGCCCCCCATTTTTGCCTGTTGTAAGTAATGCTACTGTGTGCATTTGTGTAAAAATCTTTGTGTGGACACACCCTTAGGTAAATGCCTAGAAGGGAAAATATTGGGCTGTGTGGCTATGTTTAACTTTTAAAGAAACTGTCAAACTGCTTTCCCAAGTGATTATACAACACTCAACCAACTGAGCCACCCAGGCCCCCCTAAATCTTATGCCTATTTTTAGATTGGGTTGTCTTGTCTTCTTATCACAGGGTTGTCAGAGTTTTTAAAAATATATATTCTGAGGGGCGCCTGGCTGGCTCAGTCAGAAGAGCATGTGACTCTTGACCTCAGGGTTGTGAGTTCAAGCCCCACGTTGGGTGTAGAGATTACTAAAAATATAAATAAATAAACTTAAAAAGTATATAGGTATATATGTTCTGGAATCGAGTCCTTTATGAGATATATGGCTTGAAATTATTGTGGCTTGTTGTTTATTTTTCTTAGTAGAATCATTCGAAGAGAAGAGATTTTTAATTTTGATAAAGTCTAACTCATCAGTTCTTTTCTTTCCCATGTCATGTTTTTGGTGTCACAGCTGAGAAATCTTTTCTTTAAAAAAAAAAAAAAGTTGGGGAGCCTGGGTGGCTCAGTCGGTTAAGCGTCCGACTTCGGCTCAGGTCACGATCTCGCCGTCTGTGAGTTCGAGTCCCGCGTCAGGCTCTGGGCTGATGGCTCAGAGCCTGGAGCCTGCTTCTGATTCTGTGTCTCCCTCTCTCTCTGTCCCTCCCCCGTTCATGCTCTGTCTCTCTCTGTCTCAAAAATAAATAAAAAACGTTAAAAAAATTTTTTTTTAATAATAAATAAATAAATAAATAAATAAATAAATAAAAAGTTGTTTTTGGGAATGCAAGCTGGTGCAGCTACTCTGGAGAACAATATGGAGGTTTCCCAAAAAATTAAAAATAGAACTACCCTATGACCCAGCAATTGCACTACAGGGTATTTATCCAAGGGATACAGGTGTGCTGTTTCGAAGGGGCACATGCACCTCCATGATTATAGCAGCGCTATCAACAGTAGCCAGAGTATGGAAAGAGCCCACATGTCCGTCGATGGATGTATGGATAAAGAAGATGTGGTATATATACGCAATGGAGTATTACTTGGCAATCAAAAAGAATGAAATCTTGCCATTTGCAACGACATGGATAGAACTGGAGGGTATTATGCTAAGTGAAATTAGTCAGAGAAAGACAAAAATCAAATGACTTCACTCCTATGAGGACTTTAAGAGACAAAACAGATGAACATAAGGGAAGGGAAACAAAAATAATATAAATACAGGGAGGGGGACAAAGCATAAGAGACTCATAAATATGGAGAACAAACAGAGGGTTACTGGTGGGGGTGTGGGAGGGGGGATGGGCTAAATGGGTAAGGGGCATTAAGGAATCTACTCCTGAAATCATTGCTGCACTGTATGCTAACTAATTTGGATGTAAATTAAAATATATATATATATATACATATATATAAATTTTGTTTTAATGTTTATTTATTTTTGAACAGAGAGACAGAGCATAAGCAGGGGAGGGGCAGAGAGAGACAGAGACACAGAATCCGAAGCAGGTTCCAGGCTCTGAGCTGTCAGCACACAGCCCGATGCAGGGCTGGAACTCATGAACCATGAGATCATAACCTGAGCTGAAGTCAGACACTCAACCAACTGGGCCACCCAGGCACCCCAAAGAAATCTTTTCTTAATCCAAGGTCCTTACCCAAATAGTTTCTCCTATGTTTCTTCTAAAAGTATTTCACCTCTCACATTGAGGTCTGTGAATCATTAATTTTTGTGTATGGGTAAAGTAAGGATTTAACTTTTTTTTTTTTTTAAACAGACTTTTCAACGTTTATTTATTTTTGGGACAGAGAGAGACAGAGCATGAATGGGGGAGGGGCAGAGAGAGAGGGAGACACAGAATCGGAAACAGGCTCCAGGCTCTGAGCCATCAGCCCAGAGCCTGACGCGGGGCTCGAACTCACGGACCGCGAGATCGTGACCTGGCTGAAGTCGGACGCTTAACCGACTGCGCCACCCAGGCGCCCCAGGATTTAACTTTTTTAAAAAATGTTTTATTTATTTTTTGAGAGAGAGAGAGAGAGAGAGAGAGAGAGAGAGAGTGTGTGTGTATGAGCAAGGGAGGGGCAAGGAGAGAGGGGAACAGAGGATCCAAGAAGGGGGCTCTGTGCTGACAGGGTGAGAGCAGGAAGCCGGATGTAGGGCTTGAACTCACAAACTGTGAGATCATGACATAAGCCAAAGTCGGACACTCAAGCAGCTGAGTCCCCCATTCCCCCCCCCCCCCACTTTTTTTTGGCTTATAATAACCACTCTTTCCATGATCATTTGTTAAAAAGATATTGCTTCCCTATTGAATTGACTTAATGAAAGATCACATTTGTGAGAGTTTATTTTTTGACTTTCTATTCTGTTCCATTGATCTATATGCCTATCCTTATGCCAATTCTATACTTTCTTGACTATTTTAGCTTTATGGTTAAAAATAGTAGTGTAAGTTGTTCAACTTTGTTCTTTTTCAAAATTGTTTTGGTTATCTTGGTCCTTTGCATTTCTATATAAATTTTAGTATTAACTTGTCAATTTCTACAAAAAAAGAAAAACAAAAAAACAAAACAAAACCACCTGCTGAAAATTTCCCAGGTATTGCATTGAACCTATAGATCAGTTTGGGGAGAACTGGCATCTTAATATTAGTCTTCTAACCATGACATGGCCGTGACACGTCACTCCATTTATTCAGGTCTTCTTTAACTTATTTTAGCAATTTTTTTAAGGTTATTTATTTATTTTGAAATGGGGGGAGGGGCAGAGAGAGAGAGAGGAGAGAGAGAAAATCCTAAGCAGGCTCCGCATTGTCAGTATGGAGCCCAGAGTAAGGCTTGATCCTAGGAAAGGTGAGATCATGACCTGAGCTGAATCAAGAGCCAGATGCTTAACTGACTGAGCCAACCAGGCCCCCTTAGCAATGTTTTTATTGGTTGGGAATTGCAGAAACACACCAGGTTTGACAATTTGCCAGGAGGGCTCATAGGATTCAGCACATAGTCATTCTATATTGTTACATTATATCATTATCATAGTAAAGGGATACAAAATAAAATCAGCAAAGAGAAAAGGCCCTTGGGGAAAAGTTTGGGGGAGACCAGCCTCCAGCTTCCAGGGCCCTCTCTCAGTGGAGTCACACAAGAGGCATTTAATTGTCTCCATGAGCGGTGACAAGAGTGTGTGAAATGTTGGCAACCAGGGAAGCTCATTAGAGACTTTTATCCTCTTATCTGGAGTTTATATTTCTTTTCTAAGGCTGCTGTAACAAATTGATACAAACTAGGTGGCTTTAAACAACAGAAATTTATTGTCTTACAGTTTGGTAGGCAGAAGTCAGAAATCAACGTGTCAGCTGGTTTGGTTCCTTCTGGAGACCGTGAGAAAGAGTGTGTTCCAGGCCTCTCTGCTAACTGCTGATTGCTATGTGCAAATCTGATTGGCTTGTAGATGTATCATCCTAATCTCTGTCTTTATGTCACTTTGTCCTCTGTGTCTTCTCTCTTTTCCTGAGAAGGACACTCGTCATTGGATTTAGGACACACACCCCCATCTTGAAGCAAGGATGATCTATCTCAAGATTCTTAACTTCATTACATCTGCAAAGACCCTATTTCCACAGATCACAGTGACAGGTTTTCAGTGGATATATCTTTAGGGAGAGAGGCACCATTCCACCCACGACAGGGCTGGTCAGATAGGCAGTCTCTGTCTGGTGCCTGCCCAAATTCCAGACACCCAGAAAGAAAATGGGTGTTCAGTATAAATCATATTGCTTTTTTTTTTTAATGTTTATTTACTTTTTGAGAGAGAGAGAGAGTGCAAGCAGGGGAGGGGCAGAGAGAGAGGGAGACACAGAATCCGAAGCAGGCTCCAGGCTCCGAGCTGTCAGCACAGAGCCCAATGCGGGGCTCGAACCCACAAGCTGCGAGATCGTGACCCAAGCTGAAGTCAGACACCCAACCGACTGAGCCACCCAGGCACCCCTGCTCTTAATCCCCATCATCTAGTTCACCCATTCCCCATCCACTTCTCCTGTGAATGGAGTTTTTTCTTAAAAATTTTCAGATTGCTTGTTGCTGGTATATAGAAATATAACTTTTACTTATACATTGATATTGTATCCTCTGACCTTGTTAAACTAGCTTATTATTTCTAGCAGGGTGGTTCTTTTTGTAGATTCCTCATGCTTTTTGTTTTTTAAAGTTTTTTTTTATTTATTGATTTTGAGAGAGAGAGAGAAAGAGCAAGAGAGAGTGTGAGAGTGGGGAAGGGGCAGAGAGAGAAGGAGAGAGAATCCCAAGCAGGTTCTGAGCTGTCAGCACAGAGCCTGAGGCGGGGCTTGATCCCAGGAACTGTGAGATCATGACCTGAACTGAAATCAGGAGTTGGACGCTTAACTGACTGAGCCACCCAGGCGGCCCTCCTTATGTTTTTTTTTTTTTTTCAGTTTAATTATTCATTTTTGAGGCAGAGAGGGAGAGAGAAAGCGTGTGCATGCGCAAGTGGGGAAGGGCAGAGAGAGAGGAAGAGAGAAAGAATCTCAAGTGGGCTCAGTGGTGCTGACAGCACAGAGCCTGATGCATGACTCAAACCCACAAACTGTGGGATCATGACCGGAGCCAAAGTTGGACGCTTATGACTTAGCCACCCGGGCGCCCCCTCCTTATGATTTTTAAGCAGATAATCATATCTTCTGTGAATAAAGATGATTTTGCTTCCTCCTTTCTAATCTGCGTTTATTTTTTTTTCTTGCCTTATTGACTAGCTAGAACCTTTAGTACAATGTAGAATCATTTCAAATATTTCTCCTGTTCCTCAGTGTCCCTTCTCCTTCCAGTGTCCCATTCCATGTATGTTATACCTTTTGTGGTTGTCCCGTAGCCCTTGGATGTTCTGTTTTGTGTAGTCTTTCTCTTTGTTTTTCGGTTTTCAAGGATGCTTCTGACACATCCTCTAGCCCAGAGATTCTTTGCTCAGCCATGTCCAGTCTTCTAGGACCACAAGAGGTATTCTCCACTCCCGCCACAGTGTGTTTTCTCTGGCATTTGTTGTTGTTTTTTCTCAGGATTCCCATCGCTCCGCTTACACCGCCCACCCGTTCCTGCACACGGCCGACTTTACCTATTAGAGCCCTTAGTGTATTGGTCACAGTGTTTCATGGTCTCCCTCTGACCATCCCAACATCCCTGCCACGTCTGCTTCTGTCTCTTCAAATTGTGTTTTTTGCCTTTGGATCGTGCAATTTGCCTTGGAAAATTTTCTTGATAGGCAGACATGATGTGCTGGGTCAAGTCGGCTTTTAGTAACGTGGTGGTGAGGTGTGGGGGGAGAGGAAGAATTCTAGTGCTGTGATTAGGCCTCAGTCTTCCGTGAGCCTGTGCCTCTGGACTGTCGGTGCTCCTCAGGGTTTTGTTTGTTTGTTTTCCTCTCCTTTTAGCTGGGACAGGTGTCCAGAGGGGCTGGAGGTGGGTATTTCCCTTCCCTGAGGAAAGTGAGGTTCTGGTTAAGTGGTTTTCCTTGAGGTCAGGCCTTGGTGAGCAGAACGACCAAAGGGCTCTTTTCCTTCCCCTGCAGGAAGCATCAGGGGCCTTTTCTCAGGTGTTTACTGTGGGAACCTGGCCAAGGTCCTGGGGATCAACCCCACAATGTGGTGGGACCCCGATGACTGGATCTCCCGAGGTTTCGGACTCCGAGTTGTGCACTCGGAGCCTCCGGAGATCCATCAGTCACAGTGTCCGCGGCGGCTCCCGTTTGTGAGTCTTCACTCTGGGCCACGATGGCTGGGATTTACCTGTTCTCTGTCATCTCAGGAGCAGGGCTTTGCTGTGTCCCCCTTCTCTTAGAGATCCAAGAAGAGCTGCTTTTTCATTCTGTTCAGCTTTTTACCTGTTAGGATGAATGGTAACTTCCAAGCTCCCAACATGCAGTCCTAGAAGGTAGAATTGAAGTGGCAAAAGCAGACAATCTTGTCTTGTTTTCAGTCTTAGTGGAAGACTGTTAAACATTTCGCCATTGAGTTTGATATTATAGATTTTTCCGAATGTATTTGATGAACTTGAGGAGGTGCCTATCCATCCCCAGTTGGTTCAGAGTAGTTATTATGATTGGTATTAACTTTAGTCAAATGCCTTTTCTGCAGCTATTGTGACAATCCTGTGATTTTTGTCCTCTGTTCTCTCAATAGTGTGTATTGCAGTGACTGAGTTTTGTTGCTAAACCAACTTTGCATTCCAATGGGATAAGCCCCATTGATCTTGGTAGGTAACACTTTTTACTTGCTGCTGAACTTGGTTCTTCATTCATTCCTGTTGATTTGAGTGATCATCTTATGTCATGTCCATTCAGCTTGAAGAACTCCCTTTAGTATTTCTGATAACGCAGATCTGTCAGTAATGGATATTCTTTTTCTTTTCTTTTCTTTTCTTTTCTTTTCTTTTCTTTTCTTTTCTTTTCTTTTCCTTATTCATTTTGAGGGAGAGACAGTGTGAGTTGGGGAGGAGCAGAGAGAGAGAGAGAGAGAATCCCAAGCAGCTGAGAATGCAGAGCCTGATGTGGGGCTTGATCTCATGACCCTGGGATCGCGACTTGAGCCAAAATCAAGAGTCAGACGCTCAACCGAGCCACCCGGGTGCCCTAAGAGTTTATTTTTAAGTAATCTCTACACCCAACGTGGGGCTTGAACTCACAACCCTGAGATTCTACCGAGTGAGCCAGGTGAGTGTCCCTAGGCAGCACTCATTTACACAAGTTTTCCCTTTTCCAATTTATTGGTGAGTAATTTTGCATTTGGTGTTCTTAGCGATAGAATTTACTTTAGTTGATCCTTCTGTGTCAGAAATACTGAAATCAGCTTGGCTCTGTTTTAGCTGTGTTGTATACACCATAAGGCAGTTTAGAAGAGAAGTCTGTTGAACAGCCATACATGTCAACCATGTCTTGTAAGCAGTTACAGAAACAGGGCTTGTGGTAACTTTACGTATTTTCTCTTTGACTGTTACAGTGTTTATTTGCATATACTAATCATTTTCTTTTCTCCTTTCCATTCTTTTTTTTTTTTATTTTTTTTAACGTTTATTTATTTTGGAGACAGAGAGAGACAGAGCATGAACGGGGGAGGGTCAGAAAGAGGGGGAGACAAGAATCCGAAACAGGCTCCAGGCTGTCGGCACAGAGCCCAACGCGGGGCTCGAACCCACGGACCTCGAGATCATGACCTGAGCCGAAGTCAGCCGCTTAACCGGCTGAGCCACCCAGGCGCCCCTCCTTTCCATTCTTTTAAATATACAAGTTTTCAGAGGTTAGCTTTATTATTTAGCTTTAATGTAAGAGCATGAGAGAATGCTCAAAGGGACAATGGCACAATTTGAGGAGTAATGAATGAAGCCAATCATAGATACAGTGACGGTTGGGAACTGGCATGCGCTCATTTGCAATGCTTATATCAGCTCTATCCCTGGGCAACCCAGAAACGTCTCTGTTACCCACCAGGCTGCGGCCACACACCCCACCAACACAGAATGAATTCCCACCTTCGGGAGGGGTCCCCCTTCAAGTTATGTCCTTTCTTGAATATGGAGTCCTCTTTACTCTTTTATGATAATCCCTTGCTATCAATAATTTTATACCAAGCTTTCTCTGTTGAAGTCATTGTGTGGTTTCCATCTGGTTATTGGACCATGACTATTGATACAAGGCAGAAAAAAACAACAGGGGAAAGAGGCTTTGAAGTGTGCATGTGTGCATGCAGGCTTCAGCTGTGAAATAGAGAGGTCAGGGAAGCCCTCACTGAGAAGGGGCTGAATGAGTAAGATCTAGGAGGGAAGTTAGTAGGCACAGCAGTAACTAGAGGAAGGACACGTGCAAGGGGTCTATGGCAGGAGGTTATCGTAATTAGAAGCAAATAAACACGGGTAGAGTAGGGGAGATGGGATCAGATCCCGTAGGACCTTGTGAGCCACAGCAAGGACGAGGCTTTCTCCTTGTGTGAGCTGGAAGCCCCAGGGAGAGGGGTGTGATGGACTTGTTTCCATTTGATCCCTCTAGGTGTTATGCTGATGTAAGCTGGCCTCTAGCAAAAATGACAAAATAGAAGCAAGGAATCCATGGGGGGCTGCTGTTGTCAGTCAGGTAAGAGAAACTGGTCTTGGACCAGGGTGTGGTTGTGGAGAACTGGCCATATTTAAAAGTGGAGGGATTTGCTGATAAATCCAGTGTGGAATCTAAGAGAAGGGCCCAGGCAGACCTCAGGTACCCTGGCCTGAGCACAGGAAGAACAAGATCAGGTAGAGGGTTGCAGGCGCTTACATAGTGGGAAAATCAGTGGAAGCATCTCTGGCATTAGGCCCCTTGGCCCTGAGCCCCCATTCTGCTGCTCAATCCATTGCACCTCCAGCTTTGGTTGTAAGGGGCCTTCATTTGCAGGGCTTGAAGGGCATTTCTTTTCTCAATTGTAAGACGGATGCTTTTTTTTTTTAAACCTCCAATTCCTGGAAGCTCAGCCTACAGAATTTGCCAGATATCTGCACCGCAGAATGCTGGGGAAAAGTGTTCAGGGGAAGACGTCTCACTAGAGACATCTGCTATAAAGTAACCCAAAGGGGTACTGAGATGCGGGACGCGGACCTGGATGCCGGGAAGACAAGCAACTGGGGAAGCAGTGCCTGCAACCGCAGAGCAAGCCCCAGAGCAAAAACCCCTTCCCCCAGAGCGCAGCGTCTCTCTTGCGCCGTCTACTGATAAAGTTTAGCATAGCAAGGGCTCGGATGCACTGTCGGACGGCCTCGGTGAGTTTGGAGGGGTGTGCAGTTGTATCTGGCAAGTTGGATACTCCTGACACCTGAAATAATAATTTTCATCTTAGAGATTAGTTTGATTGGATTAAACAAATCCAAAAAATTTTAATTTGCACATATTTCAATGTGCAAAACATTGCATCTGGAAAAAAGAATAAGTCTGGTGGCTGCTGCTCAGGACGGAGAGGGGACCTCGGTACGGGATACAGACGGCTGACCACTGCTCACTCTTGCTTTGGCCGTGCCCATCCCACATGCTGAGGGGTTCAGGAAACACCCAGTGGGAAAGACCTTCGAGCAGAGAGGAAGGCCTGCAGGAAACAGGGAGACCCCTGCCCGGGGTATGTGACCCTCAAATCATTTCGGGCATCTGGAGGAGTTGCTCTGTTGCTGACATGGCATTAGCAAATTCATTACCGCAAGTGCATTACCCCCAAGCAAGTTAATTACGCTTGTATATTCGCATCATTATTCAGTAGCACCCCAGAGGGAAAAGCGAAAGAAGGCCGCTCGCTACCCCACCGCGCTCCAAGGCGGTCCAACCCCCGCGCTCGAGCTAGCCGGCGCTTCGTGGCGAGCGCGCGGCCCCGCCTCCTCCCACAACACAGCCCCGCCCACGAGCGCGGCTCCGCCCGCCGCCCCGCCCCGGCGCGCACGCGCATCCCTCCGCGCCAGGCACCTCCCCCGGCGTGCGCGCGCGCTCCCGCCGC
>NW_024412413.1:384110-406779 GCF_014898765.1 Herpailurus yagouaroundi | reverse complement strand
CCCCCCCCACCGCCTGCTTCCCCCCACCTGCTCCCCCTCTGCCTATCTCTCCTCTGCCTATGCCCCCCTGCCTGCTCCCTCCTCTGCCTGCTCCCCCCCTGCCTGTCCCCCTCTCTGCCTGCTCCCCACCTGCCTGCTTCTCCCCAGCCTGCCCCCCTCCCCACCTGTCCCTCCCACCTGTCCCCCCTCTCTGCCTGTCCCCGTCTCTGCCTATTGCTTTGGGACTCCCCTCCCCAGTGCCCACTGTAATCAGTCCCCTGTTCCCTCACTCTTCCTGTCAGCATCCCCTCTTTCTATCACTGTTGTAGCTTCAGCGCCCCATGAACCTGTCCCCTTCCCTGGCCTGTCTCCTTACCGTTCACTGCCTCCTTTCTTCCTCCATCTCCATCATCTCTGCCTTCACCGTGCACCTTATTGGCCCTCTTCAGTGGCTTCCTGACCTTGCTATGGTGTCTCCTACACACCTCCACCTGCCACTTCGTGGCCTTGACACCTGTTTACCTTGTCCACCCCCTAGTCACTCACTGCTCTCAGTTCACCACTGAAACAGTGCCCTGTCACCCCCAGCTCACCCACTCTGTCATTTCTGTTCAGTCCCTGCCTCTCACTTCACCTCTCCCCCATTTCATCACTGTACCCACCTGTCTTGTCCCTGTGGCCTTCTCCAGCCCCGCCTGTCACCTGCCCCTGTTGCCACTCCCTGCCATGCCTTTGGCCTTTCAGTGCTGGGGCCATCACTGACACTCTCAGCTGTTTACTTCTCCATGTTCCTTCCTTTCTGGTTTCTCTTCCATTTTGGCCACTCTAAGTCATGTCAGTTAAGCTCTGGAAGGTGAGAAGCAGCCAGCTATGAGCAGAGTGGGGGACAGGCGCCTGGGTGCTCAGTTGGTTTAGTGCGAGATTCTGGATCTCAGCTCACGTCTTGGTCTCAGGGTTGTGCGTTCAAGCCCCGCAGAGCGGGGGGACAGAGCGTTCCAGGTTGAGGGGACAGCACGTGCAGTGGCCTTGCAGTGGATCTTCTCTAGGAACCTAGATAAGACTAATGTGTGGCTGGGGTAAGGGGGAGATAGGAGCACAGGGTACAGCGTGGGCCTTGCAATCATCTGTTCTTGGCAGGTGTGTGCCTGAGTTGTGAGGGGGACCGGGATGGACGTTAAGTTGGGAAGGGCCATCATCACGGAGGCAGGACGTGCAGGAGAGGGGGCGAGATGAGGTGGTGGGAGTGGTGTAGTTGCAGTTTAGACCTTGGGGGTCGACTTAGGGAGATGTTTGGGAGGCAGAGCTGTTAGGACTTCCTGATAGATGAGAAGAGGGTGTGGGGGAGAGGGCCCAAGGTGAGGTCTGGGCTTCTTTTTTTTTTTTTTTTTTAATTTTTTTTTCAACGTTTTTTTATGTATTTTGGGACAGAGAGAGACAGAGCATGAACGGGGGAGGGGCAGAGAGAGAGGGAGACACAGAATCGGAAACAGGCTCCAGGCTCTGAGCCATCAGCCCAGAGCCCGACGCGGGGCTCGAACTCACGGACCGCAAGATCGTGACCTGGCTGAAGTCGGACACTTAACCGACTGCGCCACCCAGGTGCCCCTAAATTTTCTATTTTGACGTCTAACACAGTAAGCACTTAATTCTTTTTTTTTGTTTTTTTGTTTTTTTGTTTTTTTGGTCTATTTATCTTGAGAGAGGGAGGGAGAGGGAGAGGATGAGTGGAGTGGGAGAGGGGCAGAGAGAGAGAATCCCAAGCAGGCTGAATCCTAACCACTGACAGTGCTGAGTCTGATGCGGGCCTTGATCTCACCATGAGATCATGACTTGAGCTGAAACCTAGAATTGGATGTTTAACTGACTGAGCCACCCAGGTGCCCCAGCATTTAATTCTTAAAACAACTTGATGATATAGCTAATCTTTTTTTCTTTAAACATTTTAAATTTTATTTTGGAGAGAGAGCGCTCATGTGCGTGCAAGAGAGGTGGGCAGGGGGGGAAAGTGAGAGAAACCTAAGCAGGCTCCACGCTCAGTGTGGAGCCCGATGTGGGGCTCGAGCCTGTGACCTTGGGATCATGACCTGAGCTGAAATCCAGTCGGGTACTCAACCAACTGAGCCACCCAGGTGCTCCTATAGTTACTCTCAATATTCCTATTACCGTTTATGTGAGAACATTGAGGCACAAATTAAGAAATGTACCCAAGGTCACAGTAAATAAATGTGAGAACCAGAACTCAGCCTAGGTGGTCAGATTCTAGAGGTTGTGTTTTTCATTCTCACCTCCTGTGGTTCATACACAGGGTAGTCTGAACTCAGAGTATAATTCCGGAAGGTATCAAAATGGGTATCGTGAAGTTAGTCTCATTCTCACCCCATTCCTCAGCCATTGACTTCTTAGAAAACATGTCACATCCATGTACAGCAAGCAGCTTTCTTCTTTTTAACACAGAATGTACGATTTTTTATTTGTTTAAAAATATTCTACCACTAAAAATTATTGAAGAATATTTTATACCCAGTAAAATGTACAGATCTTAAATATGCTTGATGAATTTTAGCAAATGTGTACACCACAAGTGTGTACACAAAAGTGTGTCCATCACTCGTGTCAAGATATAGAACATTTCTATCACTCCTAAAAGTTTCTTTGTGTCCCTTTTCAGTTACGACAACCAACCCCCAAATCCTGAGGCAACCATTGTTCTGATTTCTGTCATTACAGATTAATTTTGCAGGTCCTCAAACTTCATGTAAATGAAATCATAAAATATATGCTTTTTTGTGTATGTCTTCTTTGGCTCAGTGTAACGTTTTTAGATCTTATTTACTTGTTTAAAAAGTAATCTCCAGGGTGCCTGGGTGACTCAATGGGTTAAGCGTCAGGCTTTGGCTCTGATCATGATCTCACCATTTGTGGGTTCGAGCCCCACATCGGGATCTGTGCTGACAGCTCAGAGCCTGGAGCCTGCTTCAAGTTCTGTGTCTCCTGCTCTCTCTGCCCCTCCCCTGCTCATACTTTGTCTCTCTCTCTCAAAAATAAACAAACATTAAAAAAAGAAAAAAGTAATCTCCATGCCCAACATGGAGCTTGAACTCATGACCCTGAGATCAAGAGTCGTGTGCTCTACTGACCGAGCCAGTCGGGTGCCCCTTGAGATTTATTGATTTTAATGCCTATATCTGTAGTTTGTGCTTTTCATTTGAGTAGTACTCATTTGTATGAAAATATAATTTACGTTTTTTTTCCTGTTGATGGGTGTCTGGGTTGTTTTTACTTTTTGGCTAGTATGACCAAAGCCACTGAAGATTCTTACGCATGTCTTCTGTGGACGTACATTATTCTTTTGGGGTAAATATTTAGGAGTGGTACTGCTGAGGGTCATAGTGTAGATACATTTTGAACTTTTTTCAAAAACTGGAAACTATTTTTCAAACTGATACCATTTTCCACTCCCACAGTAACGTATGAGAGTTCTAGTTTCTCTACATCTATGCCAGCCCTTGGCGTTGTCAGTCTTTTATGTATGTATGTATGTATGTATGTCAGCCTTTTTAATTTTAGCTATTCAGTTGGTAGTGAGTGATATCTCACTATGGTTTTAATTTGTATTTTTTTTTTAAGTTTTTTTTTTTTTTTTAAGTTTACTTAGAAAGTGTGAGTGGGGAGGGCAGAGAGAGAGAGAGGGGGGGAGAGAGAGAGAGAGAATATCCCAAGCAGGTTCTGAACTGTCTGCACAGAGCCCCGATGTGGGACTCAGACTCACAAACCAAGCCTCACAAACTGAACCCAACTGTTAGATCATGACCTAAGCCAGAGTTGGATGCTTAACCTCTGAACTGCCTGAGCCACCCAGGTGCCCCTAATTTGCATTTTTCTGATGAATAATGATGGTGAACAAGTTTGGTTTGGTTTTTTGGGGAACACCTTTTTTTTTTCTTTTTGAGACTGACACAGCACGAGTGGGGGAGGGGCAGAGAGAGTGAGAGACACACACACACACAGCAGAATCCAAAGCAGGCTCCAGGCTCTGAGCTGTCAGCAGAGAGCCTGACACGGGTTTGAAGGGCTCGAACTCACGAGAGCCGAGAGATCATGACCTGAGTCCAAGTCAGATGCTTAAAGGACTGACCTACCCCGGTGCCCCAGTGAACAACTTTTTATATGCTAATTAGCTACTTAAGTATTTTTCTTGTGAAGTGTCAGGTTTTTAATCCATTCTTCATTGGATTTTTTTTTTTTTTATTCATTTTAAGAGTTAAAATGACCTCCAAGATCAAGAGTTGCATGTTCTGACTGAGCCAGCCAGGCACTCCTTGCCTATTTTTTTTAATGGTGTCTTTTGATGAACAGAAAATTTTAATTTAGGTGAAGTAAATTTTTGTCAATATATATATACATATTTTAGTAATTTCTACACCCAATATGGGGCTCCAGTTCACAACCCTAAGTTCAAGGGTCGCACGTTCCTCCGACTGAGACAGCCAAGTGCCCTGTTGGTAGTTTTCTTTTATGTTTATTATGTGTCCTTACAAAATTTTACCTGCACCAGTGTTGTGAAGACACTATCTTTTTTTTTTGTAAAAGTTTTCTTTTTTAAAGATTTTATTTATTTTATTAAAAACATTTTCTTTTAAGTTTATTTATTTTGAGAGAGACAGAGACAGGACGAGTGGAGGAGGGGCAGAGAGAGAGGGAGACAGAGAATCCCAAGCAGGCTCTGTGCTGCCAATGCAGAGCTGGATGTGGGGCTTGAACCCATGAAACTGCGAGATCATGACTTGACCTGAAACCAAGAATTGGACGCTTAATTGAGTCACCTTAAAGGTTTTATTTATTTATTTTTTTTAATTTTTTTTTTCAACGTTTATTTATTTTTGGGACAGAGAGAGACAGAGCATGAACGGGGGAGGGGCAGAGAGAGAGGGAGACACAGAATCGGAAACAGGCTCCAGGCTCTGAGCCATCAGCCCAGAGCCTGACGCGGGGCTTGAACTCACGGACCGCGAGATCGTGACCTGGCTGAAGTCGGACGCTTAACCGACTGTGCCACCCAGGCGCCCCAAAGATTTTATTTTTAAGTAACCTCTACACCCAATGTGGGGCTCGAACTCAAAACCCTAAGATTGAGTCACACGTTCCACTGACTGAACCAGCCAGGCACCCCTATGAAAGTTTTATAGTGGTAGCTTTTGTATTTTGGTTTATGATTCACCTTTTTCTTTTTAGCAGCTTTATGGAGATGTAATTGATGTACAATAAACCACACATGTTTAAAGTGTAAAATTGGATAAGTTTTGACATGTATATACCTGTGAAATTATCACCACAGTGTAGTGAATGTCTATCATCCCCCAGATTTCCTCATTTCATTTTGGGAACCGTCCCTCCCACCCTTTCCTGCCTCCATCTCCAAGCAAATACAGATTTCCTTTCTGAATCCTTCTTGCATTAGTTTTTTATTTAAAAAAAAATTGTAAATGTTTTTACTTAATTTTTGATAGAGAGCGCGCGTGAGCAGGGGGAGGGGCAGAGAGAGAGGGAGACAAGGAATCTGAAGCAGGCTCCAGGCTCTGAGCTGTCAGGCACAGAGCCTGATGCAGGGCTCGAACTTGTGAACTGCAAGATCATGACCTGAGCCGAAGTCAGACGCTTAACTGAGCCACCCAGGCTAAGTTCTTGCATTAGTTTTTTTTTTTTTTTTTTAATGTTTATTTATTTTTGAGAGAGAGAGAGAGACAGAGCATGATTGGGGAGGGGCAGAGAGAGAGCGAGAGAGACAGAATCCAAAACAGGCTCCAGGCTCTGAGCTGTCAGCACAGAGTCTGATGTGGGGCTGGAACTCATGAACCATGAGATCATGACCTGAGCTGAAGTCGGACGCTCAACCAACTGAGCCACCCAGGTGCCCCTTGCATTAGTTTTTAATGTCAGGTGAAATCAGGATACTTCCTCCCTGCCCTTCCCTCATGGGGTTATGTAATCATTCTAGCATCATTTTTTAGAGCCTTTGTCATAAATTAATTGAACATGTGTGTGCAGGCTTCTTTCTGGGTTTTGTTACATTCTTTTGGTCTGTTTTTCTATCTTATGTCAATACCACAGTGTATTAATTACTGTAATTTAAAGGTAGTATAAGTCCTCCACCTTTAATCCTCTACAAAATTGTCTTGCCAGTTTTAGAATAACCTCTTCACTATGTACAGAAATTTTTGCTAGAAGTTTGGTTAGGGTTATATTGAATCTGTAGATTTATTTTATTTTATTTTATTTTATTTAATGTTTATTTTTGAGAGAAAGAGAGCACGCACACCCACAGGGGAGGGGCAGAGAGACAGAAAGACAGAGGATCTGAAATGGACTGTGCGCTGATAGCAGCAAGCCCAGTGGGGGGCTCAAGCTCATGAATGGTTAGATCTTGTACCTGAGCTGAAGTTGGATGTTTAACTGATTGAGCCACCCTGTGCCACCCAGGTGCCCCTCAATACGGTGTATTATATTAATTTTCAGATGTTAAAGCAACTTTGGAGTCTTAGGTTAAATCCGCTTGGTGTGGTATATAATGCTTTAATTTTTTTTTTTTTTTATAATTTATTTTAGAGCTTGAGCATGGGACAGGGGCAGAGAGAGAGAGAGAGAGAGAGAGAGAGAGGCTCTCAAACAGGCTCCACCAGTGTGGAGCTTCACGCTGGGCTTGATCCCACGACTCCAGGATCACGACCTGAGCTGAAATCTTGAGGTGGATGTTCAACCATGACTGAGCTACCTAGGTGCCCCTATAATGGTTTTTATAGGTGGATGGATTTGGTTTGCTAGTGTTTTGTTGAAGACTTTATATATATTCATAAGAGATTTGTGAATGACTTTCTTTTTATATGATATCATTGGTTTTGGTAATACTAGCACCTTAGAATGAGTTGGGAAGTTGTTCTTTCCTTTTTGCAGATCAGTTTTCTATGTGGGATCATTTTATTTCAGCCTGAAGCACTTCCTTCAGTATTGCTTACATTGTGGATATGCTGGGAACAGAGTCTCTGTTTTTGGTTGTCTGAAAAGGTCTTTTTTTTATTATTATTATTTTATTTTGTCATGATAAGTGTACTTTTTAATTCTCGTTCCGTGTTTAATTCCCATCCTCCCTATTTCACCCACCTCCCCTCTGGTGACCATCAGTGTGTTCTGTACAGTGAAGATGTGAAGGTCTTTTTCCTTCAGTTTTGAAGGACATTTTTGTTGAATATAAAATTCTAGGTTGACAGCTTTTTTTCTTTTAGCACTTTTAAGTGCTTTTAGCATCTGTTGTTTCTAAGAAGTCAGCTATCGTTCTTGTTCACCTGGTATCTTTTTTCCTACTGTGTTTAAGTTATTTTATTTACTTATTTTAAATGATTTTTATTGTTTTTCTTTTTCAATTTGACTATAATTTTTCTAGGTATAGTGTTTTTGTGTTTTTCCTTTTTGGGATTTATTTAGTTCGTTGGATCTTTGTGTTGATGTGTTTAATCAACTTTGGAAAATTTTTGGCCATTGACTCTTAAATATTTCTTAAATATTTTTTCTGCTTCATATTTTTTCTCCTCTTGGGACTCCAGTGATACTTATTTTACATGGTTTGACATTTTCCCATAGGTTTTGAATGTTTGTATTTGTAATATTCCTTTTCTTTCTATTTATATATGTATATTTTCTATTCATCTATCTTCAGAGTCCCTGTTTTCTGTTTTGTGATCATTGTGTTAATTCTATCCAGTAATGTTTTGATTTAACATACTGTATTTTTCAGTTTAGAATTTCCTTTTGGTTTTTCCATCACGTTTGCTAATGAATATTAGCTCTGCTAATGAATATTTTCATTCCTTCTGACCACTTCCCCAAATGTTTTAATATATTATAATTGCTGTTTTGAAGTTCTCATCTGCCACTTCCAACATACGATCTTTGTGGGTCCTATAGATTGTTTTTTCTCTTCATCATGGGTCACCTTTTCCTGGTTTGCATGTCTAGTAATTTTTTATCATACAATGAACATTATGCACGGTGCATTATAGAGACTCTATTTGGGGTTCTAATCCTATGAAGGATCTTGAGTTTTGTGAAGGCAGACTTAAATTACGGGGAGATCATCTTGACCCTGTAGAAGCTTGTAGCCTGTAGGGTGGATCTGTTTTGTTTTGCCTTGTGTTTTAAGACATGACCTTTAGTTCTGGAATATGGTTTTTACTCCTCTAAGGTGTGACCTGTCTAGGATTTTAATGGAAAACCTTTCTAATTTGCCAGAACTGAAACTCTAAATTGTCTTCCCAGGACTGGACAGCAGCTGGCGTCTTTGCTTAGCTCTTTGTCCTCACAACAGTTGCTTTCTGCTTGTTTTTCTTTTTAGTTTTTCAGCTTTATTGAGATTTAATTGACAAAGTTGTAAGTTATTGAAGTAGGTTATGATGATTTGATGTATGTATGCATTATGAAAGGACTCTCCCCATCTGGTTAGTTGTTACATCTGTCACCTCACATATTTATCTTAGTGTGTGTGTGTTTGAGAACACTTAGGTTGGGGTGTCTGGGTGGCTTGGTTGGTAAAGCATCCAACTCTTGATCTCAAGTCTTTATCTCAGGGTCATGAGTTCAGGCCCTGCATTGGTCTCTGTGCTGGGCATGAAGCCTACTTAAGAAACAAAACAAAACAAAAAAACCTCAGTTAAGTTGTGCTCTCTACAGCGTTCTCAGCTGTAGTCACCGTGTCTTACATGACGTCATTAGACCGTAGTCATCTGTGTGTGGACCCTTTGACCAGCCTCTCCCTGTGTCCCCTGCACCCAGCTCCTGGCAGCCACTTTTCTGCTCTGTTTCTGGGAGTTTGATTTTTTTTTTTTTTTTTTTTGCTTGCTTTATTGGTGTCTCATCCCACCATCTGCAGTTTAGGAGTCAGTCAAGGATTTGGGAGGAATTTAATGCAGATGTGTGAGATTTTTGCTTCTTTTGGGTTTTTCCTTTCAGTTTCAGCCATTTTGATAGTCCTGAACTCTGACCTCTTTGCTTCCTGTAGTGAGATGCTTAGCACTGCTGTAACCTAGCACTGTTGCCTCATGCTCAGTGAGAGCTGGGCAGTGCCCGCAGGTCACAAGACATTTCAGTGCAGAGCTCATAGTTTGTTCTCCTTATACTGATTGTGCTCCCTCCAGTTTGTTTGTGTTTTTGGTTGTTCTCCAACACCTTCAGTTAGCGTTTTTTTTTTTAAATATTTTGTGCAGTTTATAATTATTATCAGTAAGAAGATCAGTCAGATATAAGCTGGAACCAGAACTGTCAGATCTGCACTTTTAAACCCTGTGCTATACATGCCTGACAGAGGAAGAGAAGGGAGACCACGGGGAACATGGGGGTGTGTCCACTTGTGGAGGTGAGCACAGGATATGGAAGCTGACCAGGAGTAGCTGTGGGTGCTGGACAGAACCAGGAGAGTGTGGTGTCGCAGAAGCTAAGAGAGGCTGGTACTTCACTGTGATAAGCTTTGGGATGTAGAGTGAGGGAAGGACTGAGAGGTGGTCCTGGGAATTCATTGGCTTCCTTCATTGGCTTCCTTGACAAAAGTGGTCTGGTGGCATGCTGGGGAGAGAGGTTCGATGGGAGGAGAGGGATTAGGGACAGTAAGTGCAGACAGCTCTTTAAGGAAGCATCACGTCAACGGGGATTGGAGAAATGTCTATGGGGGGGGCGCCTGGGTGGCTTGGTCGGTTAAGCGTCTGACTTCGACTTAGGTCATGATCTCACGGTCCGTGAGTTCGAGCCCCGCGTCGGGCTCTGTGCTGACAGCTCAGAGCCTGGAGCCTGTTTCAGATTCTGTGTCTCCGTCTCTCTGACTCTCCCCTGTTCATGCTCTGTCTCTCTCTGTCTCAAAAATAAATAAACGATGGGGCGCCTGGGTGGCGCAGTCGGTTAAGCGTCCGACTTCAGCCAGGTCACGATCTCGCGGTCCGTGAGTTCGAGCCCCGCGTCGGGCTCTGGGCTGATGGCTCGGAGCCTGGAGCCTGTTTCCGATTCTGTGTCTCCCTCTCTCTCTGCCCCTCCCCCGTTCATGCTCTGTCTCTCTCTGTCCCAAAAATAAATAAACGTTGAAAAAAAATTAAAAAAAAAAATAAACGTTAAAAAAAATGTCTATGGGGCAGAGGTGTGTGTGTGTGTGTGTGTGTGTGTGTGTGTGTGTATGTGTATGTGTAAGTGTGTGCACACTGACTGGACTGTGCTAGCAAAGGAGGAGGGACTGGAGATACCAGAGGAGCAGTCTTGGGAAGGCATGAAGGGTGGGGTCCAGAGCATAGGTGGAGAGGCTGGTCTTGGTGGGAGCAAGGACCATTTCTCCATTGTAATAGGAGGGAATGCAGTGGATGTGGTGATTAGGGTTGGTAGGTTTGATGGAAGGAAGATGGGAGAGTTCACACTTGAAGCCTTGTGCTTTTTCTGTGAATTAAGGGGTAAGGTTATTGGAGAGTTGAAGAAAGAGTTGAAAGAAAGTATCTATTGCTTTGTAACAGAGCATCCCAACAATGATTGGGGACTTAAAATAGCAATCTTTGTTTTTGGTTATGAGTGTGGGTTGAGCCCAGTTTGGGCTGGTCCAGGCGTGGCCAGCATGGCTCCTCTCCGCTCCTTGTGTTGTCTGCCTGGCTTCTTGTATGATTGGGGCTTCAGCTGCATGTTTAAGCCTCTCTCCAGGGTTCTGTCAGCCTCAAGGAGGCCACATTGTCACAGGACTCCAAGAGGGCAAGACTGGCAGCTGGTTCTCAAAATGGCACCTGTCCTCTGCTGCCTTTTGGTGGTTACAGCAGGTCCCAGGAGTCACCCGATGGGTGGATAGACTTTATATTTATGATTTTATTTTTTGACTTGACTTCTTGATGCAAGGAGCTATATAGAATTTGTACCCATCTGATATTTGTCACAGTTGTCTCAAGAGAGGGAAGCTAGCTTCTTAAGAGTTCGAAGGCTAGGCTGTATTTAATGTTCACTTGAGATGTGTGGTCGTTAATTTAAAACAAGTGAAACTCAGGCCAGGTTTCCTCATGGAAGCCCTCTCTGACCAACAACTTCCTGCTCCCTGACTAATGATAATTGATGACATTTATTGGGCACTTACTGTTTTCCAGGTATTTTGAGCACTTGATTCAGATTATCTTGCTTAATATTCACACTGTCCTTTGAGGTAAATACCATCATCATCTCCATCTCATAGCTGGGGAGACCGAGACATAGAGTTTAAGAAATGTAACTCAGGTCAGTATGTGGAGGCGCTGATGCAGGCCAGGCAGTTGCATCTGGAGCTGAGCTCGTAGCCACCGTTACGCACTGGCTTCAGACGTCACGTCTTCCACGCGTGACCACCATGGTAGCTGACACACACAGGCACTCTTGATGCCTCTGGTTCCTTGCAGTGAACTTTGCCCTGGACAATCCTCACGTCCACCCTAGGAGGATGTTATTTTTATCCCTGTCCACCAGGACACCCCAGGGCACAGGGGACCAGTGACTCTGTCCTCAGGGCTTGCAGGTAGGAAGCTCTCTGGGCAGGGTCCTTCAAGATTTACTGGAGGTCAGGCCTCTGGGGGTGGGGCTGTGTTTGTGTCCTTTCTTCATTTGTTGCTGAGTAGAGGACACCCAGTGTCCTCTCTGTGGGCTGTTATCAGCATTGAAACCTTTCAGAGTTGGGGGGTGGGAGGGTGGGGAGGGTGGGTGATGGGTATTGAGGAGAGCACCTTTTGGGATGAGCACTGGGTGTTGTATGGAAACCAATTTGACAATAAACTTCATATATTGAAAAAAAAAAAAAAAAAAGAAACCTTTCAGAGCTCCTCTTCAGGGATGTGCCCATCTGTGAGCCCACCGACTGCTCCTGTACAGCACTGAGATGGAAGTCATATGCCATAAAGTTGCCCTTCTAAAGTGTGCAAGTCAGGGGCTTTTAGTACATTCACAAGTGCAGCCAGCATCACTGATTCCAGAACAGTTTATCACTCCACAGAGAAGCCCATTGACTGCGTCATTTTTAAGACTTGCTCTTCTCTCCTCAGGGCCTCATTTCCCCTCAAGCCTACGAGACCCTCTTTCTCACCCTTTCTTGGCTCTGCCGCATAGTCCTCCCTGGACCAGGCCAGTCCTGGTTGGTACCTTCAGGTTATCTCCCTCCATCATAATTCTTTTTGTATCTCCTTTGATACCTCCTTTTTTTCTTTATTGACTGGACCAGTATCTGGTGTCATGTGGAGACTGAGAACTTGACTTTGCTGTGAGACAGTCTGGGTTCAGGTTTTGAATTGATGTTTATTAACCTGTGGCCTTGGGCTAGTCCTATAATTATCGAGACCTCTGCTTTTTAACCTGTGAACTGGGATTAGTGGTAAACTCCCCGCTGCACTGAGTTCTACTGGGCTCGTGCAACGCTTGCACACAGTGGAGTGTCCGTGAAACAGCTCTTGTCGATTCCCTTTCTTGTGGCAGGTGTAACCCTGCAGAGCTCCTCGAGTTAATTCTCTTGTGCTCTCGTTTGGACTCGGCTTTGTCCATTGCCCTGGCTTCTGCCCTGTGCTTGTTGGGGCTTTTTCTCTGCCTGTTTGGCAATGCTTTTTAGCCACGTCTCCAGTTACTTGTCCTTCCAAGAGTCTCGGCCCAGCATGTGCCCTGCCTGCCCTCGGAGCTGGTTCTCCCAGGACCACAGTGTTGAGAACACATGCAGTGCAGGCATGGTCTGTTGTTTGTTGTGTGGGGCACGTGTACACTGGGGCCTTGCTGTGGTGTGTCTTTGGGTCCCTGTACAGGCAAGCCCAGATCTAGAATGGTTCAACTTAACATATTTTCAGCTTTATGATGGTGTGAAAATGGTATGCATTCCATAGAAACAGTACTTGGAATTTTGAATGTACATCTTTTCCTGGGCTAGCGGTATGTGGTACGATCCTCCTGTGTTTCTGGGCAGCGGCCTCAGCTCCTGGTCAGCCCATCAGCACGAGGGCAACAATCATCTTGTACCCAGACCACCATTCTGTTTGTCACTTTGAATCCAGCATTCAGTATGTTAACATGTAGGTTGAGGAAGATCTACAGTTGATTCCTCTTCTCTGTCCTAGACCGGTGGTAGCAGTCATGACATCTCTCTGTCAGTGAGTCACATTTTTACTTGCATCACATACACATTGGACCAGGATTGCAGAACTAGTCAGTGGTGGAGGCTGGACTTCATGCCAGAGAACACCTCCCATGGTCAGGTCTGCTGCGCTGGTGGGTTCTTTGCTTGGGTTCTGTGTCTGTCTCCAGGAGGGAGGATGGGGGCCAGGTGCTTAGCATACGTGGGGAGAGTGCGTGCCAACAGTGCCAGTTGGCTCTGTCATTAACCAGGCAGAGTGGGCATGATTACTAGCAGCGTGCAGACAGAAGGTCTTCAGCTTTCACTTTGAGTCTTCTCTTCATCACACCCAACAGCCAGGAGGAAGCTCTTGAGAAAACCAGGAGAAGGTGAGAGCCCTCTCAGGCCCGACAGAGCTCTTGCTCAAGGTGTCTGGTGGGGCTGTGTATCGATCACCTTTATCAGACTTTGGTGGGAGACCAGCTGGGCTCCACCACCAAGGGGAGAAATGCTGCTTTTGGTAGCTTGGAGCCCCAGGAGTGTGCAGCCACCTAGGCAGGCTGTGGTTGGGGTGGTGGCACTCAGGCTGATGGCAAATTGTTGGGTTTTCCCTGTAGGCCAGGTGTGGGGTGGATGCTACCTCTGCATGTGGGTCTCATCTCGTCCTCACAGCTCCTGGGCTGGGGTCAGCAGGGGCAAGAAGGCAGGCTAGCTCTCTGGCAGAGACACTGTCAGCCTGAAGACGCACTTTTACTTATTCTTCACAGTGTTGGCCCACATAGTGTTAAAAAATGCAATTAGTTGTTGGGGCACCTGAGTGGCTCAGTCAGTTAAGTGACTGACTCTTGGTTTCAGCTCATAAGTTCGAGCCCCATGTCGGGCTCTGTGCTGACAATGTGGAGCCTGCTTGGCATTCTCTCTCTCCCTCCCTCCCTCCCTCCCTCCCTCCCTCCCTCCCTCTCCCTCTCCCTCTCCCTCTCCCTCTCCCTCTCTCTCCCTCTCCCTCTCTCTCCCCCTCCCCCACTCATGCTGTGTCTTTCTCAAAAATAAATAAATACATACACTTAAAAAAATTCGTTGTTGGGGCGCCTGGGTGGCGCAGTCGGTTAAGTGTCCGACTTCAGCCAGGTCACGATCTCGCGGTCCGTGAGTTCGAGCCCCGCGTCAGGCTCTGGGCTGATGGCTCGGAGCCTGGAGCCTGTTTCCGATTCTGTGTCTCCCTCTCTCTCTGCCCCTCCCCCGTTCATGCTCTGTCTCTCTCTGTCCCAAAAATAAATAAACAAACGTTGAAAAAAAAAAATTAAAAAAAAAAAAATTCGTTGTTGAGGAGGGCGACTATTGGGATGAGCACTGGGTGTTGTATGGAAACCAATTTGACAATAAGTTATATTTAATATAAAAAAATAAGTTAACATTTGAATAGATTAGGGGATTTAAGAAAATCTGGGTTTCTGGCCTTTCTTGTAGAAACTGGCAGATGTGTCCTCGTGCCCTGTGTCCCTGCAGGCCTGTAGGCGGCTGCCATGGATCTTCCCTGCTCCTGCCCATGGATGGCCCTGTGCTTCTCCTGCAGGCTTCACTCCTCCTTCTGTCTTCTCTGTCTGGCTGCTTCCTTCCACTTAACACCTTCCTGCTCTACAGGCCTTTTTTGCGTTGTAGCCTTGCATTAGGATGTGGCCGAAGAACTGGAAATTTGGTGACTGGGTGCTCTCCTATTGCCATTGTAGGACAGCTCTTGCTCCAGAAGCGTAGGGTTTAGGTTGTTCGCTTCTTAGGGGAGCTAGCTTCCTTTCTTTTTTTTTTTTTTTTTTTTTTTTTTTAACGTTTATTTATTCTGAGACAGAGAGAGACAGAGCATGAACGGGGGAGGGTCAGAGAGAGAGGGAGACACAGAATCCGAAGCAGGCTCCAGGCTCCGAGCCGTCAGCACAGAGCCCGACGCGGGGCTTGAACTCACGGACCGTGAGATCATGACCTGAGCCGAAGTCGGCCGCCCAACCGACTGAGCCACCCAGGCGCCCCGAGCTAGCTTCCTTTCTAAAAAATTCTAAATTCTTTCTAAAAAATTCTCCTAGCACCTGGAGTTAGCTAGGCTGTGCTTTCCTGTTTTCTGACCACAACACTCGTGCACTCATTCTCCAGGAAGACTCTCCGCCTTTTTCTTGGCCCCTCTTTCTGGGGGCACCTACCAGAGTTAGGAGCTGGGAAGCTGCATGCAGAAGAGGCAGCCGGCTCAGCTGTCAGCAGCTGCTCCCTCCTCAGCCTGCTGACCCCTCCTGCTCTTGGAGACGGGCAGGCTGGGGAAGGAGTTTGATTGCAGCCCTCCCACCGGCACTTGTTTTGGGGTCCAGTTTTTCTCTGTTGTTTCCCCATTTATTTATTTTGCTAGAGAGTGTTTTCCTGTAGAATTTCAAGTTTATTTCTATATATTTGTATGTCTGATTCTCTAATAGAGCTTTTTAAAGAAGTGGATGTTTAATTGCTAACACAGTAACAAATATATGGGGCTTCTAATTAAAAAAATCTATTCTTACATGGAGCCTTCCCATCTTCTAGTTCTATTTCAAAGAAACAACTATTTTTGAACTTTTGATAGCTGTTTAACTCTGGTAGTTAACTTCCATAAGTTAATAATAGTAAAAACTAGTAGCAGCTCGCATGTATCAAGGCTTTTCACGTGTCAGGCACCTTCCTAAGATCTTTATATTGATTTCTTTCAGTTCTCACTGGCAGTGTACAAGGCAGGTGTTGTTACCCACCTTTTGTAGATGAGGAAAATGAGGCACAGAGGCGACTTGACCAGGGCCTCTGTTTTTTGTCCTTTAATTTTTAAATTCTGGTAAAAATATATGTAACAAAAAACTTATCATTTTAATAATTTTTAAGTGCATAGTTCAGGGGCACTAAGTATATTCATGTTGTTGTGTATCCACCCCACTACCCGTCTCCAGAACTTCTCCATCTTCCCAAACTGGAACTCCCTCCCCATCAGACGCTCACCCCCCCCCACCAGCACCCTCCCTAGCACCACCGTCTCTACTCTCTGCCTTTGTGAATCTGACCACTCCAGATTCTGGTACCTCCTATAGACGTGAAACCACACAGGATTTGTCTTTCTATGATGGCTTCTTTCACCGAACACAGTGCCCTCAGGTTCACCTGCGGTGCAGCAGGTGTGAGGAGTTCTTTCCTTTTTATTTTTATTTTTGAGAGAGAGAGAGAGAGAGAGAGCGAGTGAGCGCACATGTGAGCGGGAGAGAGGGGCAGGGGAAGAGAGAGAGAATCTTATTTTTATTTTTGAGAGACTGCACGAGTTGGGGAGAGAGGCACAGGGAGAGAGAGAGAATCTTAAGTAGGCTCCATGCTCAGCACAGAGCCTGACACGGGTCTTGGGATCATGACCTGAGCTGAAATCAAGAGTTTGATACCCAACTGACTGATACACCCAGGCGCCCCAGAAGTTCCTTATTAAGGCTGAATAATACTCCATTATATAGATGGGCCACAATTTGTTTATCCCTTTGTCCATCAATGGTTATTTGGGTTGCTTCCACCTTTTGCTGTTGTCACCTTCTTCTTTTAAAAAAAAATACTTGTTTATTTTGAGAGAGAGAGAAAGCACGAGCAGGAGAGGGGCAGAGAGAGGGAGAGAGAATCCCAAGCAGGTCCATGCCCAGTGTGGAGCCTGATGTGGGGCTCGATCCCATGACCATGAGATCATGACCTGAGCCAAAATCAAGAGCTAGATGCCCAACGAACTGAGCCACCCAGGTGCCCCATCAACTCGTTTCTTGATATCAGGTCACAGGAAGACCCTCTTGGGGATTCTGTGCTATGAACTGTTTTGTGTGTCCCCGAGATTCATATGTTGATGCTCTAACCCCCAATGTGATCATATTTGGAAATAGGACTTTTAGAAATGTAACCAGGGTAGGGGTACCTGGGTGGCTCAGTCGGTTAAGCGTCAGACTTAGGCTCAGGTCATGATCTCGCGGTTTGTGAGTGAGAGCTCTGCGTTGGGCTCTGTGCTGACAGCTCAGAGTCTGGAGCCTGCTTCGGATTCTGTGTCTGCTTCTCTCTCTGCCCCTCCCCCACTTGTGCTCTGTCTCTATCAAAAATAAATAAATGTAAAAAAAAATTTAGAAATGTAACTAAGGTTAAATGAGGTCATATGGGTGAATCCTAATTCAGTGGCCTTAAAAGTAGAGGAGGAGAGAGGCCTCTCTCTTCACATGCACACACCAAGGCAGCCGTCTGCAAGCCAGGAAAGGACTTGCGTCAGAGCCACGTTGGCCCTAATCTTGGACTCCCAGCCTCCAGGACTGTGAGAAAGGAAATTTCTAGTTGTTTAAGCTTCCCAGTCTGTGCTGAGCTCAGCCACCCTGGCCCCTCATGAGGATCAAGGCAAATTGGCAGGAGCAGAGATGACCCTGAGGAGTTATAAGAACCATTAAACCTGGCTGGCTCAGTTTGTGGAGCATGCTAGTTTTGATATCGGGGTTGTAAGTTCAAGTCCCATGTTGGGTGTAGAGATTACTTAAAAAATAAAATCTTTAGGGGCTCCTGGATGGCTCATTCGGTTGAGCATCTGACTCTTGATTTTGGCTCAAGTCATGATCTCACGGTTCCTGGGATCAAGCCCCGTGTCAGGCTCTGGGCTGACAGTGCAGAGCCTGCTTGGGATTCTCTCTCTCCCTTTCTCTCTGCCCTGCCCCTGCTCATGCTGTATCTCTTTCTCTCTCTCTCAAAATAAATATTAAAAAAAAGAAACCTTAAAAAAAAAAAAAAACACCAAAATCTTTAAAAAACAAAACATCTGTTTTGACCCAGCTTAGAGATCCTTTTAATTGTTAGGCTCCTTGTTGGGTAGCTGGAGCTCCCAAACTATAGAATGGAGGTGCCTGCCCTACTTTGCTTTCTGACCGTAACCATGGGTCTTAGCTTCTAGAAAACTTTTCAGGCCCAGGAAGTGATTGAGGATAGATGCCCATGGCCCTCTGCCTGCCTCGGGGAGAAGAGGATATCATTCTTAGAAGGTCGGACTCTGAAGCTCGGCTCCATTAACCTTTGGACCTGCTATGATACCCCATTGGGTGACCGTGCAAGACATTGCTGAGTCCTCTACTGTTAGACAGCCTGACCACTGTGGTCGTAAAAGAACATCTCCCATTCCTCTGCTGTCTGACACTTCCACTGGCTGATTATGTCTTGGGGATGGTCGCTGAAAGTACTCCTAGGGTTGATTCACCAAGGAGCCCCATCCAGTCTGGGTGACTTGTCCCAGAAAGCCTTCAAACATCCCTCTTTCCAGGGACTGGTTAGATGTGCTCCATCTTAAACTGGAGGAATCTGGCCTCCCACATCCAGGGGAAGTCCCACCGTTGGGCATTTGGCAGAGACTGGTCTGTGTGGCAAGGGCAATAGTTATCTTCTCTTAGATTTGGTGATCTCCCGTGAAAGGCCCCCAGGACTTTTAGAATGTGGCTTACTAGGCCAGAGTTTTCTGATGGGTAGTTACACACACACCTACACATACGCACAAGTAGAGATAATTATGTAATGAATTTTATGTACCCATTACTCAGATTTGTCAGGGAGCAAGAATGTCCTGTCCCCATCAGGGTCCTTCTGGCCAGACTAAGGATCAAATAGACAGGAGAAATTAAATTTAATTTTGATGTAGGTAGGGGGAATCCAAACAGACATAGAAATTCCAAAGATAGTATAAACTACCAAAACTGAAACAGGAAAAAGTAAATAAAATTTGAGCAGACCCATGACCAGTAAATAAATTGAATTAATTAGTAACAAAAAGTCTCCCCCCAAAAACGAGTCCAGGACTGGTTGGCTTCCCAGGGAATTCTACCAAACATTTAAAGAAGAGTTAATGCCTATTCTTTTGAAGTTGTTCCAAGAAATAAAAATGGAAGAAAAACTTCCAAACTCATTCTATGAGACCAGCATTACCTTGATTCCAAAACCAGACAAAGACCCCACTAAAAAGGAAAACTGTAGACAGTTTCCCTGATGAACATGGATGCAAAAATTCTCAACAAGATACTAGCCAACCGGATCCAACAATACATTAAAAGAATTATTCACCACGACCAAGTGGGATTTATACCTGGGAAGCAGGGCTGCTTCAGTATCTGCAAATCAATCAATGTGATACACCACGTTAATTGAAGAAAGGACAAGAACCACATGATCCTCTCAATATATGCAGAGAAAGCATTTAACAAAGTATAGCATCCTTTCTTGATAAAAACCCTCAAGGAAGTAGGGAAAGAGGATCATACCTCAAGATCATAAAGTCATATACAAAGGACCCACCACTGATACCATCCTCACTGGGGAAAAACTGAGAGCTTTCCCCCTCAGGTCAGGAACACGACAGGGATGTCCACTCTCGCCACTTATTCAACATAGTATTGGAAGTCTTAACCTCTGCAAGCAGACAACACAAAGAAATAAATGGCATCCAAATCGGCCAGGAGGAAGCCAGACTTTCACTCTTTGCAGATGATGTGATACTCTATATGGAAAACCAAAAAGATTCCACCAAAAAACTGCTAGAACTGATCCATGAATTCAGCAAAGTTGCAGGATATAAAATCGGTGCACAGAAATTGGTTGCATTTCTATACACCAATAATGAAGCAGCAGAAAGTGAAGTCAAGGAATTGATCCCATTTACAGCTGCACCAAAAACTATAAAATACCTAAGAATAAATCTAACCAAAAGAGGTGAAAAGCCTATACACTGAAAACTATGGAAACCTTATGAAAGAAATTGAAGACGCAAAAAAATGGAAAAATATTCCATGCTCATGGATTGGAAGAACAAACATTGTTAAAATGTTGATACTACCCAAAGCAGTCTACATAGTCAATGCAATCCCTATCAAATTAACACCAGATTCTTCACAGAGCTAGAACAAACAATTCTAAAATTTGTATGGAACCACAAAAGACCCCAAATAGCCAAAGCAATCTTGAAAAAGAAAACCAAAGCTGGAGGCATCACAATCCTGGACTATTACAAAGCTGTAATCAGGACCGTATGGTACTGGTACAAAAGCACACACTTAGATCAATGAAACAGAATAGAGAACCCAGAACTGGTCCCACAAACATAGGGCCAGCTCGTCTTTGACAAAGCAGGAAAGAATATCCAATGGAATAAAGACCGTCTCTTCAGCAAATGGTGCTGGGAAAACTGGACAGTGACATGCAGAAGAATGAACCTGGACCACTTTCTTACACCCTACACAAAAATAAACTCAAAATGGATGAAAGACCTAAGTGTGAGACAGGAAGCCATCAAAATCCTAGAGGAGAAAGCAGGCAACAACCTCTTGGACCTCACCCACAGCAACTTCTTACTCAACATGTCTCCACAGGCAAGGGAAACAAAAGCAAAAATGAACTATTGGGACCTCGTCAAGATACAAAGCTTCTGCACAGAGAAGGAAACAATCAGCAAAACTAAAAGGCAACCGTTGGAATGGGAGAAGATGTGTGCAAATGACATATCAGATTAAGGGTTAGTATCCAAAATCTGTAAAGAACTTATCAAACTCAACACCCAAACAACAAATAATCCAGTGAAGAAACGGGCAAAAGACATGAGTAGACTTTTCCAAAGAAGACATCCAGATGGCTAACAGACACATGAACAGATGCTCAACATCACTCATCATCACGGAAATACAAATCAAAACCACAGTGAGATACCACCTGACACCTCAGAATGGCTAACATTAACAGCTCAGGAAACAACAGATGTCGGCGAGGATGCGGAGAGAGAGGATCTCTTTTGTGTTGCTGGTGGGAATGCAAACTGGTGCAGCCGCTCTGGAAAACAGTATGGAGGTTCCTCAAAAAATTATAAATAGAACTGCCCTACGACCCAGCAATTGTACTACTAGGTATTTACCCAAGGGATACAGGTGTGCTGTTTCGAAGGGGCACATGCACCCCAATGTTTATAGCAGCGCTTTCACCAATAGCCAAAGTATGGAAAAAGCCCAAATGTCCGTCAACGGATCAATGGATAAAGATGTGATATGCATATACAATGGAGTATTAGTCGGCAATCAAAAAGAATGAAATCTTGCCATTTGCAACAACATGGATGGAACTGGAGGGTATTACGCTAAATGAAATTAGTCAGAGAAAGACAAATATCATATGACTTGACTCATATGTGGAATTAAGATACAAGACAGATGAACATAAGGGAAGGGAAGCAAAAATAATACAAGAACAGGGAGGAGAAGAAAACATAAGAGACTCTCAAATACAGAGAACAAAGTGAGGGTTGCTGGAGGGGTTTGGGGAGGGGGGCCATGAGAGCAGGTGTACAGGATGCTGGGCTTGCCTCCACAGGGAGAATTTTTCTCCCCTAAATCGGAGTAAGTGCCAAGAAATACCTCAAGTTGGCTACCTTGTAGACCAAGGGTCCTGGTTTAGAACCATCATTCACTTTGGGATTGTTACACTACTGTTACACTACTGTCTTGTTTTATATGCTTATTTTAGGTTTTATATTTTGTTGCCTGCCAAACTTTTGTAAAAATGATGTGCCGGGCACAATAAGGAAATCATCTCCAATATTTATAACCTTGAGAAGAGAGAGACTTTAGATGGGAGTGCCTGGCCTTCCTGACCTTCCTTCTTACTCAGACTTGGCCTTAAGTGGTTTCCAGCTGGGACGCACGTTCCCTCTGACATGGTCCTTGACACGGGAAATGTCCTTCCTGGCACCGACGGACAAAACCACTACATGTGGAAAGCCTGCCTCGAACAGTGATGCTTTCAAAGAAAAGACCTTGATCAAAAGGAGGGAGGAAGTGTGAACAGGAATAAAGGGACGCTCGCTGGCATGGGCTTGGGATGCCAGGACGGGAGCTGCACCATTCGGCCAATCACAGGAGGAATCGTCAATTCCAGACCCAACAGAAGCGTCAGCAGGAAAGAATCCTCAGAAATCCTCATCATCCTTCTCCAATGGATGCTCATTCAAAACGATCCCTCCCCACTGCCTCCTTTTCCATAAAATAACGTTCCTCTTCTTTGTTAGTTACACTTGCGTATGGCTTTGCCATAGTCTACTTATCCTGAATTTCAGTTCTCTGCTATTCCTGAATAAGCCCATTTTTGCTGGTAAAACGACTTTTATTTTTTGAGGTTAAGAGGCGTGCAGGAAGTGAGGATGGAACCATCTGTGCAGAGGCAGACCACTGGAGGGGGGGCTCCCGGTCACGGCCGTGGACATAGTGTCCCTGAGCCAGAGCCCCGGACAGCTCTGTAGCCTGGCCATCAGGACAGAGGCCTCAGGCAGTGGTGCACACGTGAGTGTTTAAAGCCGGCTCTTGGGGGACTAGTCTGTGGTGTCACCTCTGGAGTGCAAAGACTCCTACCCTGGCAGATTTCAAGCTGCCCGGTCACGGCACTTGAGGAGCTGGGAAGAGGTGCACAGTCAGCTTGTCACTGCGGTGAGCTGCTTCAGGACAGCACCTCACTGCCCCAGGATGTGAGCCCCTCTCCCCATAGAGCTCTGAGACTGGACTG
>NW_024412413.1:376388-383710 GCF_014898765.1 Herpailurus yagouaroundi | reverse complement strand
CCTCTCTCTCTGCCCCTCCCCCGTTCATGCTCTGTCTCTGTCTGTCTCAAAAATAAATAAACGTTAAAAAAAATTAAAATAGAACTGCCCTACGACCCAGCAATTGCACTACTGGGTATTTATCCAGAGGATACCGGCGTGCTGTTTCGAAGGGGCACGTGCACCCTAATGTTTATAGCAGTGCTATCACCAATAGCCAAAGTATGGAAAGAGCCCAAATGTCCACTGACAGATGAATGGTTAAAGAAGATACAGTATATATATACATATACATATATATATATATATAGCGTATATATGTGTGTGTACATATACACATATATATATGTATGTATATACACATACATACAATGGAGTATTACTTGGCTATCAAAATGAAATCTAGGGGCGCCCGGGTGGCGCAGTCGGTTAAGCGTCCGACTTCAGCCAGGTCACGATCTCGCAGTCCGTGAGTTCGAGCCCCGCGTCGGGCTCTGGGCTGATGGCTCAGAGCCTGGAGCCTGTTTCCGATTCTGTGTCTCCCTCTCTCTCTGACCCTCTCCCGTTCATGCTCTGTCTCTCTCTGTCCCAAAAATTAATAAAAAACATTGAAAAAAATTAAAAAAAAAATGAAATCTTGCCATTTGCAACAACATGGATGGAGGGTCAGAGAAAGACAAATGATGACTTTGCTCATATGTGGAATTTAAGATACAAAACAGGAAAAGAAGGGAAGGGAAGCAAAAATAATAAAAAATAGGGAGGGAGACAAAACATAAGAGACTCTTTAAATACAGGGAACAAACTGAGGATTGTTGGAGAGGCTGTGGGTGGAGGGATGGGCTAAATGGGCAAGGGACTTGTTGGGATGTGCACTTGGTGTTATAAGTGGGGGATGAATCACTGAATTCTACTCTTGAAATCATTACTGCACTATCTAACTAACTTGGATGTAAACTTAAAAAAAAAAAAAAAAGATACACTAAAAAGAGTTGAAAAATCAAATTTCTAGAAAATGGTAGGAAAGGTTCCACTACACTGTATATAAGAATTTGTAGCCTTATTAGTAGCAGTCATCATTAATAAAAATTAATATGATTTATTTTTTTTTAATATGAACAAATCAGGGGTGCCTGGGTGGCTCAGTCAGTTAAGCTCCAACTTCAGCTCAGGTTATGATCTCCCGGCTGGTAGGTTCGGGCCCCAAGTCGGTCTCTGTGCTGACAGCTCAGAGCCTGGAGCCTGCTTGGATTCTGTGTCTCCCTCTCTCTCTCTGCCCCTCCGCAACTCGTGCTCACACACGCTCTCTCACTCTCTCAAAAATAAACATTAAAAAAATTTTTTTTAAATCATCTCATCTCAAAAACAATTTTTTTTAAACAGCTATTAGGAAATAAATAAATAGCAGCTATGAGAAACAAACCATAGGATGTCTCAGATGATAGACTTACCAGAAATACACCTTAAAGCAGCTATAATAAATATGTTTAAAGACTTAAAGGAAAAGATAGTGATAATGAGTGAAAAAACAAAATTTCAGAAATAGAGATGGAAAGAAACAGAAATTACACAGAAAAACAAACGATTTCTAGAACTGAAAAGTAAAATATCTGAAATAAAAATATATACTGGATAGATTTAATAAAAAACTGAGACTGAAAAAGAAAATGTCAGTGAACCTAAGACAGATCAACAGAAACTAGCCAACCTGAAGACAGAGAGAGAAAGGTTTTATTAAAAATGAATAGAGCCAAAAATAAAGAAAAAAGAAAGAAAGAACAGAGCCTCAGTAACCTGTGGGACCATACCTGCAACTGGTAGTGGCCTACCATACCTGTACTGAAATCTCAGAGGAAAATGAAAGAACAGAGCATAAAAATACCTGAAGAAACTACACCCAAAGTTTTTCCAAATTTTGTAAAAGAACTTCATAAGAAAATAGCTCACGAGTCTCATCCCACTCCTGCCCCTTCATCATGCTTCCCTTCTCCCTCTCAACATAACTATTTTTATTAATTTTCTGATTTACTGCTTCACTGAAAAATTTTTTTTGATACTTTCCAACATTTCTTGTCCAAAAGGTAACAAATTGCTATTGTGTCTTGTTTTTCTTTTCATAAAACTCTTCCTTATTTCTTTCTTTAAACAAACTTTTTACTAATTTTAAATACACAATAAAACGACAAAAATCATAAGTGAATAGCTCACTGAATTTTCACAAAATAAACTCATCTATGCAACCGCACCATCCATTTCAAGAAACTGGATTACTGGGGCACGTGGGTGGCTCAGTCAGTTAAGCGTCTGACTGTTGGTTTTGGCTCAGGTTGTGATCTTGTGGTTCTTGAGTTTAAGCCCAGCGTCAGGGTCTGCACTGGCAGCACAGAGCCTGCTTCGATTCTCTCTCTCCCTCTTGCACTCCCTCTCTCTCTTCCCCTCCCCTGTTCGCATTCTCTCTCTCAAAATAACCAAATATTTTTTTTAAAGATTTAAGGGAAAAAAAGGAGAAAAGAAAAAAGAAACTGGATTACGAGCACCCAGAAGTACCCCTCATATCCCCAAAGGTGCTAGCCAGT
This sequence comes from Herpailurus yagouaroundi, assembly GCF_014898765.1. NCBI lineage: Eukaryota > Metazoa > Chordata > Mammalia > Carnivora > Felidae > Herpailurus > Herpailurus yagouaroundi. The sequence continues at coordinate 381,155 of NW_024412413.1, read as the reverse complement.
ACTCCATTATGTGGACTTATCCCTAGTGGTGGACACATGTTGTTTCCAGTCTTCTGCTATTACAAATAATTCTGCAATGAAGAGCTTTTAACAAAGTGATTTAATATTTTTGCCAGCATATCTTTAAGACAGATTCCTAGATGTGGGATTGCTGGGTCAAAGGACAAATGCACATATAAATCTGCAAAATATAGACAAATCCACCTCCAGAAGCATTGTATCATTTTTGCATTTCTATTGGCAAGAGATCAGTTTCAACACAACCTTTTTTTTTTTTTTTTTTTTTTTTTTTTTTTTTTTTTTTTTTTTTGAGAGAAAGAGACAGAGCACAAGCGGGGGAGGGACAAAGAGAGAGGGAGACACAGAATCCGAAATCCGAAGCAGGCTCCAGGCTCCATACCATCAGCACAGAGCCCCCAATGTGGGGCTCAAAACCACAAACCGCGAGATCATGACCTGAGCTGAAGTCGGATGCTTAACAGACTGAGTCACCAGGCACCCCTCAACCAGCCTTGTCAAAAGAAAATATAAACTTTTGGATTTCTGCCAATACGTAGGTTGATCAACTGTCCCAGTCTGCTGAGGACTGAGGGGTTTCCCAAAACAGAGGACTTTCAGTGCTAACACCTGGAAAGTCCTGGGCAAACCAGGAGAGTTGGCCATTCTACCAATATGGTAAGCAAAAAGTGGTGTCTCCATAAAGCTTTGATTAGTATTTTTATTACAAGAAATGGTAAGCATCTATTCAACTATATAAGGTCCATTTTCATTTCTTTTCCATAAACTATTCCCATCTTTTGCCCATTTTTTTCTATCAGGTTGTTTTATTTTTCTTCTCAGTTTCTATTGGTAATTTTTTAGATACATTTTTAGTAATCTCTACACCCAACATGGGGCTCAGACTCACAATCCCAAGATCAAGAGCCACATGCTTCTCCAGCTGAGCCAGCCAAAGCCCCTCTACGAACGAGTATGTATGTATGTATATATAGTTTTTAGTTAAATTCCAGTTAGTGAACATACAGTGTGTGTTCATTAGTTTCAGGTGTAGAGTTCTTTTAAATATTTGAGATAAAAGCTCTTTGCTATGACAGAAGTTCAACATATCTTTCTCTTTGTCATTTGTCTTTTGACTTTGCTTACAGTGATTTTTGCAATGCAGTTTTTCTGTTGTTAATGCAATCAATTTCTGTGAATTTTCTACTGTTTCTAGATTCTGAGTCATAGTTAGAAAAGTTTTCCCCACTCCTAAGTTCTAAAGAAACTCACCTTTGTTTTTAGTACTCACATGGCTTAATTTTTTATATTATAACCCCTGATCTATTTGGAGTAATTATTTCATTGTTTATTTGACTATACAAGGGTTAAAATAAAATAATATAAAATACTCACCATAAGGACTATGACCTATATAAGATACCTGTCTCCAGGAAAGGCGTATGTGACATTCACCCCAAAATGTGTCCCACGTATTATCACTCTATACCACTAGATTTTGTTTTTGTTTTCTTTTCATTTATTTTTGAGAGAGGAAAAGAACGAGTGGTGGGGGGAGGGGCAGAAAGAGAGGGAGAGAGAGAATCCCAAGCAGGCTCTGCACTGTCAGCTCAAAGCCCCAAATGGGTTTCAATCTCATGAACCAGGAGATGATGACCTGAGCTGAAATCAAGAGCCGGATGATTAACTGACTGAGCCACCCAGGCACCCCATTTTTGTTTTCTTTAAACATGTTCTATTTGGTTTAATACACTTGTCTGTAGGGGAATAAGCCAAAGAGAAGCAATTCTACTATTTTCCAACAGCTACTGGAAGAAGCCCAGTGAGCAAATGAAGGTAGAATGAAAAAAAAAAAAAAAAGTTTGAACACCTAATCAGACATCACACACTAAGAACCAGTCTACCTCAACAGAGAACTGAACCAAAACCTAAAGGAATAAACTGCTATGTGGACAGACATCTCCAGAGTTTAATGAAATAAGGATAGTCAACCCATCCTAGAATGTACATAAAATGGAAAGGGAATGTTTTAAAATCCAGGTCTCCTGTGGAAATTACATTAAAATCCATCAGATCCACACCTGTTCAGTTTTCCTACCTAAAAAAAGTTGTACCTAAGTCTAATCACCCTGTCAATCTCTTTACTGGAAACATGAGAGAAAGGGAAACAAGTTAACACAAAAGGAAGCAACTAGTGGAACTCGGAATGTAGGAATTAACAGGACTAATAACCAAATTTCTCCAACATATCAATGATACAGAATGGGGAAGCACTCTAAGAATAAGAGATTTAAGAGACCCTCAACAAAGTGTGACACTTGGACTTTGGTTCAAAGAAACCTACAGAAGACACTTCTTAGGCTGAGTGTGGACCCATCTGCAGGCAGGTAAAATGGCATGATTGCTAGAATTCACTTTTTAACGTGTTTTTTTTTTGAGAGAGAGAGAGAGCGAGCGAGCGAGAGAGCGAGCAGGGCAGGGGCAGAGAAAGAGGGAAACACAGAATTTGAAGGAGGCTCCAGGCTCTGAGCTGTCAGCACAGAGCCCGACACAGGGCTCAAACTCAGGATCCGTGAGACCATGACCTGAGCCGAAGTCGGACGCTTAGCTGCCTGAGCCACCCAGGGGCCCCACTAGAATTTGCTTGTGAATCCACCAGGGGAAAAAAAGATTGGGAGGAGTACAGATAGATAAAACAAGATTGGCAAAATGTCGTAACTGTTGAAACTATAGGGGCCAAAGGCAGGCTGCCCCAAGATAGACACTTTGGCATGAAGATTATTTTGAGTTGAAAAGCAATCAAAACCCAGCAGATCCAAGAAGAGCTCTTTACCTCCCCCTCAAATTGCCTAAAAAAATTTTAGATAGAGGACCTCCTCCAGGAAGAGAGCTATCACTATGAAAACTACATCATACTATGAACTAGGTACAGCAGACGGGGAGAAATCTGGCAAGGCCCGTTGGATCCAAGTCCTCTCTGGGTCCCATTGTTCCTGGGGAGCAGCAAACATTTCTTTACAAAACATTTCCTCTTTTTCACCTTCCTGTGAATTGCATCCCTTCCCCCCTTTGACATCCCAAACTCCCACCCCATTCTCCTTATTTCAGAATGACATATATACCAGTTTGACCATCTTTGGAATTTCGGGGGAGGGGGGCAGTTAGGGGTTTTTGGTTTGTTTGGTTTTTTTTAATTTACATCCAAGTTAGTTAGCATACAGTGTAAAAATGACTTCAGGAGTAGAATCCAGGGATTCATCCCCTACACATAACACCCAGTGCTCATCCCAACCCATGTCCTCCTTAATGTCCCTTGCCCGTCTGGCCCATCCCTCCACTCCCAACCTCTCCAGCAACCCTAAGTTTCTTCTCTGTATTTAAGAGTCTCTTATGTTTTGTCCCCCTCCCTATTTTTATATTATTTTTGCTTCCCTTCCCTTCTGTTCCTGTTTTGTATCTTAAAGCCCACATATGAGTGAAGTCATATATTTGTCTTTCTCTGACATTTAGCATAATACTCTCTAGTTCCATCCATGTTGTTGCAAATGGCAAGATTTCATTTTTTGATAGCCAAGTAATACTCCATTGTATGTATGTGTGTGTACACACACACACACACACACATATACACATACTGCATCTTCTTTATCCATTCATCTGTCAGTGGACATTTGGGATCTTTCCATACTTTGGCTATTAGTGATAGCACTGCTATAAACATTGGGGTGCATGTGCCCCTTCGAAACAGCACACCTGTATCCTCTGGATAAATATCCAGTAGTGCAATTGCTGGGTCATAGGGCAGTTCTATTTATAATTTTTTGAGGAACCTCCATACTGTTTTCCAGAGCGGCTGCACCAGTTTGCATTCCCACCAGCAACACAAAAGAGATCCTCTCTCTCCGCATCCTCGCCGACATCTGTTGTTTCCTGAGCTGTTAATGTTAGCCATTCTGAGGTGTCAGGTGGTATCTCACTGTGGTTTTGATTTGTATTTCCGTGATGATGAGTGATGTTGAGCATCTGTTCATGTGTCTGTTAGCCATCTGGATGTCTTCTTTGGAAAAGTCTACTCATGTCTTTTGCCCGTTTCTTCACTGGATTATTTGTTGTTTGGGTGTTGAGTTTGATAAGTTCTTTACAGATTTTGGATACTAACCCTTAATCTGATATGTCATTTGCACACATCTTCTCCCATTCCAACGGTTGCCTTTTAGTTTTGCTGATTGTTTCCTTCTCTGTGCAGAAGCTTTGTATCTTGATGAGGTCCCAATAGTTCATTTTTGCTTTTGTTTCCCTTGCCTGTGGAGACATGTTGAGTAAGAAGTTGCTGTGGGTGAGGTCCAAGAGGTTGTTGCCTGCTTTCTCCTCGAGGATTTTGATGGCTTCCTGTCTCACACTTAGGTCTTTCATCCATTTTGAGTTTATTTTTGTGTAGGGTGTAAGAAAGTGGTCCAGGTTCATTCTTCTGCATGTCACTGTCCAGTTTTCCCAGCACCATTTGCTGAAGAGACGGTCTTTATTCCATTGGATATTCTTTCCTGCTTTGTCAAAGACGAGCTGGCCCTATGTTTGTGGGACCAGTTCTGGGTTCTCTATTCTGTTTCATTGATCTAAGTGTGTGCTTTTGTACCAGTACCATATGGTCTTGATTACAGCTTTGTAATACATCTTGAAGGCCAGGATTGTGATGCCTCCAGCTTTGATTTTCTTTTCTTTTCTTTTTCTTTCTTTCTTTCTTTCTTTCTTTCTTTCTTTCTTTCTTTCTTT
>NW_024412413.1:311924-376378 GCF_014898765.1 Herpailurus yagouaroundi | reverse complement strand
TTTCTTTCTTTCTTTCTTTCTTTCTTTCTTTCTTTCTTTCTTTCTTTCTTTCTTTCTTTCTTTTAAATTTTAATGTTTATTTATTTTTTGGGGGTGGGAGGGGTACAGAGAGAGAGGGAGACACAGAATCTGAAGTGGGCTCCAGGCTCTGAGCTGTCAGCACAGAGCCCAATGCGAGGCTTGAACGCGTGAACCGCGAATTCATGACCTGAGCCGAAGTTGGACACTCAACCAACTGAGCTACTCAGGCACCTCCTGGTTTTCTTTTTCAAGATTGCTTTGGCTATTCGGGGTCTTTTGTGGTTCCATACAAAGTTTAGGATCGTTTGTTCTAGCTCTGTGAAGAATGCTAGTGTTTTTTTAATAGGGATTGTATTAAATATGTAGATTGCTTTGGGTAGTATGAGAAAAAAAACTTCTTAAGATTTTACTTTTAAGTAATCTCTACATCCAATGTGGGGCTCGATCCCATGAACCATGAGTAAGATCCTAATCTGAGCCAAAATCAAGAGTCAGACACTTAACCAACTGAGCCAACCAGGTGCCTCCTAGCTGCTTTTTAATTAAAAAAAAAAAAAAAAAAAATTATAGTTACATTTTCTGCTGCTTTGTATGTCTAATAATTTTTTTATATATTGGTATCTGGATTATGATCTTGAGTTTTGTTCTGGCAGATGGTTAAGTTATTGGAAGATCATTTTGATCCTGTCAGGCTTGGCCTTACTCTTTGAGTAGTGTATTTTGGATTTGAACTTTGTGTTTGACTACGGCCTTTGCTCCAGGTTGTAATTTTTACTCTGCTGGCAGGGCCTTATTGGGATGTTTGCTGTGTACCTCGTGCTGCTCTGTCTGCCTGGGTTGGAACTGCCAATACCTCTCCAGTGACTGGGTCTGTGTAGCTGGACACCTCTTTATACTTTTTTACTTTGCAACCATATAAATATTTTACATAAGTTGAAAACAAAATTAAATAAACAACAATAGCAAATAGGCAACCCCCCTCCCCCAGTTAAATATAAATATATTCTAATAAACACTGGTTCAAATTTAGAATAAACAGGCCTAAAGTCAGTCTTACTGAAATACTTTCTTACTTTGAAAACTGTATAAAGTGCTGAAAAGCCAATGTTGAATTATTTAGCTTAATAATTTAAAGTGCCAAATGTAAAAAGAGTTACCTATCTAGAAGATGATAACACTGATTTGTGGCTTAGCACAACTTTATTGTCTTTTTAAAAAAAGTTTTTTTTTCAAGTTTATTTATTTTGAAAGACAGAGAGTGTGAACAGGGGAAGGGCAGAGAGAGGGAGAGAGAGAATTGCAAGCAGGCTCCACAGTGTCAGTGCAGAGCCCAATGTGGGCCTCAAACCCACGAACCCTGAGACCATGACCTGACCGAAGCCAAGGGTCAGCCATTTAACCAACTGAGGCACCCAGGCGCCCCGTGTCTTTTTTTTTTGAGAGAGAGAGAGAGAACCATGGGGGAGTGGTGGAGAGTGAGGTGGTATTAATGTATAGTTATGAAACTGGACAATTTCATTGAGATCCTTCTCATATGGATTCTTTGGAGTGATATTCAAACCATGGCACTAGTTATCCAGATGTAGAATGGGTTGTATCATCAATTCCATTCTCTCTAACACGAGCAAAGACAAGGGAATTTTTAGTTCCTTAATCATAAAATAATTTGATAATAATAATCGTAAAATCTGATAATTTGAATACTAAATAAAATTTCTGATTTTTGTTTTCCTTTCCTCTACTGTTTTGGTAAGTTAACTTTACAAAGGCAGAACTTAAAATAAGTTTTTTTTTCTTATTTTCCAGGTGAAGAGATTATAAATCTTCTACTGAATGAAAAAATCTTTCTTAGAGTTGCATATAGTCCAAGAAAAAAAACCCAAATGTTTTTATATTTTGTTTGAATTCAAACATAAGTTTTCATAGAAGGTAAGATAATTTTCCTTTTTAATTCTTTTTTGTAATTTATGTAAATATACTGTATAAGTGGAAGTTCAAAGATGGATGACAGCAAAATTAGCCTAGAAGGTGTTGTATAATTATTGTCTTTTGGTTGTTTTTGATCCTTCTGTGTCTGGTTTTAATTGCTCTGCTGTGGAAAAGTCACTTAGTCTCTCTAATACAAAAAAAACAGGGAGAGTCGTGTGTAGTGAGGCACATTCTCACTTCGGGAGAACACATGAGACAGGGCATAGACACTGTCACAGTTGCCATCCAGAACATACACTCCTCTTACAACATGAAAATTGAGGAGAGGACTTGATTTCCTGCAGTGTAAGATGCTGTCAAAAGGCTCACCATTGCAATCCAGTTAGATGCTGAGTAAATTGCAACAAATGTAATTTCTTTTTGGGGAGAAGGGGCAGAGAGAGAGGGAGACAGAGGATCCAAAGCGGACTCTGCACTGAGAGCAGAGACCCCAACATGGGGCTCAAACTCATGAACTGTGAGAGCATGACCTGAGCCAAATCTGGACCCTTAAACGGCTGAGCCACTCAGGTGCCCCACAATAAATGTGATTTCTTGTGAGCGCTTCAGTGCATTAAAAGCTGAGATAACTTTCCAAAGGCCAATAGAGAAAAAAATTTTAAAAAGGAACAATGAGGGGCACCTGGGTGGCTCAGTAGGTTAAACATCTGACTTCAGCCTAGGTCATGATATCACCGTTCCCACGTTGGAGCCCCGTGTTGGGCTCTGTGCTGACAGCTCAGAGCCTGGAGCCTCTTTCAGATTCTGGGTCTCCTCTCTTTCTCTCTCCCGCTCTCTCTCTTCCTCTCCCTCCCTCCCTCCCTCTCTCTCTCTCTCTCTCTCTCTCTCTCTCTCTCTGCCACTCCCCTAACTCCCCTAAGCTCTCCTTCTTTCTCTCTCGAAAATAAATAAACATTAAAAAAAACTAAAAAAAATATGAACAATGAGCATTGTGATAGCTGTCTTTTGTTCCTCATTGAAGAAAACCAGTCCTCTTCAGAAGAAGGCATACTCAGTGTTGGCCCTCAGGATTTCTATAGAGTAATTTTTTTTTTTTTTAATGTTTATTTACTCCTGAAGGAGAGAGAGAGAGAGAGAGAATGTGAGTGGGGGAAGGGCAGAGAGAGAGGGAGACACAGAATTTGAAGCAGACTCCAGGCTCTGAGCTGTCAGCACAGAGCCTGATGCGGAGCTCGAACTCACGATCTGTGAGATCGTGACCTGAGTGAAGTTGGTTGCCCAACCGACTGAGCCACCCAGGTGCCCCTCTATGGAGTAAATTTAAGCAAACTTGAACTTAATAGTCAGAACTCACACACCCCTGGGAGGAAGTTAGCATGATTAGATGCCCCAAGGCCTGCAGATTGAATAACTGGATGCAGTATAGAGTGTTTGAAGTAATACAAAACAGAATACAAATTAGTAATGAAAAGCAAAGTAGCAAAATGATCGGAGAGGAACTTTCAGAAATGGAAATGATGTTGAAATTAAAAACTCAGTGTATGTGGATTAAACAGATTAAGTGTGGCTGAAGACAGAATTTGTGAACTGTAGTATATGTCTGAAGAAATTACCAGCAGCACTGAGAGATGGGGAATGGAAAAATGAGGATAAGAGGACGGAGGATAGAATAAAAATGTGTCATAAATGTGTAGTTGGAATCCCAGAATGGAAGGGTTGGGAAAATGGAAGAGAGGCATTGTTCAAAGTATTAATAGCTTTGACTTTTCAGAAACTAATAAGAGATAAATCCACAGATTTAGAAGCACACGATGTACCAAGTGGTATAAACAAAAAGAAACCCACACCTATATATTGAAATCATGTAGCAACAAAGACAAAAAGCTCTTAAGCTGTAGGTAGAAGATAGATTTCCTACAAAAGAACATCTGTTAGGTTGACAACAGATGTCACATTAGCATGAGTAGAAGCCAATAGAGAGAGGAATAGTTTGTCAAAGTGTTAAGTGAATATAAATTTCAGTATAGAATTGTGTATCAGGTATATTTGGTAAAAACTCCCAACAATGTTACTGATAAATTTTTAAAAAATATTTTACTGGGGCGCCTGGGTGGCGCAGTCGGTTAAGCGTCCGACTTCAGCCAGGTCACGATCTCGCGGTCCGTGAGTTCGAGCCCCGCGTCGGGCTCTGGGCTGATGGCTCAGAGCCTGGACCCTGTTTCTGATTCTGTGTCTCCCTCTCTCTCTGCCCCTCCCCCGTTCATGCTCTGTCTCTCTCTGTCCCAAAAAAATAAATAAACGTTAAAAATAAATAAATAAATAAATAAAATAAAAAAATAAAAAATAAAAAATATTTTACTTATTTTTGAGAGAGAGAGCGAGCGAGCATGCACGGGAGGGGCAGAAAGAGAGGGAGACCGAGGATCCAAAGCAGGCTCTGCGTTGACAGTAGCGAGCCTGACGAGGAGCTCAAACTCATGAACTTTGAGACTGACCTGAGCTGAAGTTGGATCTCAACCAACTGGGCTACCCAGGCATCCCTAATGTTTTTGATAAATGTTGAGCTAGTTCATTTGGACTACCTTCTAACCTCCCACCCCCTACCTTTTGGAAAACAACTACAAGCGTTGGATTGAAAAAACAAAAACAAACAAGTGAGAATATAACAAAGAAGTTCTAGACCAAAACCAGAAAGTAAGAACCCAGATGATTTAAGCACTAGAGGGTCTGCCTTTGCTCCGAGGGCATTTGCTGATCTGGACAAAGTGGGACTTTGATTTCAGAGGTCTTGTAGGGTAGGAAGAGTAGGAGTTAAGATCCACAGTCTTCTCAAGGTGGAGAGCCCAAAGGAGACTCTCCCCGTGTGAGAGGGGTTCTGAAGGCTCTATCCTCAGAGCAAGAGTGAACTAGAAGCAGATCTACCTCACTCTATACCTCCCTGCTACCACCTGGTTGTCTTTTACTGTTAAACACAGCAGGAAAAAAGGGGGGGGGGAATGCTTGCAGCTATGGGTTAGCCTTTGTGAGGGTTTATAACCTAGGTTCACATTACCTGTAGTTCAGGGAAATCAAGCACAAATTTAGTTTAAGATTTTCTGGTTTGGTTTATGCCTTCAGGCATCCTGCAGGAGCAAACATAAAATCTCTGTGGAGGAAGTTACCTTTATCCTAAGATGTGAAAAAATCCCTATAGATATTTTTTAAGGACGTGGATTTGTGCACAGACCAAACTGACCAAGCACACAAGGAAATAAGGCACCATGAGTAAAACCCAAAATCTGAAGCCTTCCAAGACTTCATTTTTGGAATTATCAGAAATAAACTCTCAACACAAGCATGCTGTTTATTTTTAAATAAGTATTTAAAAAAATAAAAATATCTGTAGGAAAGTATAATAAGTGGTCTATAATATTTGAAAAACAAAACAAATAGAACTTCTAGAAATTGGGATTGCAGTATCCACTGTCAAGAATTTCACGTATAGGCTTCATACTGAATTATATATAGTGAAGAGAAGAGCTGGGACAGAAGGCAAGGTGCACACTCTGGTCACTCAGTTAGCCCCTCTGAGCTTCAGCTTGTGGAGCCCAGGCCCTGTTCCAAGAGGCAGGCTGGCACAGTGTGTTTCTGACAGTCTCAGGTGGCTGCAACTCGCTTTGAATGCATTGCATAGATCTGTGTAAATTATTCTTCTACAGTCATTTTAATTTACCTTTGTGGTTATTTCTTCTCTTCGCTTTTAAAAAAAAATATTTAATTTTGAGAGAGGAGAGAGACAGAACAAACAGGGGAAGGGCAGAGAGAGGGAGAGAGAGGGAGAGAGAGAATCCTAAACAGGCTCTGTGGTGTCAGCAAAGAACCCAGCCCGGGGCTTGACCTCATGAACCATGAGATATGACCTGAGCTGCAATCAAGGGTTGGGATGCTTAACCAACTGAGCCACCCAGGCATCCTTCTTCTCTTCTGATTTTCTGTTTTTGCTCATCTGTTCCTCCAACCCCAACCCTTTTTTAGAATTGACTCTTTTTTTTTTTTTAAGTTTTTAGGTTTTTTAAACTTAAGTTTTAAGTTTTTAAGTTTTTTAAGTTTGTTTATTTTTGAGAGAGAGCGAGAGAGAGCATAAGCAGGGGAGGGGCAGAGAGAGAGAGGGAGAGGGAGAGAGGGAGAGAGGGAGAGAGGGAGAGGGAGAGAGAGAGAGAGAGAGAGAGAAAGAGAAAATCCCAAGCAGGTTCCTTACTATCAGCGCAAAGCCTGATGTGGGACTCGACCTTACGAACCGTGAGATCATGAGCTGCGCCAAAATCAAGAGTCGGTTGCTTAGCCAATGAACCACCCAGGCGCCCCAGACCCTTTTTTTGATCTTTCTTCCAGTGCAGTGTGTCCATTATAGACATGGTGTCATTTGTTGATTGAGCAAAAATTACTGCTCTCCATGGACTCGAATTGCCATTTTTTTAGGCCAAACAGAATTCCAGTGGTACATTGGTAAATGTTTAACAACTGGCTTTCTGGAAGAGTAAAAAAACCTTGTTGTTTGAAGCATTTGTCGATTTCTATAGTGCAAATACTTCCATCATGTCTGATTTAAGTGGGCAGTGTGATGCCACCGAAGGTGGGGTTGGGAGAGGCATGTGCCTCTCTGGCCACTGTGAATCTGTCCTCTGTGGCAAGGTGACCTCATTTATTTCTTTCTCTTCTTTGCAGTCAGAATCCATGAGGGTAAAATGTGCCAGCCACTGTTCTGGAGTCAGCCCTCACAGTAGCTCTGTGAGATGCTCATTATCCCTGGGCTACAGGGGTGGAATCCAAGGCATAAGAGGTCTTATAACTGGCCTCAGGTCATACAGCAGAGCCAGGGCTTTGATCATAAATTAAAACAACAACAACAAAAACCCAATTGATTTGTGGCCAGATGGGTACAGGGTGCATTCTGGATTCTAGTTTTTCTTAGGAACAGTTTCTACCACAGAACGTTCTTTTTCTGGAGAGCTCTGTTCATGGAACTATATAGGTTCATATGGGCAACATTTCTCTTTAGAATCTACCTTCTGTGTGATGGTTATGCTAACCTGTAAAAGTAAATAAAGAATTTCAGGTTCCTTTTGTTTAAATGTTGGATAAGCATCCAGAAGATTTTGGTAACAGTTTGGTTGACATTGCAGATGGACTGTGCAGGGCCTTGTCAGGGTGTGCCAGGGACCCTTGGGCTGTGTTGATACTTTGTGAATACCAGAGACGTCTCAAGCCAGTTCATGAGCCAATTATTTGTCCTAAAGATGCTGTCAGTGGTGGGTCTTTCAGTCATCTAGGGAAGGAAAATTATGACCTTCCATGTAGGGAAGTGCCAACTGACAAGATGCTAGCATCTCTGTGCAGAGTAGTGCACAATTGCTGGGATACCAGAAACCTTTGGAAGCCACATATGTACTGTAATCTGAGTAAGAGTTCCAGAATCAAGGGCACCTTGTTGGCTCAGTCAGTTAAGCATCCGACTCTTGATTTTGGCTCAGGTCATGATCTCATGGTTTGTGGGATTGAGCCCCATGTTGGACTCTGTGCTGACGGGGCGGAGCCTGCTTGGGATTCTCTCTCTCTGCTCCTCCCCACCTTGTGTTCTCCCTCTCAAATAAATAAACTTTAAAAAAGTTACTATTTTTTTGAAGTGAAATGCTATCCTTAATACTGAGATTTTGGCTTCCCTTTTTTTTTTTTTTCGATATTTAAAAAGTCATTGTTTCCTGCAATTAAGGTAATTATGGATGATAATTTATCCTTTGCTTTCTTTTCGTTTTTTCCTTTGTGTCTTCACTCTCTCTTCCCTCCCTCCTTGTTTGACCAAGTTGAAAAGTTGGCAACCCTTTGTTGGTTTTCTTTTCTTGTCTTTTCTTTTCTTTCTTTCTTTCTTTCTTTCTTTCTTTCTTTCTTTCTTTCTTTCTTTCTTTCTTTCTTTCTTTCTTCTGTCTGTCTATCCATTCTGTGGGAGTGGGGGAGCCCGGGGGGGGGGGCAGAGAGAGAAAGAGAATCCTAAACGCTGTCAGTGCAGAGCCAACCCACAAACTGCAAGATTGTGACCTGAACCAAAATCGAGTCAGATGCTCAACTGACTGAGCCCCCAGAACCCCCCCCCTTTGTTTTTCTAAATTAAAAGAAAAAAAATTTACCTGCCCGCAAAAGCCCAATGTTTTGGAACTATGGAGCTGGGCCAGCTTTTCAGACAGGTCCCTTGTGCTTGGTTCAGGGAATAGGTGACTTGGTACACTTGATTTCTTAAATGGGGTGAGTTCTCAGAAGCCCTTGAATGTCTTACTCTTCTTACAGGGTAGATAACCTTACTAAACTTTCTGTTTTATAATTTAGAAGTAAACAAGTGGATGTTGAATTAGTTTGTTATTTCAAATTATAAATTATGAGCAAGTGGGTAATATGATTTTGGTTTAGTTTTGGTTTTATTGGTTGTACAGATTGTTCTGTTTGTAGTCTGTGATGGAATGCATAAGATGTATGACCTGTCCCACCCACAGGGGGACCTGTGGTCCGTGGACTGTTGTGTGCAGACTCCTGTGTTTGCTGTGCTGGCTTCACACAGAGTGCCATTGATGACCCCTTTCATCAGTGGGGGATAGTGCAGTGGGCACCTCAGTGCCTCTGTGAGTGGACCTGCTGGCGAGACACTGCCTGTGCCCTCATGTGGAAAAAACAAGCCAACCGCTCCATGAAGGGGAGCTCCTAGATACCTGGAAGGACTTAATGACAGAGTTAATAATACTGGAGAGATATCTCAGTAGCCTGGGTAGTGACATGGTGATGTCTGGGGAACCTCTAAGGGGGCAGGGTTAAGAGGCAGTCTGGATAAGAGCAAGTGAGCTTGAGTGGATCTGTGTTGAGGCTGAGAGAGAGGCACAGGAGGACCATTGTACTGCTCTCGCTATAGTTAGGCATGTGTGAGATCTCCCAAAACAAGTTAAAAATACAAGAAAACAAGTAAAATCCCCAGCCATGTAGGAACAGTGATGAGGTGCAGATTTGACCTGGGACCTCTGTGGCTCCTGGTTGCTGGGGAACACTGAGCATCCCTACCCGCCTGTGGACTCTGTGAGAGAGAACCCTGCAACTGCTGCGGGGGGCAGGGGATGCTCTGCAGGGTTCACGGAAGCATGACATTCTCAGTCCCTCTCTCCCTTTTTTGGGGGTGCGCTCCGGGTCCAGGTGGCCTGGCTCCCTCGGCTGTTTTTTTCCTTCAATCTCCGTCTCTCCCTACAAGCAGTCGTTGTGACGTGTTCATTGGATACCCTGTTCTGTGTCTGTGTTCCTAGGAATGCATGTTGTTGTGGGGTGTGCATATATTTTATTTTACTTTTTTTTGGGGGGGGTCTTTTTAAAAATTTTTATTATTGCGTGCAGTTTATTTTTTTTTTAACGTTTATTTATTTTTGGGACAGAGAGAGACATAGCATGAACGGGGGAGGGGCAGAGAGAGAGGGAGACACAGAATCGGAAACAGGCTCCTGGCTCGGAGCCATCAGCCCAGAGCCTGACGCGGGGCTCGAACTCCCGGACCGAGAGATCGTGACCTGGCTGAAGTCGGTCGCTTAACCGACTGCGCCACCCAGGCGCCCCTTGCGTGCAGTTTAAATTAAAGGGGTGGATTGCATTATGGACCTGATTTGTTTCTTATGTTTTCTCGTATAGCACCATCCTTTTAGGAATCCATGCTGTCGTGTGTCCCTCTAATTCTCAGTCCCTGTGTGTGACTCCCCAGTTTCTTCCTTCTCTGCCACCTCATCCTTGTGTGGGGTCCTGCCGCTCCTTTGGGATGTGTAGGTAGGAGTGGGATCGCTGGGTGAGCGCCCCACAGCAGCCGCCTGTCTTCTCTCCTGTCGGGAGTGTGTGAGGCTTTTGCCTCCTGTGCCGCCAGCTCTGCTAATGACCTGGCCAGTCCTGCAGGTGAGGAGTGAGAGTACTTAAGTAATTACTTATTTTTTCAAAGAATCAGTTTTTAGTTAATCTCACTATTAAAATGTCCTATTTCATGGATTCGGGTTATTATATTTATCTGTTCTTTTTCCTTTTCTAATGTTCTTGTCTAACTGTTTTTTAATAACCCATTTTTAACGTTTATGTATTTTTGAGAGAGAAAGAGAGAACGTGAGCAGGAGAGGGGCAACGAGAGAGGGAGACACAGAATCTCAAGCAGGCTTCAGGCGCTGAGCTGTCGGCACAGAGCGTGACGTGGGGCTTGAACTCATGAGCTATGAGATTATGACCTGAGCCAAAGTCGGGCGCTTAACCGACTGAGCCACCCAGGTGCCCCATAACTACTACTACTACTACTACTACTACTACTTCTCCTCCTCCTCCTTCTCCTCCTTCTCCTCCTTCTCCTTCCCTGAGCATCTACTCAGTACTGTGAACTTTTTTATTTTAATGTTTACTTATTTTTGAGAGACAGAGCACAAGTGGGGAAATGGGGGAGGACAGAGAGCAAGCAGGACAAAGGATCTGAAGCAGGCTCTGAGCTGACAGCAGTGAGCCTGATGTGGGGGTCAAACTCCTGAACTGTGAGATCATGTCCAGAGCCCAAGTTGGATACTTAAGACTGAGTCACTCAGGTCCCCTAAGTTTTTTATATATTCTAGATAAAAGTCATTTATTAGATAATACGATTTGCAAAAAATAAAAAAAAAAAATTTTTTTTAACATTCATTTTTGAGAGTGAGAGAGGCAGAGCGTGAGCAGGGGAGGGGCAGAGAGAGGGAGACACAGAATGTGAAGCAGGCTCCAGGCTCTGAGCTGTCAGCACAGGGCCCGACGCGGAACTCGAACTCACGGGCTGGGAGATTATGACCTGAGCCGAAGTTGGACGCTTAACCGACTGAGCCACCCAGGCGCCCCATGTATCTTTATATTTAAAGTAAGCTTTTAATACCCCGAATACAGTTCTTGTTTTTTAAAATCTTATCTATTTCTTTTTTTTAAACATCTTTTAAGGTTATTTATTTAATAGAGCAAGAGAGAGAGACAGACAGACAGAGCACTTGAGTGGGGGAGGTGCAGAGAGAGAGGAAGAAAGAGAATCCCAAGCAGGCTCCGCACTGTCAGCACGGAGCCCGACGGCAGGACTTGAACTCATGAACCATGAGATCATGACCTGAGCTGAGACCAAGAGTTGGACGCTTAACAGACAGCCACCCAGGCACCCCTATTTCTGTCTTTAATTGAAATTATTCATTTGCATTTAACGCACTCATTGACATGGTTAAGTTTATGTGTGCTGTGCTGTCTTGCCATTTTATTTCCATTTGTCCTGTTTGATTTTGTTGCTTATTATTTCTTATTCTTCTTTGTCTTCATCTTTTTGTCTTCTTTTGTATTAATCCTGTCCTTTTTTAGGATCCTGCTTGAAAAACTTGTTCCTTTGTTGATGGGATCATGTGATCCACCCAGCCACTCACCCACTCTGTGGCTGAAAGCGGGTTGCACAGAAGCCGTCTCTAGTTGCCCCTCTTTGGAAGAAAACCTTGGCAGGGCGGGAGTCTCCCTGTGGTTCCTCTCTTTCCTTGGATTGTATGTTATTCAAGTGTTTGAGTCGTTCTGCAGGGCATTTAGGAGAGACAGCCTTGTTATCCTGAAACTACTGGTAATTATTTCTGCTCTCACAGGGTATATTGCTTCCACCCACAAATATCCATCTACATTCCTCACAACAGAAATAGGAAGATCTTAGGACCCAGGAGGAAACTAAGTGTAGTGTCAGACTGTGGAGTCGCTTGCGCTGCAAGTCACAGGCCCCGCGGACAGTGCAGGCGCTGGCCAGAGGGAAGCCCAGGCTGTGCTGTTGCTTAGCTCGTTCTGGCAGGTGAGCGGGACATTGGCGTAGGAGGGACTGAGCACAAGAGCATGTGCAGAAGGATAAAGGTAGGAAAGTGTAGTTTGTGTGGGAAGAAAGACAACGTCCTTGTGGCAAGGGTAGGGTTAGGGAGAAAGCAGGAAGTGCCAGAGGGCCTGGAGGAATGCTGTAAAGTGCAGCCTGGTGAGTGGCAGGCATATGGGCAGCAGAGGTTTTGCGGCTGAGTTGAGAGGAACTTGAAAGTGTCTGTGTTTTGAAAAAGTGAGTTGGATGTAGCAAAGGCAAGAGGCTGCAAAGGAAGGAAAGGGGGCTGGCTGGATGTGGTGGAGCCTGCTCCTAGGGCAGTGGGCTTCACACACACAAATTGCAGCTTCTACGTTGTGTGAGGTCTTTTATTCTTCTGATTAAAGATACTAGAGAAGATAAATCCCATCTCCCGTTACCATAATTTTGCAAACAATCGATGTAACATTGAAGAAGAGATTTCATAATCTCAAAATACAGGTTTAACTTTGTTAAACATAACAGGCTTTATGTTTTTCATTTTGTATCAAACAGTGAAAACTTTGTTGCAAACCAGCCTAGGCCCTCAGAGCCTGCCCTATGACACTCACTGAGCAGGACAAACCTTGTGTTGTCCAGGCAAAGACAGCAAGAGCCTGGAGAGGGTGGGTGGTGTGTGACGCAGAGGGATAGCGGGGTCCATAGGGATTCCTCAGGTGGCTGTGGTGTGGGGCCTAGTGTCAGGGGTGTGGATGTGAGGGAGCTTGTGGCTTCAAGGATAAGACTGGGTCATTTGGTGGGATGGGTGGTGAAAGGGGGGGCCTGGCTGGGGGACAGCAGAGCTGCTGAGGGTCAAGCAAAGTGAGCTGTCAGGAGTTTGACTTGCTTAGGTTGAGGTCTGCCAGATGTCTGGTGTTCTTTTGTGAGATGGTGAGTCAGGCATGGGCAGGAGAGGAGACACAGGGGAGGCTCAGGAAAACTAAGTTTGTTATACGTCCAGTCCTGGAGATAGGAGGTGTGGGCCTCACCCAGAGCCACATGGGGAAACCCCAGGGGGGTCGGGAGGTCTAAGACAGGAGTCGGGGAACACTTAAGCCATGACCTTTATTGGGGTTTCCACAGGAAAGATAAGGCATGGCAGGATGAACAGCTTAGGATCAGCTAGTTTGAATTATTTTGGTGGGCTCTAAGCTGTAGGGGTGGTCCCTAGTTGCCTGGCCCCTGGCTGTGGGATAACGCAGGCAGAGGAAGATTGTCTCCTGGGATGTGTGGGCCCAGAGAGGAGTAGTTGCTCTGGGTGGAGTAGATCACCGTGATGCTCTGGCTTGGGCCCCTTGCTGTCTTTAAGAATTGGCTGGTCCTGGGAGGGGCGGCCTGTTCCTAGCCAGAGAGGTTTTTTAAGGTGGCAAACGTGATGTACAGGAAATTAAAAATGTATGCAACTGGGGAGAGATGCCTGGTGTTCACACAGGCAGGGGTGGGACCCTGAGGAGGTGGGCTGTAGAGTTGCTAACCTTCTTAGGGTGGAGGGGCATCCCCAGTGCTGACTCATGGGAGACATGGGATGTGCTGGCCTCAGGGAGTGGAGGCAGAGAGTAAGAGCACGGAAGGTACGTCCAGCATTGGGTGGGAAAGGAGAGCAGGGAAGGTGAGCCAGCGAGAGGGAAGCCAGAGAAGGCACAGGCTCGGCGCTGGGAGCTGGGGAGCTCTTGCCGGCTTTGCAGCTGGACCCGGGGAGATGTGTTGAGGGCAGCTCCTGGGGAGAGCACCCTCCAGCCCTGGCTCGTGCCAGGGACGGACTCGTTGGGCTTTGGTGTAGACTTTCCGAGGGCGGATTCGCACCGCTTGGGGGAAGTGACCCTCAAATCTTTGCTTGCAGCTTCGTGGCCGTCACCATGTTCTGGAAGTTTGACTTGAACACCACGTCCCATGTCGACAAGCTGCTGGATAAGGAGGACGTGACGTTGCGCGAGTTACTGGACGAAGATGACGTCCTACAGGAGTGCAAGGCTCAGAACCAGAAGCTGCTTGGCTTCCTCTGCAGGCAGCAGTGTATGGAGGAGCTGGTGAGCCTCATCACACAGGACCCACCTCTGGACATGGAGGAGAAGGTCCGCTTCAAGTATGTACCGAGGCTCTGACGGGGGCCCAGAGCTGGGCAGGGCTGCAGGGAGGGCAGGCAGGGAGCTGGTGGGCAGCATTTGAGGACAGGGACAGCCAGAGCCAGGGCTTCTGACAAAAAAGCCCACTTTAAACATTTACCCCATCTGAGAAGGAAGGAGGCCACTCCCCGTGGGGTCTGTTTTTGTGGGGTTTGAGATTTCTGAATCTCTGTGTGTGTGATTTCTCATCGTGAGTTGTGCGGAGTTATGCTGTGTTCTGAGTATCTTGAGTGCACACGTGTTGAGGGAAGACTGACCCCATGACAAAGAAGCAGATGGGACTGCACACTGGTGGGAAGTAGGTCCCAGCCTGGTGAGATGGCCTGTCAGGAGGGGTGGGTGGCATCTGACTGCTCGACCACGGGGACTTGGGATCAGAGGAAATAGGCCATGTCGTGAGTAGTACTGACCATTCTCAGAGTTTTTCCTAAAATGTTCCATTCAGCATTTGGCCAGCATGTTAGGAGATGACAGAAGGGCGGTGGTGGTGTGGCTAGGGCTGGGGGTGAGGACGGAGGTGTGTGAATGAGAATATAGGACAGAGTGGCAGAGCCTGGGACTAAGGACACAGTGGGAATGGGTGCAGACAGGGTACCCCTCGGGTTCCAGTGTCTGTAGACAGCCAGATAGTGGATGGTGGTAAAGTCTTAGGTTGGCTGACTGTGGCCCACAGGTCAAATCCTGTTTTTGTACGGCCTGCAAGCTAAGAATAGTTTTCCGTTTTCTTTTAAATTTTTTTTCATAAAATTTTTTTTAATGTTTATTCTTGAGAGAGGGAGGGAGAGACAGAGTGTGAGCAGGGGAGGGGCAGAGAGAGAGGGAGACACAGAATCCGAAGCGGGCTCCAGGCTCCGAGCTGTCAGCACAGAGCCCGACGCGGGGCTGGAACCCACAAACCACGAGATCATGACCTGAGCTGAAGTCAGCACTTAACCAACTGAGTCACCCAGGCACCCTAGAATAGTTTTACATTTTTAAATGGCTGAAAAAAATCAAAGGATAATACTTTGTTACACATGAAATTGGTACCACGTTGACATTTCCTTGTCCGTGAAGAAAGTCTTGTTGGAAGGCAGCCACACTCAGCCTTTGGTGACTACAAGGGCAGAGTTGGCTAGTTACAACATAGACTGTCTAAAATACTTACTCTCTGTACTTTTACAGAAGTCTTTGTTGACTTTTGTCTTAGGAGAAAAAGAAAGCTGGAGAGGGTGACGAGAAGTGCCTGTGCAGGGGACATTCAATCTAGGGACACCCAGTGAGGGTGGTCTGTCACAGCCTCTGACAGGGAGCCCTGCAGATGCTGGCAGAGGAGAGCCCGAGACAGAGGCAGGGGCTTGTTGGTGAGGAGCCTGCGGGTTTAGGGCTGTGGTGGCCATCTGCAGAAAGTCGGATAGAAGCCGTTGTGCACGGGACATGCCTGGTCAGTGCCCCTTGTCTCAGCGTCCCTGTGGGTGTCCCCCATCCCTTTTACCCTCTTACCCCTAATGTGTCCTGTTTGGTGATAAGTTATATGGTCTCCCTGTGTAGAGGGCACTGGTGGCAAGATGGGGAGCAGGGGCAGGGCCATGTGTTCCGGATCGGGGCAGAAGGATCTTGGAGTGGCATCAGTGAGCCAGGAGACATTTGTGTTCAGAGTCAGAAAGTTGGGGAGTCAGAAAATTCGTGCCTGAGCACAAAGCCAAGAAAACAAAGCTGTGAGAAAACCATGACTCTGAGGACTTAGAGAAGTTAGCGAATGGGACCGAAGTGAGCACGTCAGCTCCACTGTAAGCAGTGTCTGCACAGTCACACGGGGTAGACTAAGCCCTGGGTTTAAGAGTTGTGGTTGGATTTTACAGACAGGGTGAGGGGCAGGGAGCAGGAGAGCTGTGTCTTCATCCTCCGTCATGGGAGGTTGGTTTGTAACGTCTGAGGGTGACAAATGAAGAAATGCGTCTGTATTTTATTTAAAAAAAAAAATTTTTTTTTTCAACGTTTATTTATTTTTGGGACAGAGAGAGACAGAGCATGAATGGGGGAGGGGCAGAGAGGGAGGGAGACACAGAATCGGAAACAGGCTCCAGGCTCTGAGCCGTCAGCCCAGAGCCCGACGCGGGGCTCGAACTCACGAACCGCGAGATCGTGACCTGGCTGAAGTCGGACGGTTTACCGACTGCGCCACCCAGGCGCCCCGCATCTGTATTTTATTTAGAAACACGGAGGTTAACCGCAGGTCTGAGGATGGACACGGGAGGCTGGAGGCTGCTCCGCCTTACAGGCCCTGTCCAACTGTCTGAGTTTGAAAGCCGGTGTACATATCGCTTACATAAAAAATCAAAAATTAAAAAAATTAAAGGTAATTTGATTAAAAAAAATTTTTTAATGTTTGTTTTTGAGAGACAGAGACACAGACAAAGTGTGAGCAGGGGAGGGCAGAGAGAAAGGGAGACACAGAATCCGCAGCAGGCTCCAGGCTCTGAGCTATCAGCACAGAGCCCGACGTGGGGCTCAAACCCACAGACTGCAGGACTGCCACCTGAGCCAAAGTTGGACGCTTAACCGACTGAGCCACCCAGGCGCCCCAAAGTTAGATTTTAATTAAAATTAAACCAAAATTTCCTTTTTGAGAAAAGGAATAGGATGGATGGATAGATGGATGAGGTGGTGGGTAAGAAAGCAGTAGAGTCAAGATTAGTTTTCGAAGATGGGAAAGATACAAGTAGGGACGTTGGCCAGGAGTTAGCACACCAGCTCTGAAAGTGCAGACAGGAAGTACCGCAGGCCAGTGGAGCTGCTGTGGCGCTCGGCTCTGATGTGGCGCGAGAGCCGCCACAGACCGTACGTGAGTGAGTGAGTCTGGCTCTGCTCCTGTAAAGTTGGTGTACAAGAAGCACTGCCTGTGCATCTCAAGGCTCTAGGCAACTGCCCATCGTGGCCGGCCTGATGGGGTCAGCAGCGACGCCTCCTGTGGCCTTCGTGCTTTTGAAGCGAGGGCTTTGCCTGCAGACCTGGCTGAGCAGCATGGCTAGCTGCTTCACCCCTGCATGACTAAAGGCTGGGTTATGAGGGGACTTTAGTCCACATAGGGGAGGATGTGTGGGAGCCATGTCTGCTTCAGAGAAGCTGCCCCTGGGTGCCAGTTTGAGGTCAGGCAGCAGCCGCTGTTCCTGCATAAAGCCAGAGTCTGCAGGCAGGTAGGGCTTGTGCAGTAGCCCTGGGCGGAGAGTTCGGCCACTGGGTCCAACCTGAGAGCCATGAGGAGGTCCTGGTCTTTTTCTTGAGGCTCCTGTCCAGTTGGCCTGCTGAGTTCTCAGCCACTTGAGAAATCAGACGAAAGAGCCAGCAGACAGACGTCAAGACAGCACTGCAGTTACTTGCAGAGTGCAGTGGAGAGTGTGTTCCGTAACTCTGGGCAGTGGGCTTCCTTGTTCCAAGTTGCACAGTCAGAACTGCTTGCTGGGTAGGAAACAGGGCTGCAGCAGGATAGCCCCCAGAAAGGACACCCCCCAGAAGACCCTGCAGTGCTACAGTCAGAGCAGGAAAGCTGGCTAAGCCCATTTGCCCGGATCACCCTCCCGCCTGCCCCCGCGGGGCGCAGCAAGTTTTGGCACAGCGGGAGGCGTCTGGAGGGGAGAGGGGTTCCCTCCTTCCTCACTCTGAGAACCCAGGCCCACCTTCTGTATTCCGGGACCTCGTCATCATCTTTGGTTTCCTTCCTGTGGGGAGTCCTATTCTCTGGCAGCCCCCTGAGGAGTACGATGTGAAGGGCAATGTTTGCAGGTGAGGCCTGTCGGTGCATTGTTCTCTGTTCACACTTGTTTGAAACTCCCTCTGCCTTAGACTCTGCACAGACGCCATTTTCTGTCCTTTTGAAGACTCCATGGTTGGCTCGTCTTCTGGCCTTGCTGCTGACAAGCCGGACAGATGCAGCCGGACTCCCAGGTTTTCTCTCCTCCAGGGGGCACTTCGGTCCTTGTCTAGTCCCGTTGTCCTGGAGTCTCCTGCTACTGTGAGATCACCCCCGGGGTCAGGCAGGGCAGTCCCAGAAGCAGCATCTATAAGCAAGGAGAGTTTTGTAAACAGTCGGCTCAGCTGTGAACAGTGCTGCATATTCGTACCACGGTGAAGCTGGCCCTGGGGTTCTTGTCAGTCCCTGTGCGGGGTACTCCATGGTACCACAGGGCCCTTTCAGTCTATAAATTCATGGCCTTCCCCACAGGGAAGCTTCTTGTGTTGCTTCTTTTATAATTTTCTCCCTTCCGGTTTTCCCTCTTATCTCATTCTGCAGCTTTTTAAGTTATTTATTTTGAGAGAGAGAGAAAGAGAGAGAGGAGAGGCAGGCAGAAGGAGAGAAAGAGAGAGGGAAAGAGAGAATCCCAAGCAGGCTCCGCACTGTCAGCACAGAGCCTGACACGGGGCTCAATCTCATGAACCAGGACATCATGACCTAAGCCAAAATCAAGAGTGGGATGCTTAGTAACCAGATGAGCCACCCAGGTGCCCCCTCTTTCTGCAATTTCTTTTCTCTGGGACGTGATTCTTTGGTGCCATTGGCACGTCTTCTCTTGTTGTTTGCAGTCTGGTGGGAACCTCTCTGCCTGTGTGGTACAAGTCTTGCTCTGGCCTTCAGGGTCGCTGACCTGGCCCTTCTGCCCTGTACTCTGAGCAGGCTTTCTCTGACGACCTGCCCCTGGCGCCTCTGTGTTCTCTGCCATGCTGGTCTCACAGTGTACATCCATAGGGCTGAGCCGACTGATTCAACCCTTATAACCATCCCATGAGGTCGGCACTGCTCCCACCCCTCCCTGGGCACTGCCTACACCTCTCCTGGCCTGGGCCTGCCTGCGCATTGAACTGGGACACCTCTTTGTGAATGCCTCATGTCCATCACACCCGGCCTGCCCACACGGCCCTGTTTCTCTGGTCTCTAGAAGGTGCTTTCTCTTCTTGGGGCTGACAAGGAGCACCCGTCTCTGAGCCAGACCTAGATTTCTCAATTTCTTCCCCCTTCCACATGTGGTTGACTGCCATACTCTGCCAACTGTTTTCTCCAGGGTCTCAAACCCAGGCCTCACTAGCCAGGCCACAGTGACCACTCGTTGGTTCAGGCCTTTGTTAGGGCTTGTGCAGGTGGCTGCCGGGAGCAGGAGGATCATAGTGACTGATCTTGACCTGGGGCTTACTGTGTGCCAGGCACTGCTCTGTTTTATATTCATCCTTGTGGGGAGGGTGGGCACTTGCACCTCTACATTCAAATGAGAATGACACAGAGAGGTTAGGTGATGTGCCTGAAGCTGCCGAGCTTGCCCTGGGTTGTGCCAGATGCGCTCTAGGGCAGTCAGCTCCATGGGACGATCCCTTGCGTTCCCAGATGTTTCTGGATATGGCTCCAGGCACTGTTACTGGCCCTGCTGTTGTGGGCTGTGTCCTGGATGTGGCAGGTTGTTGGGTAGCTGTGCCCATTGCAGGGCAATGGCAGTGACCCTGCGTCTATCAGGTAAGTCAGGGAGCAGAGTGATGTCACGGTATTACATGTGATGGGATAAAGATTATTTTGTATCTGGTCATTTTTATCAAGTGAATAGTACGTCATTTGGTATTGGTACATCAATATTGGTATTTCTTTTCTTTTTTTTTTTTAAGTTTATTTATTTTGAGAGAGAGAGTGTGAGAGAGCAAGAGAGCATGCCCAAGTGGGCGAGGGAACAGAGAGAGAGGGAGAGAGAGAATCCCAAGCAGGCTCTGCACTGTCAGCCCAGAGAGACGCAGGGTTTGATCCCACCAACTGTGAGATCATGACCTGAGTCGAAATCAAGAGTTAGACACTTAACCGACTGAGCCACCCAGGGACCCCTGATGTGGCATTTCTTTAACCTAGAGACAAGCTGGTTCTGTTTGTTGGTATGCTGGGACAGGAAGGGTATGGAGAGGGAGGGTGCGCATGATGGACTTGGTGTCACTAACTGTGTGGTCACAGGAGGTGAGAGCCCTGGCAGGTGGGTGTAAGGGCAGAGGTTTTGAGAGAGGAGATGCAAAAGACTCAGAAGGTTTATTTAGAGAGTGCAGTAGAGTCAGAAACGGTGAGATACCAGAGTGTAGGGTATGCGGAGCAAGAAAAATGCATGTTAAAAACATTGAGCTTGTAGTAGTCAAAAATGCCAGTTGGTCACAGAATATTCACGTTTTTACTTCGTTCCAAGGTCTGTGAGTGTTTTGGTCTTACCCATGGACCTGCTTCCTACGAGGCTGGTCATTTAAGCAGCTTCCTGAGAGCTGGAGAAGTCTAATTTCACCTCCAGTTGCTTGCATTGTGCCCTCTTAGGTATCCAAACACAGCCTGTGAGCTGCTGACATGTGACGTGCCACAGATCAACGACAGACTAGGAGGGGATGAGACTTTGCTGAACCTTCTTTACGACTTCTTGGACCACGAGCCGCCTCTGAATCCTCTGCTCGCCAGTTTTTTCAGCAAGACCATTGGCAACCTCATTGCAAGAAAGACTGAACAGGTGAATAATCCGTCAAGCTTGTGTGGTTTGGGGTGGCTGGCATAGCTGATGCCAACATTTCTTTCTGTCAACTGTCGCTGTGCAAACTGTATCATTAGGGCTTGGAGAACAGTGTTTCTGACTGTTCTGTGGGACACAGGTGGAGCAGTGTGGGCTGCTGGTGTGAGTTGGAATTTGATGAGGAAAGTGGCTTTCTGAGGATGTTTCTGCAGCCTGGCTCTGGAATAAGCAGCTCTTCCCGCCATCCCTGAGAGCTGCACAGGACTCCAGAGCACGCTGGCATGTCTTGTCCTGACCAGTCACAGGCATGAGGAATAGGGATATGCCTGCATCATGACAGGTTCTTAGGACGCCCACCTTCTAAGATCTGCTGCTCTGTTTATGTGAGTGGCAGGTATCCATGTGTCGAGGACACTTACTGTTTCAAAGCAAATAAAAGAAAACTTCTAGCATTAGGCTTCTGTAAAAATAGTGAGTGCATTTGTTTCATTAGCTGGAGCATGGTCTTCTTAGAGTGGGTTCTTGCTGCTGCCTGTGCTTCAGGGCCATCAGTGTGGTGGTGTCCTAGGCCTGCCCCCAGCCTCAGCAGTTAGTTTTGGTTAGTATTCACCTTTTATCCCTTCCTACCATCCCCAGTGGATTATTTCAAAACAAATACTGGATATCATATAATTTTTAATAAATATTATGGTATAAGGGCACCTGGGTGGCTCAGTTGGTTAAGCATCCAACTCTTGGTTTCATCTCAGGTCATGATTTCACGGTTTGTGAATTTGAGCCCCACATCCGGCTCTGCACTGACAGTGTGGAGCCTGCTTGGGATTCTCTCTCTTCCTATCTCTCTGCTCCTCCCTGGCTTGTGCGCGTTCTCTCTCTCTCTGTCTCTGTCTCTCGCCTCTGTCTCTCTAAACCTTAAAAATTTTTTTAAAAACTAAATATTATGGTGGGGTGCCTGGGTGGTTCCGTTGGCTAAACGCCTGACTCTTGATCTCAGCTCAGGTCATGATCTCATGGTTGTGAGATGGAGCCCCACATCGAGCTCCGTGCTGAGACCATGGAGCCTGCTTGGGATTCTCTTTCCCCCCACCTTTCTCTTTGCCCCTCCCCCACTTTCTCTTTCTCTCTCTCTCTTTTTCAAAATAAATATTTTAAAAAATATTATGGTATATATCTCTAAAATGTAAGGACTTACGGGGCATCTCTGGGTGGCTCAGTTGGTTGAACGTCTGACTTTGGCTCAGGTCATGATCTCGCGGTTCATGGTTTTGAGCCCCAAGTCGAGCTCTGTGCTGACAGCATGGAGCCTGGAGCCTGTTTTGGATTCTGTGTCTCCGGATCGCTCTCTGCCCCTCCCCCACTCATGCTCTGTCTTATCTGTCTTTCAAAAATAAATTAACATTAAAAACATAATAAAAAAATATAAGAACTTTAAAAAATTCTTTTAAACATATCTCTAGGAGGGGACAAGACTTTGCTGAGCAGATTGCATTATCACGTCCCAAAAACATTAACTCTAAGTGTTCAGTATCATCAAATATCTGGTGAGGGAACAGACCCAAATTTTGTGTGCATGTCTGGGATTCTGAGAAGGCGTGACCTTCAGGGCATACCATCATTCACCTGAAGAAATTGTTGGCATGTTGTAAGTGTTCAGTGGAACATACCTTTCATAGGACCTTAAATCTTAGCTTTGCAAGGGATCTTAGAGGACTACCTCACCTCAGATCTTTTTCTGAACCAGTCAGAGCATAAGTGAAGAGTGGCGGTAATGCAGGTAGTGAGAGAGGCTACTAGTAGTGGCAGTGGTTCTAGGACGCGACAGGGAGTCCCTCACACTAGTGACAGTGCTGCGAGGATTGAGGGCAGGGGGCACTGTGGCCATCAGGCAGGGAGTGGTAGGGGTGTCCTGTGTCTGTTGGGCAGTGGTGGTGGTGGTGGGGGCGGGGTCCCTGTGGCCATTGGATAGTGAGGGAGTCACTCTGGCCATCGGGTAGTGGGGGGGGTCACTGGCTGTCAGATAGTCGGGGGTCACTGTGGCTGTCGTGTAGTGGTCGGGGGTGGTCACTGTGGCTTGTGGCTGTTGGCTAGTTGAGGGGAGGTCACTGGCTGTCGGTAGTGGAGGGGGTCACTGATGGGTAGCGGGGGTCACTGTGGCTCTCGGGTAGTGGTAGAAATTCCAAAGACCTTTCAAGTCTGGCTCTTGCATCTCAGCTCATAATTGTCTGTAGCTTCACAATATTCCTCTGCTACTTTCAGATATTTGCTGAATTTTACTGCTTCTTAACAATATTTCTGTCTTCTTCCCTTGTCCAGTGCATCAAAATAATATGAAATGCACTGTTTAAAGGTATTTCTTATATTGACAAACATGTAACACATTTCTATCAATTTAAACAAGACAGAAACACATGAACGGTCTCCTCTAATACTCTAGATAAACCACTGTTGATTATTTAGTTGATGTTCCTCTTTTCCTGTTCTTTTTCTGTAAGACATATTAAATATATTTTTTTAATGTTTTATTTAGTTTTGAGAGAGAGAGACAGAGTATGAGTGGGGGATCACAGAGAGAGAGGGAGACACAGAATCCGAAGCAGGCTCCAGGCTCTGAGCTGTCAGCACAGAACTCAACACGGGGCTTGAATCCATGGACAGCGAGATCATGACCTGAGCCGAAGTCGGACGCTTAACCGACTGAGCTACCCAGGCGCCCCCTGTAGGACATATTAATATGTATTTATTATTTATTGTCACATAATGATTTACTCTGAATACTACAAATTGTTTTTTTCACTTAGAAATAGATTTTGTACATCTTTTCTTATAGAGCTACCATATTCTTTTTTTTTTTTTTTATTATTTTTTTTAACGTTTATTTATTTTTGAGACAGAGAGAGACAGAGCATGAACAGGGGAGGAGCAGAGAGAGAGGGAGACACAGAATCTGAAACAGGCTCCAGGCTCCGAGCTGTCAGCCCAGAGCCCGACGCGGGGCTCGAACTCACAGACCGTGAGATCATGACCTGAGCTGAAGTCAGATGCTTAACTGACCAAGCCACCCAGGCGCCCCTAGAGCTACCATATTCTTTTTAGCAGACATGGAGTCTGTGGTATTGCTACACCAGAGTTCTGTATCAATAACCCAGGAGTTGACGTGGTTCTAGGGTCTGCTGGGATAGGGCCAAAGTGCTTCATCACATGTTTCCATAGAAAGGCGGGCTGCACTGGAAGGACCTACTGCCTTTTCTTAACTTTTCATTATAGATTATTTCACACATTAAAAAAAATTGTTTTTTAATATTTATTTTTGAGAGAGAGAGAGTCAGAGACAGAGACAGAGTGTGAGAGGAGGAGGGGCAGAGAGAGGGCGACAAGGATCTGAAGCAGGCTCTGAGCTGTCAGCAAAGAACCCAACGCGGGGCTCAAACCTGCGAACTGGAAGATCATGACCTGAGCTGAAGTCGGATGCTTAACTCACTGAGCCACCCAGGTGCCCCGATTATGTCACACATTTAAAGAGAAAATAGTTTACAAACCCTGGTGTTTCTTTCACACAGCTTCAACAGTTGTGTGTTTCTGACCAATCTTATTTTTTCTGTTCCCCCTATTACCAACCCCCATTCCAGATTATTTTGAAGCAAATCACAGATATTTTATTATTTTACATGTAAATATTCCCATATGTGTTTCTACAGGATAAGGACTCTTTACAGTTCTTTATTACTGAGGAGTAGTCCAGATTGTGGATGGACCACAGTTTAACTGTTCATCTTTTGAAGGACATATTAGTTGTTGACACTTTTTGTCTGTTAGACATCAGGCTGCTATGAATATTTGCATATAGTAGTTCCACCTTGTCTGCAGTCAGCCTGGTCCAGAAATAGGTGATCCTTCTCCTGACAGCATCAGAAGGTCAGTAGGAGCCTCATGCCACATCACGTGCCCAGGTCATTCACCTCCCTGCATCTCATCAGATAAGCAGTTTATCATCTCACATTACAGGAGGCAGGGTCAATATAGCACAATAAGATATTTTGAGAGAGAAAGACCACATAACTTTTCACATAACTTTTATTATAGTACGTTATTATAATTGTTCTATTTTATTATTGTTGTTAATCTCTTATTGTGCATAATTCATAAACTGTTTCATAAGTAAGTATGGATAGGAAGAAACAGTACATATAGAGTTCAGTACTATACATGGTTTCAGGCATCCATTGGGGGTCTTGGAATGTATCCCCTGTGGATAAAGAGGGATAACTGTAGTTTTTTTGTGTGTGAATTGTTATATTTGAAAAGAATTTCTTGGGGCACTTGGGTGGCTCAGTCTAAGTGTCCAGCTGTTGATCTCACCTCAGGTCTTACTTAATCTCAGGGTCATGAGTTCAAGCCCTGCTTTGGGCTCCACGCCCAGCATGGAGCCTACTTAAAAAAAAAAAAAAGAAGTGAATTTCTTATAAACAATACATAGTTATGTGTTTTTATCTGTTCTACTGATCTATCTTTAATTGTCATATTTAGGCCATTTACATTTAATGTAATTATCGATATGTCAGGACTGCCATTTTATTGTAGTTTTCTGTTTGTTCTGTTTTTTGTTTCTTTTCCTTGCCCTGGGTGTTAACTTGACCATTAAAAAAAATTAAAATTAAAAAAATTTCATTTAAGTTTAAATTTTAAAAATTTTTAAAAATTCCATTTTTGGGGGGGGTGCCTGGGTGGCTGAGTTGGTTAAGTGTCCAACTTCGGCTCAGGTCATAATCTCATGGTTCATGGGTTTGAGCCCCACATTGGGCTCTGCTGACAGCTCAGAGCCTGGAGCCTTCTTCAGATTCTGTGTCTCCCTCTCTTTCTGCCCCTCCCCCGCTCACACTCTGTCTTTCTCTCTAAATAATAAATAAACATTAAAAAAAATTTTTTTTAATACTCCGTTTTGATCTACCTGTAGTGTTTTCTCATGTGTCTCTGTGTAGATTTTTAGTGATTGCTTTAGGTGTTACCACATAACTAGGACATGCATGTGGTTTGAATGGATACAGTGAATGAAAGTGGTTGAGCCAGCAGAGTATACCAGTTCCTTTTGCTTGCTAACCCTGAATGTTATTATTCTTTTTCTTCTAGCTGTTGTGGTGGGTATATGTAATATAGTGTTGTGATCTTAATTTGTGATCTCCCCGGTGACTAATAAGGATATATACCTTTTCATATATTAATTGGCCATTTGGGTACTGTCTTTTGGGAAGTCTCTTGCCCATTTTCTGTTAGGCTGTCTCTTCTTTTTGATTTGCAGGAATGTTCTGTTTTCATGGATATAGTCCTTTGTTGACTTTGTGTTGCAAGCATCTTTTTCACTCTGGCTAGCTGCACCCACACCTCTTAGTATTAGTGGTATTTTAATGAGCAAAGGTTCAGATTTTTATGTTGTTCAGCTTTTTTTTTTTTTTTTTAAATTTATGGTTGGTGGGTTTTTTTGTTGTTAAGAAACCTCTCTACCAGTCACAAAAATCTTCTGTATTTTTTTAGAAGTTTTATTGTTTTACCTTTCACATTTCTATCTATAATTTACTTAACTGATTCTTTTTTTTTTTTTAAGTTTATTTATTTTGAGAAAGAGAGCACAAGATGGGGAGGGGCAAAGATACAGAGAGAGAGAGAGAGAATCCCAAGCAGGCTCCGCACTGAGCCCGACACAGGGCTTGATCTCACAACTGTGAAATCATGACCTGAGCAGAAGTCAAGAGTTGGATGCTTAACTGACTGAGCCACCCAAGCACCCCTGAAATTGATTCTTGTAAATGATATACAGTTTGTTTTTGGTTTTTAAATACGGATGTCCAGTTAGCTCAGCAGCATTTATTGGTAAGGCCCTTCTCTCTCAGTTGCTTTACAATAATGCGCCCCCCCCCCCCCCATCATGTCAGGGGCTCACATATCGTGTGTCTGTTTCTGGACTTTGCTCTGTTGTCCTGTTTGTAATTGCACTGATGCAATACTGTCCTAATTCCCGTAGTTTTATAAGTCTTGGTATTTGATAATTAGTCCTCTCACTTTGTTTTTCTTCAGTATTTCTTTTTACTAATTTTTGCCTTTTGCATTATTTTAGAATGAACAACTTAAAAAAAAAAAGTCTATTTATTTTGAGAGAGCAAGTGTGTGAATGGGAGAGGGGCAGAGAAAGGAGAGAGAGAATCTCAAGCAGGCTACACTGTTGAACTCACAATCTGTGAGATCATGACTTGAGCCAAAATCAAGAGTTAGATGTTTAACCAGCTGAGCCATCCAGGTGCCCCTAGAATGAACAGCTTTTGGACTGAGGGTCAGTTTCCACATTCTCCCCAGCCCTCCTCTCCCAAGAAAACCTACCAAAATTTTTATTAGGCTTACATTGGCTCTAGATTGGGGTTGGCAAATTATGGCCCACAGGCCAAATCCAACCTGCCACTTATTTTTGAAATGAAATTTGACTGCAACACATCCATTCTTACATATTGTCTATGGCTGTTTTCGTGCTACGGTGACAAAACTGAGTAGTTAGGGCTTCTTTGATTTCTCTTGGTAACGTGTTATAATTCTCTGTGTAGTGGTCTTACACATGTTTCATCAGGTTTATTCTTAGGTAGTTGATATTTTCATATTATTCTAAATAATATCTTTTTTATCAAAATGTTTTACTAAGATAATTGCGGATTCACTTGGCAGTTGTATAAGGTAATTTGAAGAGGTGCTTTGTATACTTTGCCCAGTTTTGTCAATGGTGACGTTTTGCAAAACAGTAGTAGAACATTACTGCCAGGATATTGACATTCATACAGTCCATTGATCTTATTCAGATTTGTTCACTTTTGCTTATAGCTGTGTGTGTGTGTGTGTCTGTGTGTATTAAGTTTGGTACTGTTTATCACCTGTATAGGTTTACTTATCCATTATCAAAGTCAGGGTACTGAACACTTTCAAAACCACAAGGATCCTTCGTGTTGCCCTTTTATAGCTACTTCCATCTTCCTTCACCTCTACCCCTTCACCTATCCCTAGCCTCTGGCACTAATCTGTTTCCATTTCTAAAATTGTGTTATTTCAAAATGTTATTTAAATTAAAGCATACAATATGTAGTCTTTGGGGACTAGTTTTTTTCCAGCAGAATTCACTATAGATTCATCCAGGTCGTTGTGTGTTTCCACAGTACATTCCTTGTTACTGCCGAGCAGTGTTCTGTGGGGCAGGTGGACCACGTGTTTCTCCAGTCACATGTTCAAGTACATCGAGGCTGATTCCAGTTTTTGGTGATTATCAGTAAAGCTGCTATTCTAATAACTTATCTGTCATTTTGTTTCATCCATGTACAGGATCATGTCACCTCTGATTGATGACAGTTTTATTTTGTCGTATACAATTCTTATACCTTCTTTCTCTTTTTCTTGCCTTATTGCATTGGCTAGAACCTTTAGTACAGTGTTGAATCAAACTGGTGATAGTGGGTCTCCTTGTTTTATTACGTCAGAAAGGAAGGCTTTCAACATTTCATAGTTAAGTATGAAGTATATTATGAGTTTTTTATAGATTTTTTTGTTTTAATCAGAGTTAAGGGAATTTTCTTTATTCCTAGTCTTTTTGTAACATTAATGGTTGTTGAAACTTATCAGATGTCTTTATTGAGTTGATCATATGATTTTTCTTCTCTATTCTGTTAATTCATAAATCCTGCCCATTGGTTTTCTAATGTTAAGCTAGCATTGGTTTCATGGTATTAACCTCACCCATTTGGTTGTGGTACATTATGCTTTCTTTCATGTGTTGAAGTTTTGCATCTGTGATCATCAGTGAGATTGGCTTATAATTTGCCTATCTTACAATGTCCTTTTCAGGTGTTTAGATTTTTTTTTAACATTTATTTTTGAGAGACTGAGAGAGACAGAGCATGAACCGGGAGGGGCAGAGAGAGAGGGAGACACAGAATCTGAAGCAGGCTCCAGGCTCTGAGCTGTCAGCACAGAGCCCAACACAGGGCTTAAACCCATGAACCATGAGATCATGACCTGAGCCAAAGTCAGACGCTTAACCAAGTGAGCCGTCCAGGTGCTCCCTATATCAGGTGTTTAGAATCAAAGTTTTATGTTCTTATATAATGATATGGGGCATATTCTCTCATTTTATGTTTCCTGGAAGAGTGTATGTAAGATTAAGAATTATTTTTCTTTAAATACTGGGTAGAATTTACTAGAAAGTCATTAGAGCTTGGAGTTTTCTATATAAGGAGGCTTTTAATTATAGATTTTGTTTCTTTTGATGCTCCTAGAACTATTCAGATTTTTTATTCCTTTTTGTCAGTTTGAGATGAGTGTGTTTTTTAAGGAAATTTTTCATTTTTTTCTAAATTTACATAAATTGTCATGAAATCGTTTCTACTAACCCTATCCTGGTGATAACCCATGGGCTCTGTCCTGATGCACCTTGTTTCATTCCTGATGTTGTTCTTGGCGCCTTCTCTAGGGGTCTGTACTCATTCTCCTTACAGAGCCTCCTTGCCTTCACCTGTTTTCCTTCTTCCCCCTCCTCTTCTTCGCATCCCAGCATGAGTATGGCTGGGGTCCCTCAGCGAGGTGGGCCTTCTCTGTGCCCCCCCCATCTCCATTAGAAGCCTGGGTCTACCTCGGTGACCTGCATGTTGTAGGCACTTAATCTCTGGCTGAGCTGAGCTGAGCTCGTAGACGTGCGATTGAGAAGGACTTGCCCAGGCTTCTCCACCTCCATCTCCACTCTCACCTGCAGCCCACCCCCACGCCTGGCTGTCCACATCCTGGCGGCACTGGTTGCCAGCCGGCCATGTGTCGCCGCCTTTTCCTTTGTAGAACCTTAGTCCTCTTTCCCTCCCTGGCTGCGGCCTGTCAGTGACTGGCTGTCTCGTGTGCTCTGTGCTGTCGGGTCGCATCCCAGGTCTGGGGGTTGCAGCGACGACGTTACTCTGCTCCGGTCTGTTCACACTGGTTATTCCTGTTGGGAGAACTTGAGGCAGTACTGAACGAGCAATACTGAATGGCTGCTGTGCTATCTGAGGATATTTGTGTCATCAGAGCATAAAGCCTCAAACCGTGCAGCTCTCCATCAGCCAGGGATCTTCATGGGCCCCCACCACTGCCACAGACTTCCCTGTGTTCAGGTCTCTGCCTGTCCTTGGAAAGGTCTGTCTTACAACTTTTTCTAGGTCTCCATAATTTCTGCTCAGTGTAATTGAAAATTAATCTTTCTCATGAGAGTTCTTGGGGGAAGCATTTCATGGTTGTCAGGCTTATCACGCACGGTGTGTTTGATTTCAGGTGATTCTGTTCTTGAAGAAGAAGGACAGGTTCGTCAGTCTGGTGTTGCAGCACATCGGCACCTCGGCCCTCATGGACCTGCTGCTGCGCCTTGTCAGCTGCGTGGAGCCTGCTGGGCTCCGGCAGGAAGTCCTGCATGTGAGTGTGTGGGCCCCTCCTCTCTGGAGCCCTCTCCCGGTCGGCTGAGTGCAGGCCGAGTGCATGGTGAGGGCCTGCCTCAGGGAGGCCAGAGTTGGGTGAAGGCACTCAGAGAGCACTGGAGGGCCCGTACCTCCGGCCTTCCACCCGCCATGATTTTCTCCCTGTGGGGTCATCATGGGTTCTTGTCAGGGCTTGTATTTTGAGGCTGGGTCTGCAGTCTGTACCTTTTCTGCTGTACTGCCTCAGTCTGTTGAGAAACAAAGAGCAGAGTGTTCCTTTTCCTCCTGACACTCTCTGGGCTCCTTCTCTGTGAAGAGGAAGAAAAGGACTTTCCTCACCACCCCCCAGACCCTAGTGTCCCCATGGCCTCAGAGCAGGGGCTCTGTCAGGTCCTGGCTCTATTATCTGGCACCTACCTATGAAGAAGGCAACAGCTGACAAGGATTCTTTGCAGAGAAATCACAGAGACCTGAGCAGGTCTGTGTTTTGACCTGGAGTCTGTGCACGTGTCTGTCCTGACAGGCTCGCAGCCTGACGAGCTGCTCATAACTCCCTGAGGGCTTTCCCAGAAAAGAGGAGGAGTCTCAGAGGAGCCAGGAAATGAGTGCGGGATAAACTGTTCACTGTTGTTTGGCAGGTTTTGTCTGTGATGGAATTTAAAGTAAAGGCCTGGGCCTTCTTGCCCATTTTCCAGCTCCTGGGACCCAGTAACAGTTGTCATCAGGGTAGCCGTTCTCATGTTTAGGTTCGTTATGGAGCAGCCTCCCACGAAGAGTCAGTCATAAATAGCTAACGTTAGGCAGTGAGACACAGCATGAATGTCAGCTGTTGTTAATGGCGGAAAGCCCACATTAACTTCATGTTAGCAACCGCGGGGGCAGATCTCCCAGTTTTGGATAAGGAAACTCACTGGTCTTCCCTGGGTCCCCACCACCTTTGGGCCTCAAATAGTGTCGGGCATTGTAGTCCTCACAGCATTCAGGCACCGGCACCAGACCTCTTTGCTTCTCCCGACCTTGGAAAGGCCCTGACATGGCAGAGAGCAGAGCGTCCACGTGCAGCCAGGCTGTGCACCGGGGCAGCCCTGTTGGTGCCTTGGTGGCTCTGGGCTCCAGCTCATTCTGTCTTCCGAGACACCCTGAGGACAGCATGTTTAGGCGTCTGGACCACTGGTCCCTTCTTTGCGGAGTTCAGGTCTCTCCAGAATTTGGTCACTACTTGTTCTTTCTGGGTCTGGGTGGACACATACGTTGGATAGATCTCTATCCCTGGAACCTGGCACTTGGATTTCTTCTGCACGGACGGACTTAGATGTGAACAGCGTCATTAGCAGGCCTCTTTTTCCCTTTCAGTGGCTTAATGAAGAGAAGATCATCCAGAGGCTGGTGGAGCTGATCCACCCAAGTCAGGATGAAGATGTGAGTATGGCTCCCACAGAGCCCACCTTCCGCAGAGCCCCTCACTCGGGGCTGCTAAAGAACGCTCTCTGCTGCTGAGGGCAAGAGTTACATACTTTTCTTCCTTCAATCAAGCACAGACTTCCAGACTATGTCTTTTTACTAAAAAAAGTAATACATACATATTATAATAAACAATTTGACCAGAATTATATTAGTGATCGCATCTCTGGCTGAGTAACAAATTATCCCAAAACTTAGTTGTTTATAAGAACAAGTATTTTTTAAATTTCTCTTTCTATGAGTCAGGGACCTGGACACGGCTTAGTGGGTCCTCTGCCCAGGGTCTCTTACAAGACTGTGGTCATCTCAGGACTCAGCTGGGGGAGGCCCTGCCTCCAGGGTCACCAGTGGCTCAACAGGACTCGTTCCTTGAGGGCCGTGGACCTGTCCACGGGGCAGCTCACAACGTGCTGCTGGCTTCCCTTGGAGTGAGCAAGACAGAAGTTCTTCTTCTGCAGTCTTAGAAGGGACAGTCCGCACTGTGGCTGTACTCTGCTCTCTAGAAGTGAGTGGCTGAGGAGGTGGGGTTTACGAGGGCGTAAAGCCTCTGGGAGGGAGGCCCCCACCGCCGGTGTGGAAGCATGTAGGGTGGCAGTGGGGCTTCCTCTTGGCCCCCTGCCTGCTCCCTGCAGTGATCACGGTTGAAGAACTTGGGGTGTATTTTTTCTGTGCATGACAAAAGTAAACAGACACGCTGCCGTCAGCAATTTGAGAACAGTGGTGCCGACCTGTGTCTGAGCCTGTGCTGTGGCCTGGCCACACTGTTCTCTGTTCCTCTCCGCCCACGGGGCCGTCAGACAGCTGGGTGAGGGTGCCTATGCTCCATACTGAGGAGGGCGGGTGCCCCTCCACCAGTGTGAGCACCACAGGGCGCCGACTGGTCTGTTCCTGGCCCAGACGCAGGGGTGAGGCCACAGGGACCACCTGACTGCTTTCATTTCTCCCTAAAGTAGTCATGCAAACACTTTCTGTAGCCCAGAGTTCCCACAGTGTGCAGGTCACGGCTGCATGTTCTGACACTCCCGGCATGGAGCCAGGGGGCTGAGTTTCTGTCTAGTTAGTTTAGCTGCACCACTAAACACCCCATGTTGTTGCGAGTGCACTGATTCCAGATTTTCACTAGTTAAGGATTAATGTTTTCCTAGAAGAGTTGAGGCCTCTGTTTTCTGTAGCACCTTGTCTGTTTCCATTAGCTCATAGGACTCATTCTGAGTGTTACCAGCTACAGTTTAATACTTAATATTTTAAATATTAATTTAAAATACAGTGGCAGTAACGTGGTCACATATGCAGCACATCTCAAAATGGTTCCAGGGATAGAGCAATGTCTCTGTGGTGTATCTGACCCTCGAGAGCCCTATCTGGAGTCTGGGTTAGTTCAGTACAGCTGAAAGGTCTGACCGGATTGCATCCTGACATTCAGAAAGGCCTACCAGTTTTCTCTGAAATGGACTTGTTTAGAGAGTCCAGTGTGTTCTTCCGAGAACTGAGCAGTGGGACGGCTCTACTGGCCTCTCTCCCCAGCCCTGAGGGAAGTGCTGTGTCTCCTTTTCCTTCCAGAGACAGTCCAACGCCTCTCAGACTCTCTGTGACATCGTCAGGCTGGGCAGAGAGCAGGCCAGTCAGCTGCAGGAGGCCCCGGAGCCAGACCCCCTCCTCACAGTGTTGGAGTCGTGAGTGCTGGCTGCATTGCGGGTGCCTGGCTGGGTGGGGTGGGGTCTTTCTGAGCATGAGGAGGCCTCCAAGCCCTGCCCTGAGCACAGGCAGATACTGCAGATGCCCAGATTCTGATGAGCTGTGAAATACTCCCATCTAGTTAACTTGATGAGCCTGTTTCTCATGGGAGGAGGGGTCTCCAGGGGACCCCTGGCATGTGTAGTGACTCTAGGCCAGCAGGGGCAGGAGTGTCGTGAGAACCCTGGGTGCCCAGCCTGAAGCCCAAGCGAAGCCGCTTGAGTTTTAGGGTGTTGCTCCTTTATAGAGAGGAGAGGCGGTCCTTTGGACGTTGGCCTGTGTGTCTGCTCCAGCAGCAGTGACCTCTGTGTGTGTCTGACAGGCAGGACTGTGTGGAGCAGCTTCTGAAGAACATGTTTGATGGAGACCAGACTGAGAGCTGCCTCGTTAGTGGGACTCAGGTGTTACTTACCTTGTTGGAAACAAGGCGGGCTGGGTGAGTGTCTCGCATGAGAGCTTGAATATGATGAGTGGTCTGGGTGTGTGGGGTTTTTAACTAATTGTTAATGATGGGTAGACTCTCTTTGTTGAAAAGATAAACTTACAGCTCCTTGACCTTTGGCGTCAGTCATGTTCCTGCCTCAGGCCGAAGGTACCCAATGTCACCAGCTTACAAGGTGTTTATAGATGTATCTGTGGATTAGGTACGAACAGTGGGTTTCTCCATAGACTGTCCCAGTGTGTGATGTGTGTAAGTGTGGTGTGGGGTGTGTGTGTGTGTGTGTGTTTGTGTGAGTGGTTTTTGTATGTACACGCCAATGTGTGGGGGTGTGGGCTGTGAGGTGTGTGTGTGTGTGTGTATGTCTGATCTGTTCTGTCCCGTCATGTGCTGTGGTAGTGGCCTATCTCCCAGGGTGACTAGTTCTCTTATTTCTCCTGGAGGGGACTTCATTGAAGCTCCCAGCACTGATAAACTGCACTTTAAAAATTAAAAAAAAAAAAAAAAAAGCAATAGGGACACCTGGGTGGCTCAGTCAGTTAAGTATCCAACTCTTGATCTCAGCTCAGGGTCTTGATCTCGGGGTCTTGATCTCAGGGTCATGAGATCAAGCCCCGCATTGGGTTCCATTCTAGGCATGAAGCCTATTTAAAAAATAATAACAATAAAAAAGGGCACCTGGGTGGCTCAGTTGGTTAAGCGTCTGACTTTGGCTCAGGTCATGATCTCGTGGTCTGTCATGATCTCGTGGTCTGTGAGTTCAAGCCCTGCATTGGGCTCCGTGCTGACGTTGGGCTCTGTGCTGACGGCTCAGAGCCTGGATCCTGCTTGAGATTCTGTCTCCCTCTCTCTCTCAGCCCCTCCCCTGCTCTCTCTCAAAAATAAACATTTTAAAAAATTTAAAACAACAACAACCAAAGAATAAGAAATGACAAGAAATTGAGTTAATCTTGGTATGGGATTAGTAGCAGTTTTTGTCTCTCTTTCTCTGGGATCCAATACAGATCTATTAGTTTATTACCTAAAAATAGAATTATAACATTATCATTGTTTTCTCTAGTTAGACAATCAGGATATTGATTTTCTTAATGTTTATTTTGAGAGAGAGAGCGAGAAAGCACATACATGCTCAGGGAGGAGCAGAGAGAGAGAGAGGGAGAGAGAGAATCTCAAGCAGGCCCTGCAGTGTCAGTGCAGAGCGTGATCTGGGGCTCGATGCCACCAATCATGAGATTGTGACCTGAGCCCAAGTTGGACGCTTAACTGAGCCACCCCGGTACCCCAAGAATGCTGGTTTTTTTTTTTCTTTCAATCTTTGTGAATCCTGGAAGCCTGGGTCTTTTCTGTAGGATGTGGGGGTTCTTCTCAAGGCCTCTCCCAACCTTGCCTGCAGCAAAGGGACAGCATGGAAATGAGACATAAAAACAGAGATGAGCCAGCTGATTCTTTTTTTTAATTCTTTTTTTGTATTTAAAATGTTTTTCTATAATGGTCACGTATTACTTTTATAACTGGAAAAAGCATTTAAATAAAGATCTCAGAGAAATTAGTTCGAAAAAGCTGGAGGGACGATGTGGAGTCCTGTCTCCTGGCTTTCCAAAACCAGAGGTAGTCCGGTGCGTGTGAGATGCCACCAGCCCCGTGGGGGTGAGGAGGCTGTCCTTGGCCATCACCTGGGAGTGTTTTCTAAAGGCCACTGTTGCTTTTCTCTTCTCTCTGTACCAGCCACCAAACCACTCTTGAGCCAATAGGTGGAAAAGTTGGGGGGCGAGGTGTGACAGAGGATGGGGGTGTATGCCCTGTGTCTCCATCTGCTGTCCTCATCCACAGGACAGAGGGCTTGGTGGACTCCTTTTCTCAGGGACTGGAAGGGCTGTGTACCGTCAGCAGCAGCATACTGCACGGCATTGAGCCACGACTGAAGGACTTCCACCAGCTTCTACTCAGCCCGCCAAAGGTGGGTGACCCTGAACAGCTGTTAGGTCCCTATGCAGGCATTATAGGCAGGATGATTTGCAAGTAGACCACCAGACATCCCAACTTGAGAGCCACCAGACAGATCCCAGAGGCATGTTTCCATACCCTCATCTGCTGAATGTCCGTCTCTTCTCTGAGGTAAGGCTGGATGGGGAGGACATTTTGCAGCCCCCCAGATGACTCTTGCAGTCTGAAATAGGGGCCGTCTGAGAGCCCCAGTTTACTGTAGGTCTGGCCTCCAAGTCAGGGGTACCTGGCCAATGGTCAGGGAAAATCCCAGGGGAGGCCTTTGCTCAGCTCAATAGCTCCAGGCAGCACTTGGGTCACACGGAGAAGGGCTCAGTCGCTTAGCCACCATGGAGCTCACTGTGGAGCCCCTCTCCTCTGTCAGGGCCCCTTTCCCTTTCCTTGGTGCTTCGTAGCACCTACTATGATCTGTTGCACTATGAAGGTAGGGATTCTGGAACATTTCATTAATGAAACATTGTGCTGCATGTGTGTGGGGTCAGAAAACCCTGGCATCCAATCTGATGAGGTCAGCTGTTACTTGTCTCCTTCAAGTATGTTCATGGGGTGTCTGTTAGCTCAGTGTCCTGACACTGTGTCCCCCAGAGAGCTGGCCCCATGTTGGACATGTCTCATAACCTGACATGCACATGTCTTTGCTTGGTTTGCTGGGACCAGAGATTCCTGGGCTTCTGGGGACAGTAGACCACCATCGCTTACTATTTTGTGAGGCCCTGAAGGGAGTGGTGGGGTCCCTAACCCTGCTGACCCCTTATTTCCTCTCATAGGCAACACTGGCTTGAGGAACCTCCACACACACATCGCATGCCTCCCCAGGCTGAGCCGCTTCATGGAGTAGTGGCCTGGCCCTTTGAGCAGTTAGCACCAGAGCTAAGAGAAGCCAGTAGCGGCCATCCATGCTGGTTGCAAGTCTCTAACTGGGTGGTGCTCTTGTGTTTGTAGAAAAAAGCGATCCTGACCACCATTGGCGTGCTGGAGGAGCCTTTGGGGAATGCCCGTCTGCACGGGGCCCGCCTCATGGCTGCACTGCTGCACACGAACACGCCCAGCATCAACCAGGAACTCTGCCGGCTCAACACCATGGGCTTACTGCTGGTAAGTGGGCTCTCCTGCCAGCCCTGGGTGGCTCTCTGCGTGTCTTGCACTGTCAGCAGGGGGGTGGGCAGACAGGGCAGGTGCACTGGGCGGGGGTCTGTCAGGGGCAGGCATTTGGACCTCAGTATCCAGACAAGGTTCTGCCCAGAACAAGCATAGTCTGTACAGAGAAACCATTTCCCAGACCTGTCACAGGGTTGACCGGACAGGTCGCTGGTGAAGCACACCGAGTGACCGTGGGATAGGCCTTGGTGTAGGCTTACAGAGAATTGCCCCGAAAACAGAGGGCAGATTTCTGATCCACTGTGAGGGACTGGGGTAATACAGTCCATCTCCTTCCTGTTTTCTCCCCAAGATAGAACTTTTATTATAGCTCTCCAACATAAAATGTCCTGAAAGAGCAAATCCTGGTCACTTACAGTAGAAGGCCACCCTAGCAGCTCTTGCCCAGGCCAGTGGGAAGTGGTCCTCTCTTCAGCAGATACCTCTCTGGTGCCTGCGGGAGACGGTCAGGCAGGCAGGGAAAGCAGAGCAGCACTGGCTGTGGGCAGCAGGCTCCGCCACGGAAGGTGGGTGCTGATGGGGAGGGCGTCCCCCTGGGTGTGCACCGTGAGCACATGGGGTCTCGGTCTCCCTCTTCCCTTCTGCCTTGCCTTAGGGCCTCTACTCCCAGAGAACTGAAATCTTTTCTAATTTAAATTCTTACCCCAGGGGTGCGTGGGAGGCTCAGTCAGTTAAGCATCAGACTTTGGCTCAGGTCATGATCCCGCGGTCCGGAGTTCAAGCCCCGTGTTGAGCTCTGTGCTGACAGCTCAGAGCCTGGATCCTTCCTGCTTTGGATTCTGTGTCTCCCTCTCTCTCTGTCCCTCCCCTGCTCCTGCTCTGTCTCTGTCTCTCTCTCAAAAATAACATTTAAAAAATTTCTCATCCCTTGGGGCGCCTGGGTGGCACAGTCGGTTGAGCGTCCGACTTCAGCCAGGTCACGATCTCGCGGTCCGGGAGTTCGAGCCCCGCGTCGGGCTCTGGGCTGATGGCTCAGAGCCTGGAGCCTGTTTCCGATTCTGTGTCTCCCTCTCTCTCTGCCCCTCCCCCGTTCATGCTCTGTCTCTCTCTGTCCCAAAAATAAAATAAATAAACGTTGAAAAAAAAAAATTTAAAAAAAAAAAAAAATTTCTCATCCCAGAAGGGGGCAGCCTTGGAACTAGGCCTGAAGTACTGACTATATCTCAGTTTCTTACAGGGTTTGGGAGTCAGCTGGGCATTGCTGTGCTGAAATCCCAGATATGGATCAGGGCTTCGTTTTTGAAAGACCTCCTTTCCTTTTCCTCTCTTCAAAAAAAGTGTCTCCCACCCCCCTTTTTTGCTTTTATTTTATTGTGGTAAAATATATATAACATAAAATTTATCATTTTTATAATTTGTAAGTGTATAATTCAGTAGATTTAAGTACATTCCCAATGTTATATAACCATTACCACTCTCTGTTTCTGGAACTTTCTCATCTTCTGAAACAAACTTTCAGACCAGTAAGCAGTCTATCCCCTGCCCCTCCCCCTCCCCCAGCCCCAGCCACCACCATCTACCTTCTCTTTTTTTTTTTTTTTTTAATATTTCTTACATTTATTTATTTTTGAGAGACACAGAGAGAGACACAGAGCACAAGTGGGGGAGGGGCAGAGAGAGAAGGAGACACAGAATCCGAAGCAGGTTCCAGGTTTTGAGCTGTCAGGACAGAGCCCGACACGGGGCTCGAACTCACAAACCGTGAGATCATGACCTGAGCTGAAGTCGGACACAACCAACCGAGCCACCCAACCACCCTATACCTTCTGTCTCTTTGAGTCTGACTCTTGTAGGGACCTTACAGAAGTGGAACCACGCAGGATTTAGCCTTTTGTGTCTGGCTTATTTCACTCAGCAATGCGTCCTCAAGGTTCATCCATGTGGTGGCACGTGGCAGGATTTCCGTCCTTTTTAAAGCTGACTAATATTCCATTATGTGAAGTGACCACATTGTGTTTGTCCAGAGCCATTAGTTGATAGACACTTGGGTTACTTCCAGTTTTGGGCTGTTTTGAATACGCTGCTGTGAACATGGGTGTGCCCGTATCTCTTCTGAGTGTGTACCAAGAAGTGGGATTGGCGGGTCATACAGTAATTCTACGCGTCTGTTTGAGGAGGCAGCAGGTCACCGTAGTAGCTGCCCCATTTTACCGGCAACGTCCTCACCGATGTGGCAGGCACATTGTCACTCTCCTTGCCAGTGCCTCCTCCCTGGCCTACGGGACCAGAGAGTCACAGGCAGACTGCTGTCCCCACCCTGGTCCAGGGGAAGGACACAGCCATCCTCTAGGCTTGGCTGGGGTTTGGGCCTCACTGGGTTCCCTCGGGGAGTGTCCACCTCTCGATTTCTCATCCCTTCCTGAACAGAGTCCCTGGGTGTTTGAGAATTTGATGTACTTCCAGTAACTCATGGGTCAAGACAAAATCGTAAAGGCAGAATAATAAACATTTACATAGCAAAATGTGTATCATGTACTTAAAGTGAATACCACAAGAGAAGTACACTTGGGAAAGAAAAAAGGCTAAAAATTAATGAATTAAACTTCTAAGTTAAGGACAAAAAGATAAGCCCAGCACAGGGTGTGTTCAGATGAGAGCAGAGATTGATGAGACAGAAGGGCGGTGGCCCTTTGTC
Organism: Herpailurus yagouaroundi; assembly: GCF_014898765.1. Taxonomy (NCBI): domain Eukaryota; kingdom Metazoa; phylum Chordata; class Mammalia; order Carnivora; family Felidae; genus Herpailurus; species Herpailurus yagouaroundi. The sequence continues at coordinate 337,039 of NW_024412413.1, read as the reverse complement.
AAGGTTCCAAACAGAGAGACCATCTCAAGGAGGTACCGTCAGCACCCGCCTGGCCACCCACATGGTCAGGGGACAGCGTGTGGGAATGGTGCACTACCACGACAGCGATCCCCTCGCCTTTGTGGTCCTGCTGCCGGGAGAAAACCCGTCCAAGGACTTTCCTCTGTCCTCTGTTTACTCAGGACCTGTTTTTTAAGTACACCTGGAATAACTTCCTGCACTTCCAAGTGGAACTATGCATAGCCGCTATTCTCTCCCATGCTGCCCGCGAGGACAGGGCAGAAGCCAGTGGACTGGAGGGCAGGGTGGAGCTTCTGCCCGGAAGCGGGGACCCAGAGGCCCCCCAGCCTGCTGCCAGCCGCCCTGAGAACACAATGGTGACCCATGTAAGTCCAGCCAGCGTCCTGTGTGTTGCTGTGCGCCCTTCCTGTCACTGCGAGCTGAGCCCCACCCTGTGTGGATATCTGCACTGTGGCTGCCCCCTAAGCCTCCCATGACGTGGGTGCGCTGCCCTCCCTCCACTGTGAGACAAAGAGTCACGGAGAAAGTGTCCCTGCTTGCCAGGGAGCCGAGGGCCGGGCCCTGCGGTGGGCCACGCTCACCAGAGGGGGCCAGAGCATCTGGATGCAGCCCCAGGGTCTGCTGCCGTCATGACAAGGCCATGAAGGAAAGTGTGCGGGAAAGAGAATGCGTCGAAGTCTCAGGGGAAAACATTCTGGGGTTGTGGACCCTGTGAAAGGAAAGTCTTGCCTTTTTCTGGGCACTTCCATGCTGGCCCATGAGTGTCTCACGGGAGTCTCCCCTCTGGGACTGCCCATAGCTCTTCCCTGGTGTCCGTGTCTGTGTCTCCTCTGCCCTAAACAGCTGACGAGGGCGATGTTAACAAGTGTTTGTTGAGGAGGAGAGGAAACAGGCGTGCGGGTGGGTGGGTGCCATGAGGAGGTGGGCACGGTCACTTCTTCTTGAGTCAGGGAGCCCACTGGTTCGTGCTTCCCTGGGGAGGCTGGGGGCTGTGGGGGTGGGGGTGGGGGACGATTCTGACCCTCAGGCTGGCTGTGAGGCTCAGACAGGAGGGACACAAGTGTCTGACCAGAGAGGCCTGCGTCGTTCAGGCCTGAGCTGGACAGCAGCCCAGGGGGTACACAGCTGGGGGCAGGTGCTTTGACACCAGTGAGTGAGGGACCCTCACCCAGATGAGGAGGCCCTGTATGGAGTGGGGTGTGAGGTGGGTTCGAGAACACATGCAGAGGCACAGGAAATGGCGTCCAGGCCCAGAGGCCAGAGGAGGCACTTGGGCCCGATCCTTGCTTCTGGACAGAGAAGGTGGGAGGCGGCCAAGGGGAAGGAGCGGAGCTGGGTGGCCCTATGGGGCCCGGGCAGCACCTTTGCTCCTGTTTGGACTGTAGGGAGGCATTGGGGACGTTGCGCTGATGTGCCTGCTTGCTGCCAGCCTAACCCACACGGTCCAGGGTCGGGTAGAGGGCAGCGTGCAGCCCTGCAGACCCTGACTGGGGTCACCTGTCCCCTTAGCTGTTCCAGAAGTGCTGCCTGGTCCAGCGGATCCTGGAGGCCTGGGAAGCCAATGATCACGCACAGTAAGGACCCACGGGAGCTGCAAGGGGGTACCCGAGGGCCTGGTGTGCGGCTCCGGTGGGGAAAACCTGGAAGTGCTGGCCAGGGAGGGGCAGGCCTAGGGTGCCCGGGAGAGACAGGCAGAGCCACTCTTCGCCTTGCCCCACCCGGCCTGTCCGTCAGCAGGGACCCCAGCCTTCCACTCACAGTGTGTCCTCAGTCCTCCCGTCTCCCCATCCCCGCCACCAGCTGCTTCTCCTGCTAAGCCCTGAACCCTCAGCAGTGCATCTGGGCTACTTCCTGCTTTCTCTCCTGCCCCACCGGCCTCTCGCACCCTGAGCAGCTGGGATCTTTTTGAAACACACAGATGGTCTTCCCACTGCCTAAGTCTCGACCATCCAGGTCCCTGTGTGGGCTGCCCCTGCCCACAGCCCTGCCCACACCCTGCCGTCGCTCCACCCTGCCCACTGCTGCTTCTGGGGGGCTCTGATCTCACCCACCTCATGGCTCGCATCCTGCTGTTACCCCACCAGGTTGTGTCCTCTGCAGAATACGTGCAACATGTGGGACGGGGTCATCTGTCCTTCCTTGGGTCTGGCCCACGTGATACCACTGAAGCCCCATGGGCAGCTTGCTCTTGTCCCTCTTGTGCACTTGTGCACACGGTGCCTGTCGCGGTGGGTGGCTCACTCCTTTCAGTGAGGGGCCCACGATGCCACAGAGGCTGGGACTCACAGCAGGCTGCACACAGGCCTCCCCGCGGGCCTGTCCCTCCAGGCTCCCTCCTGACCCCTTCCTCTGCCAGGCTGGGCTCACTGACTCAGGAGCCCACCTTTGCTTCCTCTTCTGGGCACCGTCAGGCTTTTAGGACAGAGAACATGGTCGAAAGTGACCTTGTCCCCTCTGAGCATTTAACGCCTTCCTAGCACAAGGGGCTTTAAATATTTGCCCTTGTGTTGGGTCACGCATGTGACGGAGGAGAGGTTGAACGTGAAGCTGTGTGTGCTTGGCAGCGTGGGGTGGGAAGGTGGACGGAAGCCAGGACTCAGGCCTCAGAGTGTGTAGAACTCAGCAAGGGAGGCGGTTTGCAGACCCGGGGAGCCAGGCAGCGACAGGCCAGCTCCCAGCCACTGCCCATGTGGAGCAGCCCCTGCCTGGCTCTGGGTCCCAGTCCCGTGTCCTTTCTTGACTCCCCCTGCCCTCCCCTGCCACCCACCGCTGATCAGCACCCGTGGCAGGAATGCACTGTACTGGGGTCTCTGAACCTCTTCTGCCCCACTGGGTGTTCCATCGGGTCAGCCGGCTCTGGGTGGAGCTGGAAGGGCCTCTGGGAGCCAGGACAGGGCAGAAGTGTCTGCGTGTGGGCTGAGGGGCGCAGCATCGGACCAGCCCTGCAGGGTGGGCAGAGGCCCACCAGGCCCTGCTGGTATGCAGGCCCCATGGCTGCCTCGGTTTCTGGTCTCTACGTTGGGGGTAGGAGCGGTGTCTGCCTCATTAGCACTCCTTGTAGTGAGATTGGAGTGATTGGCTGGCCTGTAGCAGGTGCTCTGGAAAAATAAGTGTCCTGCAGGTGGGATTCGCGGGGTGAGGGGAGCGGGGGGGACAGGGAGGGCTGGGAGCAGGGGCGAGGCCAGGGCCCTGATGGACACAGTGAAGAAAACCTAGTGGTCCCCTGATGCTGCCCTTCACTTTCAGGGCAGCGGGTGGCATGAGGAGAGGCAACATGGGCCACCTTACCCGGATTGCCAATGCGGTGGTACAGAACCTGGAGAGGGGCCCCATGCAGACCCACATCAGCGAAGTCATCCGAGGTGAGCCCGTCCTGCCCTTGTTGCCCTCCTGGCAGCAGGAGCCCCATTCTGGGTCTGCCCCCGGCCCCTTCCCTCAGCCCCCTGCCTCTGCCGCATCTCCTGCCTCTGTCCCCTGCCCCCTTCCACTGCCTCCTGCCCCCTGCTTCTGCTCTCTGTCCCCTGCCTCCTGCCTCTGCCATTTGTCTCCTGCCCTCTGCTCTCCGCCCCCTGCCTCTGCTCTCCGCCTCCTGCCCCCTGCTTTTGCTCTCTGCCCCCTGCTTTTGCTCTCTGCCCCCTGCCTCTGCCTCCTGCCCTCTACTCCCTGCCTCTGCTCTTTGCCCCCTGCCCTCTGCCCCCTGCCTATGCCTTCTGCCTCCTGCACCCTGCCTCCTGCCCTCTGCCCCTTGCCCTCTGCCTCCCCCCTGCCTCTACCCTCTGCCTCCTGCCTCTGTCCCCTACCTCTGCCCCCTCTCTCCTGCCCCCTGCTTCTGCCCCCTTTCCCTGCCCTCTGCCTCCTGCCCCCTGCCTCTGCCCCCTGCCTCTGCCTCCTGCCACCTGCCCCTGCCCTCTGCCTCCTTCCCCCTGCCTCTGCCCTCAGCCCCCTGCCTCTGCCCTCTGCCTCCTGCCACCTGACTCTGCCTCCTGCCACCTGCCCCCTGCCCCCTGCCTCCTACCCCCTGCCTCTGCCCCTTGCCCCCTGCCTCTGCACTCTGCTCCCTGCCTCTTGCCCCCCTGCCTCTGCCTCAGCCCCCTGCCCCCATCTCCTGCTCGTCTCCTGCCCTCTGGCTCCCCTCAGCAGGCGGTAACTGCATTGGTACAGGACAGTCTGCTTGCTTTCCCACATGGGATCTTCTCTCAAGGTGGGCCTGGGTCCCAGGTGTCAGTTCTGTTGAACAGACCTCTGTGGAGGGCATCCTTGTGCCCAGCGGCCCTGTCAGGTGCCTGCACTCAGCAGCTCAGGTGTCAACAAGTTCTCTCCTGTGTCTGCTGCTCAGGGACCACCCGAGTCCCACCCGAACACTGCCCTCCCGAACACTGCCCTCCCACTCCACAGTCCAGCTTGTCTCTGAACTCAGGCAGCTTTGCAGACCTTTCTAGCACAAGTCTGGGGAGCTGGGGAAGGTGGCCTCTCTTCTTGAAGAACAGGTTTTGGGACCTGAGCAGAGGCAGCCCCTCCTCTGGTCAGTCCTCCCCTCTGCCCTCAGCCTGAAGACATCCGCCATCCTGGGCTTCTCCTGCCTCGGACTCCAGGGCCACCCCTGCCCCGACCTGGGGTCCCACCACCCACGCCCTCTCACATCCTGGCCGTGGTCTGCAACTCCTGGCCACCAGGCTTCCTGAGCAGAGCCGGGAGGGCCCAAAGGAGTCTTGCTTCAGACAGGAAGGTGGGCAGGTCGGAAAGGCCCATGTGGCTCCCCTGGGGAGGACGATGCCCAGACCAGCCTGAACAGCGTGCTGAGAGACACTGGGAGGTCAGGGCTGGACAGGTGGATGGAGTGCACTAGTGAGTCCAGGGAGCTGAAGGTGGGCAGAGGACAGGATCCCTCAAGGCCCTGGGGGCGGTGTTCACACCAGTTTCGTGACCAGGACTGTCTTCTCAGCCCCACATGGGATGCTTGGGCGCAGTGGATGGTGTTTGCACAAAGGAGTGAGCTCCATCTGGCAGGACCCCCACCGGTGCCGTGATCCTGGAGCATAGGGGGGTGCTAGGGTTCCTCCCCCATCGTGCAACAGAGGAAGCTGTGCTGCCAGTGTTAGGTCAGCTGTGTGGCAGGTGTGGTCCCCGCCGGTTTAGACCGGTGGGCCTGCCACACTGGCTGCCTGGTTGTCCCTTCAGGGAGTCTCTCCTGTGGTCCCTGTGGCACAGCGCCAGGGGTGAGTCCAGGAAGCTCTGGGTGGCCCTCCAGAATGGAAGCAGGGGAGTGTACTTGGTCGGTGGCCAACAGGCCGAGGTCAGGCACCTGTGACAAGGGTGTGTGGACCCAGGGAGGCTCCCTAGGAAGGGTGCAGTTTGGGGTGTGTGAGGTGAGCGAGGAGCTTTCTGCCGTGGTCTTCACTTGCTCTGGACTGTGACTCACTCTGGGGCTCTGGCCTTTCCAGAAAACAGGCCCCCACAGGCCTGTGGGCTGCACTGAGGGGTTGGGGGGATGGGCGGAGAGGGAGATACAGCTGCAGTGGTATCCGCACAGCAGAGGGAGATCCGCACAGCAGTGGTCCCCATGCTCACTTCGTACCTGGGGGCTCCTGAGGTCAGCTTGTGTGCCAAGATGCCCGCTGAGCTCAGGCCCTTCCCTGTGAGCGCCCTCGAGGTCCTGCAGGACCCCTGGCCGCCTAGGCCTCCCTTCCGGTGGCCCTCAGGCATCCCCTCTGGGCCCTCCATGCCTGAGCACAGTGGCGCTGTCCCAGGGCTAAGTAATGGTGCTCCCTTGCAGGGCTCCCTGCGGACTGCCGTGGGCGCTGGGAGAACTTCGTGGAGGAGACACTGGCGGAGACCAACCGCAGGAACGCTGTGGACCTGGTGAGGGGCTCAGCTGTTCCCGTGGCACGGCATCCGTTGGTGCCGCGGCCATGCCTTCCTGTCCGGTGGGGGGGGGGGGGGGGCGCGGGGGGGGTGTGTGTGTGTGTGTGTGTGTGTGTGTGTGTGTGTGTCTGTCCGTCCGTCCGTCCGTCCACACGGCCCTGAATGCGTGCAGTGGTCTCTGCCTCTGTGTCCTGAACACCGATCTGTCCTGCCTCGGGCCCCAGTGGCCCCCTAAAGCCTCAGCAGAGCTGGCCTGGCCCCTTGACCCTTCCCTGTCCCCTCAGGAGCCCTAGTGTGTTCTCGAGGGCTCCTGATTTCCGAGGCCTGGTGTGCCCTACACCAAGGGGAGGGGCGAGGGGGCAGAAGCCCCGGGGGCTCACGTCCACCCACTCTGGCTGTTTCAGGTAAGCACCCACCACCTTCACCCCTCGAGTGAGGATGAGGACATGGAGGGCGTTTTCCCTAATGAGCTGTCCCTGCAGCAGGTGCGTGTGGCCGCTCTGCACAAGCTCAGGCAGCCCTTCCCGCCCTTGGCAGCGCTCAGTCTCCAGGGCGTTGCCAGGCTGCTGTGGGAAACAGCCCAGGGGAGTGTGCTTGTCCCCACACACCAGGCTCAAGCAGGGGAGGGGCCAGACGTGCAGCGCCCTTGCCCCTTAATGAGGGGGGAACCCCCCAGAGCCACATCGATGAGACCCTTGGGGACCCGGTGGATGACCTTTAAAGTAAACGAGGCTCTTTGGACGCGACCCTGCGTGCATGTCATCCGGTTGGGAGGACCCCGTGAAGCAGCAGAGTGAGCTTTTCTGGGAGCAGCTCCGTCTGAGGCCGCCTTGCGCCCCCCTCCCCGCCAGGCTTTCTCCGAGTACCAGGTCCAGCAGATGACAGCCACCTTCGTGGATCAGTTTGGCTTCAATGACGAGGAGTTTGCAGACCAGGATGACAGTGTCAAGTGAGCTCCCATCATGCTCTCTGGCCCCTAAACCATGTCCACCCCACCTGGGATCCTGTCACCTGGGTGCTTCCCTCCTGTCACCACATCCCACATTCGAGCCTTCACCATCTCCCACCACCTTGTCCCTCTTGGAAAGGAGCTGGATTCTGCCCAGTGTGACCAGGTTCCAGGCCTGCAGGAGGGGCTGGGCTGCAATACCCTCTGGGGAGGCAGATTGTCACCGTGCAGACCAGGGACAGAGGGGCCTGGGTGGAAAACGAGTGAGTGTGAGGAAGGAGGCAGGACGGAGAGCTGCCCCCTTTGTCCGAGGCCCCCATTTACTTACACTCAAGGGGACAGGTGGACGTCCCCGGGGCATCAGGGCATGGATGGTTGCAGGACAAGCCCCAGGTGGCCCCGTGCTGACCATGTCCCTTATTGCTGCAGTGCTCCCTTCGACAGGATTGCTGAGATAAACTTCAGCATCGATGCTGACGAGGACAGTGTGAGTCCACAGCTCCATGCTCATTAGAAGCGGATGGGGACACTGGTGGGTGGGCAGTATGGGGACACAGGGCTGCTTCGTGGAGCCAAGCCTCCCATCTTGGGATCCCCCTGTCTCACTCAGCCCCTCCGGGAGCCCAACCCCCCATCCATGGCCCCCCTGTCTCACTCAGCCCCTCCGGGAGCCCAACCCCCCATCCCATGGCCCCCCTGTCTGGCTCAGCCCCTCCCAGAGCCATTGCCACTATGTGGGTGATGTTGCCTGCAGCCCAGCGCAGCTCTGTTTGAGGCCTGCTGCAGTGACCACATCCAGCCTTTTGACGATGATGAGGAGGATGACATCTGGGAGGACAAGGAGACGCACTGCACTGCCCGAGTGACGGCTAGAGCCAGGTGTGAGGCCCACCTGTCCTCCTCCAGCCTCCTGAGGCAGAGAGGTCCCAGAAGGCTGTGTGTGCACTCCCACTCCCACGCCAGCCACGATGTTCTGGGTGCACAAGAGGGGACACTCTGGGGCACCCCATGTTGGTGCTGGCTGGTGGCTGCTCTGACCATGTGTCTTTCCCCAGGTTTGGGGGCCCTCACACCTCAGAGAGCTGCTCAAAGAATGGCCTGGAGCGTGGAGGCCAGGACAGGAAGGAGGGCTTGGAAGCAGACAAGGATGTGGCTCTGGCAGGTGCCCCTCTGGCCTCAGCCCAGAAGGAGGGTCCTCGCTTGGAGGGTGGCTCAGAAGGTAGATGCTGGGGACGCAGGGTTCAGGCTGGGCAGGGGACTTGGGCAGGGACACAGGCCCTGGCCTGTGCGTGGTGGTGGTGGTGGGGGGGTGTTCTGCCGTGGGCCTGCTGTCTGTTGTCTGCAGACTCTGTGCCCAAGCTTGCAGGTGATGCTCCAGAAGGCAGCAGTGTCCCCACAACCCCCGGCTGTGCCGATGCAGGATTGGTAGCAGATGCTTTGGCCCAGATCTTGGCTGCCCCCCTGCCCCCTGTCGAGGTCACTCTGCCACATTGCCATGGCTGGTGGCCGGCCGGTGTCCACTAGTCCTGTCGGGGAAGGCATGCCCTGCGGCACTTCTTGCGGAGCCCCAGGGCTGTGAAGGCAGGTGGGGCTCACCTGTGGGTCAGGGCTGCCTGGACGGCTGTGTCTCCCCCCAGCAGGCGCCTCGTGGGCAGTATTTGAGGAGACGGTGAACTCGCCAGTGCCGGTTCCAGGAGTGGCGGTGGATGTGGGTTCCGGTGTGTGGGCATCCAGCACCCCCAGCCCTTCGGCTTTGGAGGAAAAAGGCTGGGCCAAGTTCACCGACTTCCAGCCTTTCTGCTGGTGAGGTGGGGTGGGCCAGGAGGTCACCCCATCTGCCTCTGGGGGTGGCATCTCCCTGGCCGGGGCTCAGCCTTGCCTTCCACAGCTCCGAGTCGGGGCCCAGGTGCAGCTCCCCGGTGGACACGGGCCACGGCGGTGCCCAGGATAGCCTGACCCAGGGCCCAGAGAGGACCCGTGAGTAGGAGGGGCTCTGAGCACAGGCAGTGGGAGGATGTAGCCAAGACCCCACTGTGGCTCCCTGTCCCCCTGGTGATACTGGGGTTTGCACATCTCCCAGAGGGCCCAGGCATAGGGCGGGTGGCCCTCGGGGTGTGCATGTCACTGGCCTGCACCTATCTGTGCTGCCAGGGCCTCTGGCGGACAGTGAGGGCCTTCCCAACCCAGGCCAGTCTCCCCAGGCCTTGCTTTCTCCATGCAGGTCACCTGAGTGCATTGTGCCACCTCAGTGGCCGTTCTGGGGCCTGTTCAGGGTCCTTGACCCTGAACCCCTCATCAGACAGGCTTGGAAGCTCCACAGGGTATCAGAGCCACACCGAGAGGGAGTTGGAAGTCACAGGGCTAAGTGGGGGCCCTCCTGGCCTGGGGGAGGAGAGCCCCTTTGTACAGTTCCTGTAAATACACAGATGCATGTGTGGGCTTAAGGACCCTGAGGCCGCGCCCTGCGGCCCCTCCGTCCTCAGCTCCCTGTCCTGTAGTAGGCCCAGCTTCCCCATGTGCCTGGAACGCGTGTGTCACCAGGAAGGCCCCCCCAGTGGTTTCCGACAACACTGAGGACGAGCAGAAGATGGCAGGTGCCTTGGAGACTGTCAGCATGGGTCCCAGCCGGGAGACACCCCTGCTGCCTGCGTCAGTCCCCAGGTGTGCAGGGTCCCTAGGTCCCCAGCACTCTGCTCACCTAATGCCCTGCTGGCCCTGTGACCCTGAGGATGCTGACTTTTGGGGGGTGGGGGGTAGGGATGCCTGTTCGTCTAAGTGGAAGCTCGGGGTCAGGGATGCCTTCTTCACACAGGGAGAGCACAGGGACTGAATGTCCCGCCTTGGGGACTTGGGGATGGGGCTGCCCCAGATGGTGGGGAGGGGCCGTGGCCTCTCAGACAGCAGGAGGGGGGGGGGTCTCTGAGGACATCCTTGGGTCACAGGAGTCCTGACTGGGGGCATCTTCCCTGCAAGCTCCCCTGCACGCATCCCTCCTTCACCCACAGGAAGGCCCAGGCCTTTGGGATCCGTCATTGGATGGACAGACCCCTCCTGGCTGGGCACGGTGGGGAGGCAAGCTGCATAAGGAGCTGTGAAAATAGGGAACTGGGGGCCAGTGGGGCACTTGAGAGAGAAGGTGGTGGTGGAGCCGAAGCTTACAGGGGCGAGGGGGGGGCAGTCCCCCAGCAGGAGAGGACAAGGACCAGATGTGTGACAGTGGGAACAGCCGTGGAGTCTCCTTCCCCCTACCCCCCAGCCCGCTGCCCCAGCCCTGGTGGTCCCGCAGGTTTGGGGCTCAGTCCATCCCATTGGTGGGGGTCCAGCTCTGGCTCACAGCATGCTCATTCTCAGGACCCCAGACAACAAGGCCTGTCCCTCAGCGGGCACAGCTAGGAGCCAGCGGGGCCAGGCAAGGAGGCAGGGCCCCAGGCCCCTGAGTGGTGATCCTTGGGTTAAAGGCATACATGGTTCTTGAATGGGTTTAATTCCTTCTCAAAGTGCAGAATCATTGCAAGTCTCAAAGCCTCTTCCTCTTTTGCTAACTTCCCTGACTAAAAACCAGCTTTGCTCTGAGAAGCAAATTACGTTCTGAAAGCATGTGGGCCATTTCCGGAGCTGCCTGCATGACTCTGGTCCCAGCCCGCCTGTGGGTGAGCCCTCAGGCTGTGCCCACCTAGGCCAACACCTGGTCACCAGGCTTTAATGTAGGGCGTTTCTTATGCTGCCCATGGCTCCCCCACCCTCACTGGCTCCCAGGGGTCCTTGTACGGTTGGAGCTGACCTTATATGTAATTGAAGCAAGCACTGGGCAGGTGTAGGCTGAATGGAGGAGCCATGGGCTCGCTCTCCTGGGCTGCAGCAAGAAGGGCTGTGAAGACCAGAGCCCGGCACTGGGGCTGGTGTCCTGAGGCCACTGGTTCTTGGCCTTTCCAGTTACAGGAGGGACCATTTCTGGGCACATGGCCCATGGGCTGCCTTTTTAAAAATTTTTTTAACATTTATTTATTATTGAGAGGCAGACAGAGTGAGCAGGGGAGGGGTAGAGAGAGAGAGGCAGAGACACAGAATCTGAAGTAGGCTCCAGACTCTGAGCTGTCCGCACAGAGCCCGACGTGGGGCTCGAACTCACAAACTGCGAGATCATGACCTGAGCCGAAGTCAGACGCTCAGCCGACTGAGCCACCCAGGCGCCCCCCGTGGGCTCTCTTAAGTGGGCTGCGTGTGGTGCAGAGTTAGTGAGGGTCGCTGGAAGCATTGAGGGGAGCATGTTGCCTACCGGGGTGGGGAGCTGTCTGGAGAGAGACCAGCTCAGGGCAAGCACTACCTGGAAGGTCTGAGGTCTCGGTGGACAGGCAGGTGATCTCTGGTGTTTGTGGAACTTGGGTGGTTGGGGGGGGGGGGGCGCAGAACCACACTGGAACCCAGAGCCCAGGTAACTGGAGCCTGTGTCTGCCGTACAGGGCTGAGTGCACTGCTAGCACGCTGTCAGACCCCACCTCCCCTGCACCTGCAGAAGCAACCTTCACCCCAGCTGTGGCTGTCCCCCCTGAGGCTGCTGTGGCAGCCACCACGGCGCCGGGCAAGGCCAGTCCCGCCCCAGCTGCCCTGCCAGCTGCTCCTGTGTTGAGCGGGGCGGTTCCAACAGGGCCCGTAGCGGCCATCACCACTGCAGCCCCATCCACTTGCACAGCAGCCATCCTGGGGACAGCGACAAAAGACAGGTGAGCCGGTCAGGCTGGGGGAAGGGGACCGGACGGGACCCTTGGGACCAAGGGCTCTAACCCCCCCGCTCGTCTTCCTGCAGGAAGATGGACGCACCACCACCTGCAGGAGCCACCTTGAACGGCCCCGTGTGATGCTGCTGCTGCCCAGCCGTGGCGCGCCCTTAATCGAGAAAACTACCTGGTGATGCAATTTGTCTTTTTTAATTTAATTTAATTTTATTTTAAAATAAATGCTGCATTGGTAAAGCTGGCAGTTGGAACCAGTTGGACAGCCCAGCTTGCGTCTCTCCTGCCTGACCCCACGTGGGCCTCGAGTCCAGCGAGTCCAGCTCCGCGCACAGCAATAAGGCCTCAGATGTGCGCTCTGCCGGCGGGAGCCAGGGGCCAGAGCCCCAAGACACCGTGAGGACTGAGGGCCACGACGGGCATGGACGTCACAGGCTCTAAGCCTCAGTTTTTACTGATTATTTTTTTTTTAACAAACGCAGGAAAGAGCCACGTGTTTGCACTTTTGTGTCCAGCCACAACGAAGGGTCTCCCTGGCTCTGGGGACAAATGTGGGTCTGGAGCTGGACTGGCCAGACAGGGTCTTAGCTGCCCAGTGGCCCTGGGAGCCGGCCTTGAGCCAGGCTGCAAAATTTGACTGCCTTAAAATAAGACCCTCACGGCCTGGTGGGCAGTTGGGGCACCTGGCAGGGGCTGGCCATGGGCGTGCAGGATAGGGGCACAGGGGGTGCAGAGACTGGCTTCGGCGATGCCAGGTGGGGTGGGGGGGGGTGCACCTGTCAGGGAGGGCAGGGCCAGGCCATGCTGTCCTGGAGGGGTCCGCAGGATTATTTTATGTTGAGTCCATTTTTAATGTTCTGATAATCTGACAGGGCACCCGAGACCCCCAACTCCCAATAAAAGCTGTGTTGTTATTCTTACTGACAAACCTGTGTGTTGTTCAGCCGCAGGCCCTGGAACCCTAGCCTGACCAGCAGCAGGGGGATCACTGCTGCCTCCGCCCCCGCCCCGCGTTGGCAGTAGTGTCTCAGAACTGATGCAAGTTGAGAGCTTTTTTCTTTGTAAAACAGGCTCTGCCTACAGCCGGCCCAAGGGCCACCTGGTCCTCACCAGCCAGGCAGCAGGGGCAGCCAGCAGGGCCTCCCTGGTCACTGAGGGCCTGGATGTGGGTCTGTGTACTCATCAGTGCCTCCATTCCTCCTAAGCAGCTGTGGCCCCTGCTTTGGTGACTTCTGACCTCCTCTCTCGAGATAGCCTCCGTGTGAAATCAGGCAGGCACAGGACCCCAGGTGTGGATCTCCTGGGGGTTGGGAACCTTAGTCCAACAGCTATCCACTATGTGACCCAGAGAGAACCTGGGGGCTCTCCTCACAACTCACCTGATACCACCAGTGGGTCCTTCCTGTGCCTGTGTCCACACCTGCTCACCTCCCACCTTACAGGTGCTACCTACCACCTGTCAGGCCCCTCCACACCACCAGCCCCTCTGGCTGGGAATCTGACTCACCACCGTCCCAGACCACTGTGGAATGTTCTTGGCTTATGTGACACCTACACCCCGATCCCACACACCCCACCTGACAGGCACCTGGTACAGGTAGGGCTCTGGTCCCGGTGGGACTCACATTTGTGTGGGGAAGGAGGAGAGTGATCACAGTGGCACCCATCATGCCCCGGACAGAGGCCAGGGTGCAGGGAAGGGGGTGGGCAGGCATCTGGAGCAAACTTCCCAGAGCCCCCACCCCCCAAACATAAGGAGCCCCCCACTCCTCAGCATCTCCCTCCCAGATTCCCTCCCATCCACTCTCATCTGATCAGGGAACAAATAAATCTCAGCCACCCATCCTCCAGCCATTCTGACTCTGTCTGCTCTCCAGACAGCCTTCTGGGGGCCACACAAATGGCCGATACCAGCTCCCCTTAGTGAACTACTGCCCTCCTCACGTCACACCTCCAGATGGCCACCTTCTGTCTGAGGGCTGCTTGGGTGGGGACGGGGGAGGTGTCTTTCTCTTGGGCTGTGCCAGTCCCAAGGCCACCCCTGAGGGTGACTGGGCACCAAGCTAGGCCCTGATGAAGCTGCCTCCACCCCCAGGGCCATGGATTCCCTAGCAGCAGAACTCGGCCCCCACACAGTGGCCCTGGGTCCTAGACCGAGTGGGTGGCGGGTGGCGGTGCTCTGGGCAGGGCGAGGACACACAGGCATGTGGTGGTGTTAGTTCTCTCTTTATAGACTCTGGTTCTAGGAACAGGGTGCCTGCGGTTGGCCAGCTGGGACCAGCACGCTGACGGGCAGGGGGGGCTGGGCAGGAGCGGTCTATTTACAGGCCCGCCGCAAGGGCTGTACCATGGCCGCCTCCCGGCCGGTGCTCACCCATAACTCCAAAATAAGTTAGAGCTGGCCAGGTGGGCGGGGGCGGGCAGGGGGCGGGAGCTGGCAGGGACTGTACACATAAGTTTGGGGGCGGGACCTCAATACTGTCGAGGGTGGGGGCTGTAAACATGGCCGGGGGGCCCTGCCCACCCCTAGTGGTCTCTAACGACTGGATGCAGAGCAGCCGGGGCAGAGCTGGGCTCAGGCATCTGACAGGCAGCTCTGGATCTGGTCCACCCACTGCTGGGCTGAGGGCACGTCCTGGGCACAGAAGTTGTAAACGCGACGCGTCGTCTTCACCTGGGGATGGCGGGTTGCTGACTCCACAGTCCCACCCCCACAGAGCACCCCGCCCCCCGCCATCCCTGGGCCCTGGCCACAGCTCACGTCAAAGAAGGCTTTCTCGTCCACGGTCTTGGGGGCCCCCATGGTAGGAGTGCCAGGAGCCACTGCTTCCACTTCGGCCAGATCGATGACACCCTTGCACTCCGTATCCACACGGTGGTCATAGTAGCGGAGCTGAAGGGTGGGGTGGGGTGGGGTGGGGTGGGGAGAGCAGGAAGTCAGGGCACAGCCCCATCCTCTCCCGAACTGCTAACCTCTTTCCGCCCCGCTCCAGCCCACCGACCACTCACCTGGTGCTTGGTCTTGTCCAGAACGAACCAGCGGGCCTTCCAGGGTTTCATGAAGGCCCCCTTCTTGTACAGGGTACCCTCGTAGGACCTGAATTCACAGCAGAACCAGGGACTGGCTGGCCGTCAGGGCCTGGACAAGCCCAGACCCTAGCAGTTCCCACCCCAACCCTCAAACCAGACCAGCCCCAGAAGCAAGACCAAGGCTTCTGCCCCCAAAGAGCCCCAAGGCTGGACTGGCCAGGAAGGCCACGAAGCAGCCTTGGGTTTGTTCCTAGTAAGGAGATGGAAAAAGAGCCCCCCACCCCTCACCTCTGGCATGACCAACACCAGAGAGGGTCCCGCATCAGGACCTCAGAGCAGCAGCCCCACATGTAGCAGGCAGGTCTGGGGAGGTAACTGTAGCAACAGGGCCCCCTCTCCAGGCCTGGAAAGTAGGATGCGGTCTGCCAGGCCCCAACCTCACCCGGTACCTTGCCTGCCCTCACAGGTACCCCAGAGCTGCTGCCCCTCTGCTCCTCTGCAGCCACCATGGCTCAGCTGTGCTCACTGACTGGTTCTATGGCCCAAACTCCTTCTAAGCCCTCCCACTTTTCCCTAGCAACTGTCAGCTTGTGCTCGGCCACTGTTACGCGCCCCCCCCCCCCCCCGATCCACCTAAGAAAGGGCTAAAGTTCCCCAGGGGCACCCACCCCCAATCTGAGAGCTGTCCAGCACCCAGAAACCCCAGCACAGAGGACCCCACGCTGATGCGGGAGGTGGGAGGTGTGCTCACACCTGTTCTCACTCTCAGCTGTCTGGAACTGGCTGTACAAGGTGCTGGTGCTGCGGCGGGCGGCCTGCCGGGAGCCGGATGCTGTTGAGCCGCTGCTCTGGTCGCTGTCCAGGCTGAGGCTCAGAGTGGAGCCCACAGGCCCCTCCTGCAGGTACACACCTAGCGAGCGGCGGTGGTGGGGCACGCTGGACACCAGCAGGGAGCTGGGGGTGCCCTGGGGGCAGGAAGAGGGCCTGTGTCAGGGCTGGTGGCCTCCACTCCTCCTGACAGCAAGCTCACCCTGGCCACCCACGCCCACTCACACGTCCATCTGGCCGGCCTTCCAGGCGCTGTGCAGCCTTCACCCGGTCCCAGGTGTCCTTCCAGCGTTCAGGGGGTCGCCCCAGCTCTGTCTCCAGCCGCTGTAGCTCCTGGGGGAGAGTTGGAGAACTAAAATTATTCAGAAGAAAATATCCAGACTGGGGGCGCCTGGGTGGCTCAGTCGGTTGAGCGTCCGACTTCAGCTCGGGTCATGATCTCGCTGTCCGTGAGTTCGAGCCCCGCGTCGGGCTGTGTGCTGACAGCTCAGAGCCCGGAGCCTGTTTCAGATTCTGTGTCTCCCTCTCTCCCTGCCCCTCCCCCCACTCATGCTCTGTCTCTGTCAATAATAAACAAACATTAAAAAAAAAAATCCAGACTGAAACATGAAAAGACATAATCATGGAAAACAGGAAAGTGAAGTGACAGACTGGAGCACTAAGTGGGTTAAGGGTAGGGGGATGGGCAAAAACCATGATTTGGGCGCACCTGGGTGGCTCAGTCGGTTGAGCATCCAACTCCTGATTTCGAATCAGGTCATGATCTCACGGTTCATAAATTCAAGCCCCACGGCAGGCTCTGTGCAGACAGTGTGGAGCCTGCTTGGGATCCAACCCGGGCCCGCCCCCCCCCCCCCAATCAATCTCTCTCTCAAAAATAAACATTAAAAAAAAACAAAAATTAAAACAATTATTTGGAGACAACAAAAGCTATTTCTGCAAAACTAGCAAGAGGCAACAAGCAACATAATCAAGCGCTACAAACCCCAAACAAGATAAGCTGCACACACACACACTCCTGGATATTAGAGAAAAATGGCTAAAAAGCAAAAAGAAAATCCCAAAACCAGCCAGAACAAAAAAAGCTATGTTCTCTTCAAAAGAGCAAGAATGTCATTGCCAGGTGACAACATTTTCAGCCACGACACAGTGACTCAGTCCTTGGCTAATCCTCCTGCCATGAGCAGCTACAGAACTGGACAAGAACAGGAAGTTGTTTACAGATGTTGGACAGTCAGCAGTGTAGCACTGAAAGCCTGGGATGGGACCACACCAGGGAGCCCTATAATCTTCTAGCTCTTTGCCTGGCCAGAATGCCGGGAGGTGGAGCCCAAGCAGAGCACTGCGTCCTGAGCTAAGGAGGCAGAGATGTGGGGCTTGGGGATGCTGACACCCATGGGTCTACAGGGTGGCATGTGAGAGGGGAAGGAGTGGCACACAGAGCAGGAACCCTAGAAATCCAGAGGCCTCCTGGAGCCTTTGGCCAAAGTAAACTGTCAGGTGCCAGGCAAGATGTCACAAGGCCTGGCAGAGAGCAGCTATAGGAAGCTGTGAGCTACATCCAAACTCTGGAGGTTACACAACCTGCAGGAAGATGCCGGGGATTCCCAACAGCCAGAGTGGATACCCTCGCTGAAGATCCCAAACCTTTAACTGAAACCCTGGAGAGGCCATGTCTGAGTCGGCCTCCTCTAACTCTAGGAGGAAAGCTTCTCTAGAACTGCCCCAATAAAGCCGAAGAACAACCCTTGAAAAAAAGATCTAAGTGACCCACAAGTTCATTAACTGAGTGCAAGAATAAAACTCAAGACACGTTAAAGGAAGACCACATAATCCCGATCCTCAACAATGCAGAATCCCCAATTACAAAAAATTTACAAAAAAAATTATTAGACAAAAAGGCAGGAAAATGAGGTCCATAGTTAGGTGAAAAGTTGAAAGAAACAGACCCAGAAAAGAAACAGGTACTGGAATTAGCACGTAAGAAATTCAAAACAGTTGTTATAAATATGTTTAAGATGTATAGTAAAAGATGGACACAATGAGCAGACGAGAATCTCTACAGGGAATAGAAACTATATTTAAAAAAAGAAGCAAATAGAAATCCTGGGGCTGAAAATATCTAAAATGAAAAATTCATTAGGTGAATATTAAACGTAAGTAGATACTAAATGTTAGAAAAGAGCAGTGAACTTGAAGGTAGGGTTGTGGAAATCCTCCAAAATGAATAGCAAAGACAAAAAAAACCAGAGGGAAAAAACAAAACACAGCTTCAGGGGCCAATGGGACAATCAAGTCCCAGAGGAAAGGAGGGAGACGTGGTGCAGAAAAAACTTTTTAAAGAAATAATAGTCTTGAGGCGCCTGGGTGGCTGAGGCGTCCGACTTGGGCTCAGGTCATGATCTCTGCAGTTCATGGGTTCGAGCCCCGCGTTAGGCTCTGTGCTAACAGCTCGGAGCCTGGAACCTGCTTCGGATTCTGTGTCTCCCTCTCTGCCTGACCCTCCCCTGCTCACACTGTCTCTGTCTCTCCCTCTCTCTCAAAAATAAACATTAAAAAAAAAAAAAAAAAAAAGAATAGCCTAAAATGCATTAAATTTGATGAAAACTATCATCCCACACAGATCTAAAAAGCTGAAAGAGCTCCAAGCAGGATGAACAGAAAAACCCCAAATGAGGGGCTTCCAGCTGGCTCAGGCAGAGGAGCACACAACTCGATCTGGGGGTTGTGAGTTTGAGGCCCGTGCTGGACGTAGAGATAAATAAAGAAAACCTCATAAAAAAATAAGGACACAACAGGCCCAGAGCCAAAACCCGTTTCGCTTCTCCGAGCTCTCTGCCAGGCTGGGCTGCCACTTGCCGCAGATCTGGCCTCAGCTTCTTGATGTCTCTCTCCCTTCTTTGGCCAAAAGCGCACTAAGTTGTCTCCAAGGTCAAAGCGTCCGGCAGACAATGGCAAGGCAGAGCCAGCAGAAACGGACAGCTGGCTCCATGGCAAAGGTGGTAATTCGGCGTCAGCTAGTGCAGCCGCTCTGCCGTGCGGGTGCATATGGCAACCAGATAGAGAGGGACGGAACCACAGGAGTGGAGGGATCAGTAACTGTCCCAGCTGGCGGGATACTGGATTGTTGCAGAACCAACCTGTAAACGATGCCAAGTAAAAGCACTGCGCACCTGTTGAAATACGGCGTGACTGCAGAAATAGAGTACATTGGAAACTTTCAAAACAGAGACACAACACAGACGTTTCCAGGTAAACAGAAGTTGAGGGAACTATCACCGGCAGACCCGCGTCACCAGAAATGCCCGGAGTTCTTTGGGCTGAAGAGAAATGAAACCACGTCAGAGCGACACTGGAAACAGCAAATACAGAAGGTTTTTTCCTCATTTTCTAGTTTTTTTCAAAACAAGGCTGACTACATAAAACACAGTATGCACCATGTGCTTCCATCATATGTAAAAGAAAAACACGTGAGGACAGAAGGGGGTGAGCGGGCGGCACTCCTGTATGTCCCGTGTAGAAGGCGGCACAGCCAACCCAAGACGGAGTGTACCTGCGGACGCTGACGGCCACGAAAACGAACACAGGGAGGTACAGCTCAAAAGCGGAGCACAGGAGGTGGCCGAATACTGTAAAATGATCAATTGTTACGAGGGAAAAAACAGCAGGAGTTCAAGCCCCACATCAGGTGTGGAGATTACTTAAAAAAAAAAAAAAAAAAAAAAAAAAAAAGAAGAAGAAGTTAGGCCTCAACCCAACCATGTCAATAGCTGTGTAAAGATACTAAAAATTTCAATAAACTGTCAGATTGGATAAAAATAACACCGCACGCTGAGTACAAGACACTGAGCTTAAACATAAAGACACAGACCAGTCAGAATTAAAAGTATAGACGATGACGGGCCACACGACGCTGGTTGTAAGGAAGCTAAGCACGATTCGCATCAGGTTCCGAGACCACGAGTGTCGCCGGAGATAAAGAGGGTCTCTTCTGCTCTCTGTGCTTGTGGGTCGCCTCTGTCCACTAAACCATGACCCTGTGTTCCCGCAAACCCCAGGTGACGGGTGCCTTTAGGCCAGGCCGGGTGCTGGACTGACATACGTTACTTTGTTCACACCTCACCGTCTCCCCGACGGCCAGGAGTCGACATCCTCTTCTCAGAATGAAACCAGCTCCAAAGTGCTTAGGTAACCCCCCCCCCCCCCCCTGCCCAGAGCTACACAGCCAGTGGACGGAACGGAATGCAGATCCTGTGTCCTGGGTGTGAGGAGCACTCTGGCAGCTGGATGCCACCCGCTGTCACACCTCAGGCCTCACACCCACAGCCCCACAGCCTATGTCACAGGGCTCTCTTCCCTCTCCCAGGGCGCCTCTGCCCTGGGGGGATCCTGACTCCTGAGGCCCAACAGCAGAGAACAGCAGAGGGAAGGCGAGAGAGACCCTAAACGTCAACCCCAAGCTTCCAGGCCCACAGGGCCAGAGAGAAGCCAAAAGAACTGCTCGCACTGGGGCGCGTGGGGCAGGCTGGGCCTGGGTGTGGCCAACAGCCGGGTGCACCCAGGGAACAGGCGCAGCAGTCTGAGGGAGGGCAGGAACGGTCCCTGGGAAAACCCGTGGTCCCTGAGGGTCGACCGCACAGGTGATCAGGGACAGCGCCTGGGCCCAGAGCCAAGAAGCTGTGCCCTGAGACCCAGGAGTCCCGGACCATGGCCACTGGACATCAGTGCCTGCAAACACGACCCGGGGTGGGATGGGGGGAGGGCAGGGGGCTGCACACACCTCCAGGAGGCGCGAGATGGCATCTGGCTGGGCTCGGGGGCGGCTGTCGTAGCAGGGCCACACCACACGACGCCTGCTCTGGGGAGCTCCCCCATCGGGCCGCTCTTCTTCTGGGGGCTCAGGGGGCCCCTGGGCCAGCTCCCAGTCATAGGGCGGGCCCTCGGCCAGCGTCTCCTCGGTGTAGAAGTCCCACACCTTCAGGTTGGACACGTTGCTGTAGGGCCGCAGGACCTGGGGGTGGGTCCGGCGTGAGGAGCTGGGCTAGAAGGCGCCCACCCGCCCCGACCAGACGCCGGCTCACCTCTGTGTCCTCGGGCGCGTACATGTAGTTGTAGAACACAGGCGTCCTCTTGCTCAGCCGGTCCACGTACTCCCACACGGACCTGCACGCCTGCTGGCCCCTGCGCTCTCCCTTCTCCTCGTACAGCAGCCCTGCAGGGGCAGCGCTGAGCCCCGGCCGCCCACCAGGCCAGCCCCAGCCGCCCAGCCGCCCAGCCGCGTCCCGAGGCCCAGCCCTGCCCCATACCCAGCTCGATGCGCTCGTAGTCCGAATCGAGCAGAAAGGTCCTGAAGCGGCGGGACGCGTGGTGGTAGCCAAGGAACTTGAGGTAGAAGGGGCTGAACTCGAACTCCATGGGGAACTGCAGGTAGACCTGCGTTGAGGCGATGGGTCAGGGGTCAGGTGCCAGGGGCCGGCAGGCGTGGCGCCCACACACGGCCACCTGCTTACCTGGTGCACGCAGTCCAGGAACTGCAGGAAGACGGGCGTGAGGCCGCTGCTCTGCCCAGCCAGGGTGTGGGCCCCGCGGTGGCTGAAGCGATGGCCGAACGACAGCCACTCCTTCTCCACCAGCAGGCGGAAGCCCTCCAGGGTGCGGTAGAAGGGATCTGACAGCAGCTGCACCAGAGACACCACCTGCCGGCACCGGCCTGTCAGGAGGGCGTCCGTCCGGGGGACCTGGTCCCGGCTGGCCCCGGCGCCCAGCACGCACCTGGGTGGTGATGTCCCAGCCGTCCTCCAGGCTCACCAGGACGGAGGAGCCCGAGTCGAGGAGCTCCACCACCAGCACCGAGACCTGCAGCAGCTTGTGGATCTACACGGACGGGCGGCCCCTCAGCACCTCCCGAGGCCCACGCGCAGGCCTGAGAGACACTCCCTGTCCTGGAGGTGCCCAGCCCCCCGTGGCCTCCCTCCAGCAGACAGCACCACCACCCTGGTGGGACGTGTCCATCACCCTCTCCCAGGGCCCAACACCGTCAGAAGAGCAAGCCAAACCCCATCTGCCCTTGGCTCTGGATGAACAGGCACCCCCACGCCACCCCCACCCCCCCGACCCCGGCCACAGCGGGGGCAGGGCTCACAGACCTGGGTCAACCACTCCGAGTCCTCCAGCGAGCGTAGGAAGGAGGCAGGGCCGGGCTCGGCGGCAGGGCAGCCGGGGACACATGCCTTCAGCAGCTTTTTGAAGCTGGCCTTCACCTGCCGTGCCTCAAACACTTCGATGGGCACCAGCTCCCACTGCTGCAAGGGATCTGGCCGCACGCCCTGAAGAAGGCCAGCTATGGTGAGATGTGCCCGGGGCCCTGTGCCCCTGCCTGGCCCTGTGCCTCCACCCCGGTCACCTTGAGCTGGGCTTTGTCCCCAATGATGTAGAGGGCTGCACGCTGAGGCCGCAGAAAGCCTGGGTCAGGGGGGGCCCCATTAGCCTGGGGAGGGGTCAGCATGTCTCTGCCTGCCAGCCGGGAGCCCACATCAACGCCGAGCCCGCCGCTGCGCCCACTGGCCCGGACGCTGCCCCATTTACCTGTGCAAAGAAACCAGATGAGTGCCTGAGTGGGCCTGGAGCACCACTTAACCTGAGGCTGAGCTCCCCAGGCACGGCAGGGGAGGCCGACGGGACCCCAGATGGACCTGTGTTTGTGTTAGGGTCAAGTGCTGGGGTGGGACTCGGGGCCTCAGGCTGTTAGTGCCCTGGGCTGAGGAGGGCTGGGTTATGCTGATCGGTCACAGGGGCTGTTAGTGCCAGATGTGGGGGGACGTTAGTGCCCACGACTGCTCAGTCACACGGGGGTCATCAGTGCCAGGTGTGGGGAAGCCAGCCTGTGTGGCCAGTACGGTACCTCGGGGAGTGGTCCGTCTGGAGGCCGAGGCCGCCATGGGGTTGGACAGCGTGGTGACCCTGGCTCTGGGGCTGGGCACTGGGGGCACAGCAGAGAAAAGGCTCAGGCCTGACCCCAGGCCCGAGGTTGTGCCCAGCATGAAGGGCCTGTGGTCTGAAGGGACCAGCTAGAGGGCTGGGTTCCCACCAAGACCCCCGAGGGCCCCAGAGATAGCGAGGGCCGATGCCAAGGTCCTCTGAGCTCTCTTGGCCCTCAGGGACAGGCCAGGGAGCAGAGGGCCCAGTGGCAGATAGGATCAGAAGAGAGGTGGGATCCCTGGGCTCTCCTTCCAGTGGCTCGTCCACAGCCCATCCCTGTACCCTCGGCCCCCACAGGCACTGGCCAGAGCTGCTCACAACACACACCAGCAGGAGGAGCCCATAAAGCCCAGCCTAGAGAGGAGGAGGCCTGGAGCCTCGGAGCTCCCAGCCCAGAGCCACGGAGGCCAGTTCATCCAAGGACAGAGGCAGGCCTGAGCCCCAGGGGCGGCGCATGCTCAGTAGTGCCACCTGCCCGAGAGCCAGGCCCCAGGCTTATAGGCTGGGATGGCCCGGCCAGGGGGCACAGGGAGCCCAGATGAGGAAGCTCCACGGTGCCCTGGGCCCCAAAGCCTGCTCCCTGCCCCATTCCAGGCCGACCCACCTCCGCTGAGGGCAGCCGGGCACCATCCGTACCCACCATGGCAGTCGCCACAGACAAGCATGACACCAGCTGCCACACCACAGGCAGGAGGAATGGCGCTCGCAGGAAGGACGCAGGGTGTCCCTCGTGACACGGACACAGCCTGGACTGGAGCCCACAGACAGCTGAGGCTCTGCACGCCCCTGAGCAATGAGGGAGAGGACCCATTCTCTGAACTCAGGGGGACACCAGAAGGCAGCACCAGTGGGCTTTGGGGACAAAGATACCCAGGCAACATTAGGGGAAGACACAGGCACTGGGGACAAAGAATCGGGGGGAGGGTGCCACCTGTGGGTGCTACTCACAACGGCTGGAGAAGGCAGAAGGCAGGACAATGGTGAAACCATAAAACCTACCTGATGAAGGACTTTTGTGTTTAGAAAACCAAAAAGCACTTCAGCTACAGAGAGGAAAGTTCCCAGCACAGAAACAAGAGAGGGGCAAGGACTGCCCCTGGAGAACGGTGGACACCAAGGCTGACCCTCCCTGTAAGTGACCACAAGGGCACCCTGGCCACCCCTGTTCCAGGCCCTCTTGGCCCCAGGGCCCAGCAAGTGGTCACAACAGACGTCGCTGGAGGGCAAAACACCCTGTAGTGGGAGCCAAGACCACACAGGGACAGAGGCTGGTGCTCAGATGACAAAGGCAGTGCTGTGCAGAGCGATGCTGCGCGGGGACCCTCCTCAGGCCTCGACAGGGAGAGGCGAAGGCCCTCGTGTGTTCTGGAGACCCTCTTGCCACAGGAAGGGTGGGAGGGCCACTGTGAGGCCCCGTGGAGTGGGCACAGCAGGAAGAATCAGCAGGATGTGTACACTTCCAGAAGGTTCCACCCACGGGTGGTGCCACCAGCCCCCAAAACCCACCCGTGCACCCCAGTGCATCTGGAGTTGGGGCAACAGCAAAGAATGCAGAGGAGCACGAGAATAGGGATGGGGGGGGGAGTTAGGCAGGCGTGCCAACAAGTGACCCGCACGTGTGTCATCCACCACCTCTCAACACACGACAGCCAGGACGGCTCCAGGTGTGGCATCCAACCAGGCATGGCAACCAGGCCTCCCAGGTGGACACCGTCAGCACATCTGCTGAGGGCCAGGCCAGCACAGGGAGCCTCACGGATCCAGGGCCAGGCCCCAAACACAGACACTCAGCCTGGTCTGGACAGTGATGGCTGGAGTCCTGGGTCCAAGGACTAACCCTCAAGGAGCCCCAGTGTCTATCAGCCAGACCGAGAGGGTGAGGCAGACCGGGCCACGGCATCCGTAGGGATCCAGGCAGAAGGACGGGGGAGATGGGCTCATGGGATCAGTCGGGGCAAGGAGACAGGGGCAGCAGAGGATGGGGGCACATGGAGGAGACGGGATAGGAGAAAAGGGGGAAGGTCAGGTCAGACAGGGGTGATGGGCTGGAGGGGGTGGGGGAGATGAGGGGGAGGATGGGGTCAGGGAGAGGCAGATGGGGTCAGCTAAGGGGCAAGCGGGATACCGAAGTGACTGCCGTGGAGCAAGGGCCCTGGAGGACGAGACCGCCTCTGCTCTGACACACCCTCCTCCCCTTACAGAATGGGGGCCACGTGCCCTCCAGGCCCCCATCAGTGCGCTCTCCCATCTGAAAGCCTCTTTTAGAACCCAACACAAACATGACTCACCTCCCCAGCAAGGTCCCCGCCTGTCCCCAGGAGGTCAGACCAGCCCTCTCCAGGGGCCACAGACCCCATGAGCAGCAGCACGTGCTCTTGCATCACTGAGCATCTCTGGGGCCACCCCACACCGGTGCCCCGATGCCCAATGGTGAGAGGCAGGGTCCACTGGTGGTCCCCGAGCCTGTGCCCCAACCTCCCAGGCCTGGTGCCTCTGCTGCGCACTGTGACAGCAAGACCCTGCCACACAGGACAAAGGGCAGGCCGGGTCCTAAGGCCTGGATCCACCGGGAGGCAGTGAGTCCAGGGGGCGGATGTTGAGGGTGCCTATGGTCGGGACAGGGACAGGGAGACTAGCAGACAAGGCTCGAGGAGCCAGGACAGATAAGAAAGGTATAAAGCAGTCAGACAGCTTTGACAAAGGATGGTCCAGAGTGA
>NW_024412413.1:273863-311824 GCF_014898765.1 Herpailurus yagouaroundi | reverse complement strand
AGGAGCGGTCCGAGTAGGGTCAGGACAGTCACCTGACCCCACGCCCCAAACACTCTGCCCCCTGGCCGGCCCACCTTTCATCAGTGCCACCACAAAATCTCCCGGAAGCCCTCCCACCTTCAGGCACCCCTCACCGTGGCTGCCCACGTGGGTGGAGGAGAAGCCGCTGAGGGTATTGCGCCCTGACGCGTCTGCGTAGCGGGGCATGGAGCTGACCACGGCCTGCAGGTACTTCTCCTGTTCTAAGCTGCCCGAGTCCGCCTGGGACTGGCCTGTGGGGGGAGGAGGAGGAGGAAGAGGAGCTGGAGCCGGGCGGGGCGGGGTGGAGGGCCCAGCCGCACACAGGCACGCACGCACACGCATGCATGCACGCACGCACAGCGGGGGAGTGGATACCTGGAGAGGGCGCGTTCTGGGCCTTGAACAGGCCAACGACACCCTTGCCGTGCAGGCCCCCGGAGCGCAGCAGCACGGCCTTGGAGCGCCCGCTGCGCCAGCACACCACGGGGAACCGGTTCTGGCGGTAGCAGCGGGAGACTCGCTGCAGGGCGTTGTCCTGGACGCTCTGGGGGACGATCAGCAGCCCCGGGTAGCTGCGAGGAGTCAGACTTGTGAGGGTGGCAGGCCAGCCCTGGATGCTCCACCAGGGGCCCCCAGTCCCACGGCCTCCTAGGGGCCACCCCTGCCCGCGCCCTCTGCCTTCCGCCTCCACGTGCCTCTTCTGGACAGGAGCCACGGCGTGGCTGCACAGCGCGTGCTCACCTGCGGCAGATGGCGTACATGCGGTTGACCGGGGAGATCCGGAAGGGCTCGGACTTGGCTCGGCTCAGGCTACTGCTCAGCGTGCCCAGCCCCAGACGCTGGTAGTCCCGGCAGCACGCCCGCTCCACCAGGCTGCTCATGGTCATGCGATCCGAGGGCTTCAGGGCCGAGGAAGGGGTCAGCGTGCTGGGCTCCAGCTCCTCCGACACTGGGACAGGCCAGGCACACGGGGGAAGTCACCCACAGACCGCCCAGGCCCCAGCCCTCCGCGTGTGGGGGGAGGGGGTCTTCGCCCAGACCACCTGGGGCTTCCCGTGCTGCCACCTGAGATCTCGTCCTCCTGGTCGTCAGGAGGCGGCTGGCCCCGCTGCTCCCAGCTCGGGGGGTTGTACTTCTTCCGAGTGACGTACTGCCGTCCGATGGTCCTCTTGGCATTCTTCACAAGGTTCCGGGACAGGGTTCTGGGGGCGGGCGGGCACAGGGGTCAGCAGAGGTTAACGGAAGGGACAAGGGGACACGCCCACGGTGCTTCTGGGAGGGGCGGGTGCCCCGGCCTTGGGGCCCAGCTCCACACCTGAGGGAAGGGCCCTTGTCCTTGGTGGCGCGGGGCGGCCGGCCCGGCGTGTGGGCAGAGCCCAGGGTGAAGGCAAAGGTGCCCCTGATGTCTGGCGGGTACCGCAGCTTGTGCAGCTGCTTGCGGAAGAGCTCAGCACTGTCGGACCCCACCTCCTCGTCGAAGGCCATCTTTAGCAGCTGCAACAGACAAAGGCCCTCAGAGGTCCGGGCGGCCTCCCCGGGAAGCCGTGCACGCCCGGAAGCCTGGCAGGGGCATCCTCCTGAGGGAGAGCAGGACGTGCCTGAGGGACAGCAGGACGCGCAGGGGCCGCTTATTGTGGTGTCTGCGGCCGCGAGGCTGAGGAACCTGGTCCTTCGCCACGCGTGATGGTCATTTGCTTAGGTTTCAGTGGTGCGGGGCACACAGCGCACGTGCCAGACGCAGACTCGAGGGTCAGGGCCCCGCAAAACAAAAAGAAGAGCCCCAAAGGCCAGCACGTCACACAGGCAGACGGCCCTGAGCCAAAGCACAGCAACTTGCGCATAGACACAGAAACCACAAACGCCGCAGGAGACATCCAGCTCAACGGCAGCTCCTAAGGACGAGCCTGAGGGCTTAGCTGCCTGCCACACAGCGAGAGCCACGAGCCGGGGGCCCTGCCCCTCCCCAGTACCCCCGCACCTGGAATGTGCAGGAACGCAGCTGCAGCCCGTCCTGCAGGAGCTGGTCCACAGGGGTCTGCACGCTGATGCGCTTCTCCTTGGTCAGCGCGGCCACCGGGAAGGAGCGGACCACCACCTGTTCCCCGACTTATCACAGGCCGGGCAGTCAGGGGGAGGGGATCACAGAGTCTTGGGGTACCAGAACCATGGGGGGGTCCTGGGCAGGTGGGAGAGGGGCAATGACCTATCTTGCGCAGGGACCCTGCACCCCTGAGAACGGGAAAGAGAGAGGCAGGAGAAGTCCTGTTCACTCACCCCCGGGCCCCGGGTGGGGAAGGGAGCGAGGGAAGGGAGGCCGGGGACAGACAAAGCGTCCAAAGGCTCACCCAGGGGGTCGGTGGGCATCCCCGTGAAGATGACCCGGTACGTGGTGAGGAAGACGGCACCCTCGGCCGGGAGCAGAGCGGGGCCTCCCCCGCTGCCCCCCGCACCCTCCTCACGCCCATCTGGCAGCAGGTAGACACGCAGGCCGTCCAGCACACACTCCTCGCCGGGCAGCAGGCGTGGCCGCAGCAGTTTGGGCTGCTCAGGGACAAGGGTGGCGCCTCAGGACACGGCCCAGGCCCCGGTGCCGCAGCCCTGCCCGGCCCCCACTCACCTTCTGGATGGGGGGCAGCCTCTTGCTCTCGCGGTGCACGGCCTCCAGGGTCTCAATGTGCATCTGGACGATGTCTGGGAGAGAGCGGTTTTCACGCCCTGGGCCCCCACGTCTGCTCGGCTGAGGGGAGTGTTCCCACACCCAGACCCCCCATACCTGGCACCATGACATGCAGCCCCTTGAGGTGGTCGCTGGTGACCCCACTCTCTGTGCAGACCTTGTCCACAAAGCGGTTGATGAAGCGGACCACGGCCCCGGCCACGTCGCAGGTCTCCGCGTCCTCAAAGCCGCTTTCTGTGTCGTAGCTCTCCGCCACGCTGCCCGCCATGCTAGGCCAGGGAGGGGGCGAGGTGGGCACAGGCCCACCCCACCGAGCCCCACCCTCCCCCCCCCCCCCCCCCCCCCCCCCGCAAGGCCCGCGGAGCCCCGGCCGCACCTGTTGGTGACCAGGCTGTTGCTGGCACTCTCCAGGTCGCCCAGCCCCGCGCGCTCCCGCAGCAGGCGGCTCTTGCTGCTGTCCAGGGGCAGCAGCAGGTAGCTCATGCGGTTGGCGTAGTGGATGGCCTGGCTGAACACCGTGCTCTCCTCCTTCTGCACCAGCTCCTGCTGCTTCTCGCGGCTCAGGGTCGGCCACAGGCGCCGCTGCTCAGATGCCACGTCCAGGGCAGAGCGCTCGTCCTCCCGTGCAGACAGCTCCCCACCCTGCCGCGGCACCCGCAGGTGAGCCAGGACCAGGCCGGGCTGGCCCTCACGCCCCAGGCCCAGGGGTCCCCGCGCACCTGCAGGTGGTCTCGGTCCTCGGCGGGCTCCAGGTAGAGGGCCCGGATGTGGGTCTGCACGTCCCCGTAGAACATGGCCTCCCAGAACTGCGGTGTGCTCCACACCACGTGCTCCTGCACGCAGCTGTATGCGAACTGGGTCACTCCCGGGCTCAGCTTCTGCAGGGGCCGGGCGGGGGACATCAGGCACAGCAGGAGGGGCAGCGGAAGGACCCCCCGGGGCTGCCCCGGCACTCACCCGGCAGAAGGCCGTGACCAGGGGCAGCAGGGCGGCCGCGATGCCGTGCTCGTCCAGGGAGGTACAGTCCTGCAAGAGCCGTGAGCCCGCTGGAACCACCCCCCAACACCTACTGTGCCCCGACTGGCACTTCCGCCCGAGCAGCAACTCCTACCACTGTCCCCGGTCCGTCTGCACCGGCTCCCCAGAGGCTGCCCAGGGGCTCGGGGCAGGAGACCCCCTCCAATAACAGTTCTCTCCCCCAGCCACCATCCCCACCGCAGACCAGGATCTCCCCAGCTGTCAACGTTGCCAAGAGAGGTATCCTTACAGGTAGAATGGGGAGCCCTGCCTGGCCTGACCCTTACGGCCATATGGCCAGCAGGGGGGAGGCCCGGCCTCACCTGCAGGCAGCAGTTCATCATTCGGACAACGAAGTCAAACTGCTGGTGGTCCAGGACCGCCCGGTTCTGTTGCACGTGCAGGTGCAGCTCCTGGGTGAGGCAGCGGCGGGCCGCGCGCCCTTTCAGAGCCCTCAGCACTGCTGGAAGTAGCTGGGGACACGGGAGCATGGGGGTTGGGGGCACGAGCCGATGAGGGCACACGTCCAACTGTGCCCTGGAGGAAGGGGGGGGAGGCACAGGGCACAGAGTCCGGGAGGGGAGGGCAGTGGGCACCTGGAGGGCCAGAGCCCAGGCTCTAAGCACAGAGGAGCTCTGGAAGCTGTCCAGGTCAGGTGTGTCCAGACTCCGGGAGTTCCCTGCCCAGTAGAGACTAACACGTCAAGCAGACCCAGCCCTCCACACACACAAAAGCCCATGAGGATGGAGACACCACGTGTTCACAAGCCAGTGTACAGATGTGCCAAGGAGGCCCCTTGGCCCTGAGCTCCAGCACGCACCGGCTGCCACATCTGTGGCCCCTCTGTCGGCCAGGCCTCAGTGTCCAAATAGCACAAGCCTAATGCAGAGCTGGTGGCCGGCTCAGCACGAGGCAGGCCACAAAGGGTCACATTCTTGTTCTCTATTTTTTTTTTAAGTTTATTTTTGAGAGAGAGGGAGAAAGAGAGAGAGGGAGATAGAGAGGGGAAGAGGGAGAGAGAGGGAGAGGGGGAGAGGGAGAGGGAAGGGGAGAGGGAGAGAGAGGGAGGGAGGGAGGGAGGGAGGGAGAGGGGGAGAGGCGGAGAGGGGGAGAGAGAGAGAGCACCCCAAGCAGGCTCCATGCTGTCAGCACAGAGACCAAGGCAGGACTCGATCCCATAAACCATGAGATCACGACCTGAGCTGAAATCGAGTTGGACGCTCAACCAACTGAGCCACCCCGGCACCCCTTATTATTTTTCTTCGTAGAACAGCTAGGGACCCTGTAGGCCCCTCACAGGAGGGGTGAACAAAAGACACATTCAAACTGGCTGTCATGAAACCCAAGGTGTTCACAAACACCACAGAGGGCAGTTTTTACCAATTAAAAAAAAAAAGCAAAACAAAAAACGCCTTGTGTGGGCCTGCACTCTTTTCACGAAGGATGAAGGAGCCCAGCAGCAGAAACCTCTCGCGTGTTCTGACGTCTAAGAGATGAAAGGTCCGTCTTGCGAGCCGCCTCGGCAGGCTCTGTCCAGCTGCACTAAGGAAGGAGCCTGAGACCCGGTGTCCCCCTGCCCCTCCTCCCCTTCTGCCCGCCCAGCCCCTGCCAGCTGCCAGCAGGTGGACTGACCCAGGCTCAGCGCTCTCCGCCGGGGCTCCGCGCCCCCAGCCGTCCTCACCTTCTTGGCCTCCAGCATCTTCCCCTCGAACACGTAGGAGATGCAGTTTCGAACCACCTCCAGCCGCCGTGCGCTGTTGCCGTGGAGCCCGCTGCTCCGCTCCAGTATGGCGGCTGGGGAGCAGAAGCTGCATTCACCTCTGCCCTCGTGCCCACCCTGGGCCACGCGAGGGGCCCCCTCCCCATTACGCACTCATGGGAGGCCCCGAGGGCACAGTGGTCCTCCTTTCAGCCTTCACGGCCGGGGGTGCGCCCTGCATCTTGGCCGTGGCCTGGTCCACGATCCACTGCACCACGCCTTCATCCAGCCGGGGGAAGGGGCGGGGTGCCCGCCGCAGGTGGCTGGCCTCCCCCGGCTTCTGTACCTTGTGCATAGCCACGGCGGGATATGGGTTTTCCTGGGGGGGGACACAGGCAGGTGTGGGCAGGCGGCCTGACGCCAGGAGGTGCGATGACCTAGCTAGGCTGGTCCACCACCCCACCCGCCCCGTGCCACCCGCCGTACATTCTTGTAAAGCTGCTCCGCCAGTTCTTTGACGTGACGCAGGACGCGCTGGGGGTGGTTCTCATCCGCCCGCATCCGTGCCACCTCATGAGCCACCAGCTGGGGGAGGAGGCAGGGTCAGGAAGGCCGGGCAAGGCAGGGAGCTGGTGGTGGGAGCTCCTCCCACAGGGGCAGGGGCACACCTCATCAAACAGGTCCGTAGGACGGTAAGGGACCCCACGCTCCGACACGAAGCCTGCAAAGGCCATGCCCTCCAGCACCTTCATCAGGAAGTCATCCTCCACCAGCCCTCGCTGGCCCAGGAAGGCTGCCTAGGGGCACACCAGGGGGTCAGTCCCTCAGCACTGACTTCCTGCCTGCCTCCGCCCCTCCCCCTCCCGTGGCCCACCTTATGAAAGCGGATGACGGGCTCCGGGTGGATGCGGACCATGTGCAGACACCAACGATAGCCCTGCAGGAGCTGAGCAAAGAGCCGTAGAAAGACGGCACGCAGTTCCTTGTCCTGGGGCGCAGGTGAGTGCGGGTGAGCTCTAGGCCGCAGGCCCACCCCAGCCCCAGCATGCGGCAGCCCTCCACCCACCCCAGGTTCCACCTCTGCGCACCAAACACGCCCATCCACGCCGTGCCCAGGCCTCCCAGGCACCTCTGCCCCCTCCTGCCCCTCCACCCTTCCTTCACACAAAGCCACGGCGACTCCTCTAAGACCCAGTGTCGACAGCCACTCCCGCACAGGCCCCTCGAGGACTCACACACACACAGCCCCCGCCAGCGGCCCCCTGCCACCGGCCCAGAAGGGGTGGCTGCACAGGGTGCTTGGTTGGCCCTGCCCGCTGGCCATCGGTGGCAGCAGACCTGAGGAGAGGCTGCAGGCTTAGCGTGGGCCCCCCCGCACTGGAGCCGCAGTGACCCCCACCTGCATCTTCAGGGAAGAAGCGTTGGCTGAGGGCGGTGGGAAGGCGAGGTCTGCCAGCTCCAGCTCCGGGTCCAGGACCTGCAGCAGCAGACGGGAGCGGGGTCCGCTGCACACCAGCCCCAGGCTCTGCGGTCCCCTTACTGCCAAGCGACCCCACCTCAGCTTCCCCGAAGCCACCGGTCCCGCCTCACCATGCTCAGCACACTGTGTGTCTGGCTCTGCAGGGGCTCCGGCAGGGGTGGAATGTGCACACACTCGGGGACAGTCACCGTCCCTCCATCGAGATCAGCGACGATCACATCCAGCTGGGGACCAAAGGGAGCAAGCGAGCGGTCAGGGGCCCGTAGCCAGTCAGCAGGGCCGGGAACGGAGAGGCAGGCACAAGCCACAGGCCTCACCAGCTCTTGGGTCTCTGCCTGGAAGGCCGCGTTGACCCCGATGATGAAGGGGGTGGGTGTGCTGAGCACCTCCAAGAGCTGTGCCGGCAGGATGGGCACGTAGGTGAAGCTGCAACAGACCAGGGCTCAGCCCAGGGGGCCCAGGGGGTGGGGCCGGGGAGGGGGCGAGGCGGCAGCGGAGGCACCTGTATCTGAGGGGGAACAGCAGCGCCAGGAGCCCCCGGCAGGCGTCCGAGAGGCGCTGGTAGCTCCGGGACAGGAAGAGCACCTTGTGCTCGGTGAGTGCGGCGCAGAACAAAGACAGCACGTTGGTGATGCCTGGAGAGAAAACACAGGCGTGGAGGGCCGGCGCTGTAAGAACCCCACCTCTGACTGCCAGCCCCCAGGGAGAGGACAGGGAGGGCTGTGCAGGCTGGGGACGCCCGGGCTCACCCAGCTGGCGGAAGAGCAGGGCCACGCTGCAGCGGCTGATGGGCAGCGAGTCGGCGAGCGGGGTCTGGATAAC
This sequence comes from Herpailurus yagouaroundi, assembly GCF_014898765.1. Lineage (NCBI taxonomy): Eukaryota > Metazoa > Chordata > Mammalia > Carnivora > Felidae > Herpailurus > Herpailurus yagouaroundi. The sequence continues at coordinate 304,108 of NW_024412413.1, read as the reverse complement.
CTGCCGGTCACCAGCCCCCAAAGAGATGGTTCTCTGTGGAAAGAGAGGGGCCAGTACTCAGCTGCTCCGACCAGACCCGTGTCAGCCCGGAGCTCCATGGGCTGAGGTGAGACTGGCCAGGACAGGCGGCATAACATGAGGGAAAGGCCGCGCCTGGCCCGGCGGCCTGAGCAGTGCTGCAGAGAAAACTCAGGGCCTCTGACCTGGGGCAGGGTGGGGCCTGGGTGGGCGGAAGAAACAAAGAATCCATACCACTCCATCCTCAACAGAGTCCAGCTGCACAGGACAGACAGGCAGAGAAACACAGTTAGACGCACCCACACGTGGGGATACTGACCAGGGAGCAGAGAGATAAGCGGACATCCGGAGACAGGCACACCCAAGGAGCAAGAAGACACAGAAACTGACAGATGCCAGGTGGGGAGCCAGGCAAGACACGGGACACACAGGCGAGCTGGCAGGGCCGAGAAGGGACGACAGGTGACGGCAGCACCAAGACGCAGGACAGTGTCCATGCTGAGCCCAAGTGCCCAAGGACTCCAAGTGCCTACAGGCCGCATGCTCGTGGCCTGGGACACCTGAAGGGCCATTGCTCTGGGTGGACAGCAGCTGCCCCCAAGACCCACCTGCGAGCCCCCAGCCAGGGGGATGATGCATGTGAGCAGGTTACCGATCACGTTCTCCAGGCCCACGTTCAGGCCCTCCACGTGGATGGTGTAAATGAGACCCAGGCTGTTCTGCAAGGACCACAGATTGGAGAATGGCAGCACATCCGGCGGGGGCACCCCGTGTCCGGCCTCGAGCCCCGGGTGCTCGCCTCACCCTGAACACCTCCGCGTGGTCCAGTCGAGATACCAGCACCAGTGTCTTTGGTGCGAACAGCTGGCCAGGTGGGCCAGGCGTCACAGGGGAGAGTTGCACCGGGCCACCCTCGTCCGCCTCCTCCTCCCTCTCGGTGGTGTCCTCTGTGCACACCACTTCCTGTGGACAGAAGCCCCGTTTGCCCAGCTCTCAGGCAGGTCCCACGAGCCCGGGGGAGGCAGGGGGAGGACACAAGTGACTCAGACGGGACCAGCCCTCTGGGAACTCCGGCTCCCGTGGGGTTGAGGCCCCAGGACCTGCCACACACAGGGAGACACAGCCTTGGACAGAGGCAGAGGGTGGTGGCCACAGCCGGAACCCCTTGCGGCTGTACCCCAGAGCCCCCAAGATGACCTGTGTGGGCTCCGCTGGCTCCCAGAAGGTCAGGCAGGCGCAGTAGTGCCGCTCAGAGTTGATGTCGGTGAGGACAGCAACAAAGAAGGTTGGTGGGTTCCTCTCAGGACACAGCTGCCACCCACTGGGCTGGCAAAACTGCAGGGAAGGGTGGGTAGGGGTCACCAGTGAGCTCACCTCAGTGAGGGTCACCTCGCCCTTCCCCACAGAAGGAAGTCACGGCCCCTGGTCTCCCCGCGTGCACAGAGAACCTTGTGACGCAGGACGTGGTCTCTGCCATCACGAGGGAAGGACGACATGACACAACGTGGGCACCACGTACCCTGCCAGCCAAGCCCAGGACCTCCACCCTCCTCCCCCCGCAGCAGCTCAGATGTCCCCTTATGCGTGGCGGGGGCTGGGCCCTGCGCAGGCTCCTCACAGTCCCGGGGAAAACCAGTGCCGGCCTGCCCACCCCCATCTCAACACCCCCGACTCACCAGCTCGATGCCCTGGGGGAACGGGTTGTCTTCCCAGTCCTTCTCTGGGAAGCGCTGCAGGATCTGGCCCTGGCCTTCCCCACTCCCTGAGGACAGGAGCAGGCAGTCAGGGCACCCACCACCTCCTGCACGCCCACCAAGTCGGGGGCCTCGAGGGTCTCGGATGGACACATCCTACTACCCTGGCTTTCATCTGGCATCAGACCAGCCACCACTCCCAGACCTATCATTTCCCTAAAAATATCTTATGAGGGGAGGACCCCCAGGCGGCCACAGATGCCAGGGCTACCAGAGTGCACGGAGAGAACCCCCTGGCATGGGATGTGGAGTCCTGAAAGCCGTGGGCTGGGCCAGGCCAGGCACAGAAGCCCCTTCCCAACACGTCGATACCCCCAGCCGCCCACCAGCAGGTCAGCCCTCCATCGAGGGGAGAGCAGCTCTGGACGGTTCCACAGCCAACCACCAGCTTCGACACCTGGTCCCCAGGACTGCCCATCCCCCCCAACCTGCTAGGTAGTGAGCACCATGATGACAGTGGGCACCCACCTCACTGCCAGCTCTGGGCCCACTCAAGAGGCACAGGGGTCTCACACCTGTTGTCTGAGCTGGAGGAGAGGATACCCAGGCCTGAACTGCCACTCACACCACTGCCTCTGAGACGGACAGGCCCAGCACAGGACCCAGAGAGGGGTGGCAGGAAGGATGGAGACCAGGTCTCAGGACACCCACTAACGGAGGGCCCTCCTGAGTGCTGGGGATCTAGCAACTTGCAGGGGTCTATCCCCTGCCTGTGCAGCCCTGGGTGCCCTGGGCCAGGGAGGAGGTCTGGGGGCAGGAGGCCCAGGTCTGCTTCCCCCTCTCTATGCCCTGGGCACAACTCCCAGCTCAAGTCTACACTGGTGGGGTCAGAGGCCCCTACCTCTTGTTCACCCCTGGAGAACCAAACCAAGAGGCATGATGAGGGCCGTGTCAGGGGGCCACTCACCTCAGATCAGTGGAGGAGGGACACAGGCCTCTGTTCTACCTCCAACTCCCACCCAGCGCAGCAGCAGGGTAAAGCAGGCTAAGACAGAAGCCTCCCTACCTTCATGTCCCACACGTGACATGCAGGTCCCCGCACAGACCGGCTTTAACACTACTGCCCACACTAGCAGAAGAGCGGGAGCAAACAGGGAAGGAGAGGGCACTCGCACGAAGCTTCTCTGAGGGCCTGCCCCCAGGCCCTGAAAGCCAAGGCGCACACCTCCGAGGGCCTGATGGATGCAGCCCCCCCTCTCCCACCGCCCCAGACCAGCCAGCCCAGTCCACCCTGAATGTGCACAGGAGCTACAGGCAGAGCCAGGGGCCTGGGCACCAGCCTGGACCCCTGGGCAGTGATGAGCAGACCCCAGGACCTTGACAGCAGAGGAGCTGGGCTACGATCTCTGGAGACCACCCACCCTCCAGATCACAGAGGCAATGCCAAGGAGGTCGGCAGCAGGCTGGTTGTTGGGCTGGAGGTGGCGGTGGGGCGATGGAGGGCCGTGACTCTGACTCACAAAACCTCAGTTTCCTGCTCCCCTCCCCCTCCTGACACTCTGAAGAGAAGCGGCAGACACCAGGAGGCAGGGAAGAGGGACAGGTGTGTCTGCTGGGCCATACCTACCCACACAAAAGCACACATACACACACGTGGCCCACTGAGACAAAGCCCCTTGGGGTCCCTCCAGGCCCACTCCCAAGGGCCACCCTCAACAGGTCCACGACAGCTCACTGCTTCTCTCCCCACCCACTCCCCCAAGGGCTCACTTGTGCGCAGCCCCAAATCACCATCTGGGCCCAGGCCTGGCTGGCACCCAGGGCTCACCCAGTTCTTGCCACGAGGCAGTGGGCGGAGGAAGGAAGAGGGGGTGTGTGCAGATGGGGACAGCAGCCTCTGCCCCACAGCCTCCATCCCAAGGCCAGGCAGCCTTTGGAGGGCTGCTGTCAGCAGCCTCGCCCCCCAGGGAAGCAGGCAATGGGACGGGCCAGTGGGGGGGGGGGGGGGGGGGGGGGGGGGGGTGGTGTGAAACATCAACTCCCACTTGCAGGGCTCCGCCCTCTGAAGAACCAACCGGAGGCTTTCCTTGAGCTGTCCCAACTGCCTATGCCAGCAAGCATCCCCCCACCCCCAGCTCCTTCTTTGCACCATCATGGCCCTAAACTTGCCCTTCAGGTCTCAGCCCAAAGAGTGCCCCCTCCTCCAGGAAGCTCTCTGCACCCTGCCTGAGCCTGGGGCCTAAGAGTCGGACCCCCAGGACCTCCCTCCCTCCACTACACCGCCCCGTGATTCCTGATGCACCTGCTGGCTGGGCCAGATGGGAGCTCCATAAGCAAGAAACTGCGTCCCTGTGTCCGTGGCCACACCTGTACCTGGCACAGACCGCAGCCTAATTAGGGCTTGCTGAATACATACAGCCAGCTACACGACCATCCCCCACACCCAGGCCCACTCACACCCCATAAGCAAACAGGTTCCTGGGTCAGAAGGACAGGGCAGCTTTCGGAGCCCCAGGGGCTCCGGGACAGGCAAGCCCTTCCTGGAAGGGCACATCGTGGCGAGGCCCTGACCCCTGCTCTCTCCGCAACCTTCCCTGCAACCCAGCCCACACCTCAGCTTTGTGCTATCAGGGGCCAGGCCCCAACTCGGCTGCTGGCGTGCACAGGAGGCGGGGGGGGGGCGGTTTACTTTGCCATGCCTCTCAGTGTCCCCCACCCACTGGAGCCCTTGTGGCCAGTGGCTGAGTTCCCTGCCCCACCAAGCTTCCTGCACCTCGGGATAGCTGGGAGGGCATCCCCTCAGGCCTCGGGGATAGAACTAATCCAACAAGCACCATCATGTGTCCCGGGGCGGGACTCTTCGGGGAGCCTTAAGAGGAAGGGCACCAAAGTCCCCTGAGACACAGATGGAGACAAGCACTTCCTCTTGCAACCATGTCCCCGCAGCCAGCCGTGTGGGGGCTGCAGGCCTGAACACAGGGCAAGAGAACACAGAGCACGCGTTCTGTCATCCGCTGGCAGTGGCCGTCACCAGTGCCAGGCTCCGACGCCTGGAGGCCCGGCCCAGGCCAGCATGCACTGTGAGCAGAGGCAAGGGAGGATGGCAGCCTCCTCTGCTGCCCCGCCCGTCCCTCCACACACCGCAGCACATGCGGGTGGGTGGGACTGGCTCAGCTATAGGAAGAGGGTGAAGGAAGGACGGGACCTTCCTGCTGCTCCACCCACCCAACCCCAACACACAGGCCATCCCACCCGCCACAGCAACAGGATGTGCGAGGGGCTGAGGCTCTCCAGAGGTCCTCCCCAACCTCCCCCCAGGCAGACCAGACTGGCTCCCGGGGTGGGGGCTGGAAATCAGCTGAGGCCATTCCAAACAGCCCCAACCTGCTCCAGAGGGCAGGAGCATGGGTGGAGAGAGTAGACGGGGCCCAGGAATGTGGCCCGCTCAGCACAGCCAGGACTGAAAGAGGCCAGACCATGGGACAGAAGGTCTTCTTCTCAAATGCTGGGATGGGGGCAGGGAGAGGGCCACGAGCAGGGGTCCAGCCCCTCCTCCCTGGTAGACCAGCTGCCTGGTCAGATCAAGAGTGTCTTCTGCTCCCGAAGACACACCCTGGCGCTAGCCACGCTGTGTGAGATCAGCTGACTGCTCTCAGGGACCTCTGAGGCCAGAAGCTGGGCACGGACCATCTGTCTGGCCCCCACAGTGTCCCCAGGGTGCAGGTGCTAAACCCATGTCCTCAGTGAAGGAGCTCCGACTCACCAAGGGAGGGGTCTGCACTCTGAAAGGAGGGGTTCCGTCCAGCCCCCTCCCCATCCTCCTGCTTACAGAGATCCACCAGGTGGCAACCATAAAAGCAGATGCTCCCTCAGGCGGGACCCCTGCATCCAGGCCCTGCATCCACCAACTCCAAATGGGATGTCTAGATCCAGGCCAAGGACAAGACATCCACCACTGCTATCCTCGCCACTGAACCCAGGAGACCCTGCGTCCCTGCCCTGATGTCCTGGGCCTGCCAGCACACAGGTTCCTATACCTCCAGCAGAAGTGCCCACTGTGCCGATGCCTATGGGTGCGCACACACCTGCTGCTCATCATTAATAAGGCATCCATCATTTCCTGGAACTTCACACTTGTGTCCACCACCTCATGCTCGTGGAAGCCTGGGAGGTCTATGTGACTCATTCCAACTCCAGATGAAAACACCGAGGTGCAGAGAGCTGGGAGACTGGCGTGAGGTCAAGGGCTACGAAGTGGCAAAGCAGGTACCACTGACTTCCCCCCCCCCCCCCCCCGCCTCCTCCCAGCAGTACTCCTACCACCTGACTCTGCCCTCAGGTCTACAGCCAGGGTCCCAGGCTGTGGGCTGATTTTTCCCAGCGATGCACCAGTCCTGCCAACAGAGGCCCTGAGGCTGGTTGGCCAGCCAGCAACTGACCAGCTCCCGCACGGAAGGCAGTGGTTTGGTAGCTCCATGGCCCCCACCCCTCCTGCAGTGGACAGCTTGGGAATCCCTCCTTCCTGACACTCAGGGTGAGCAGGAATTATGGGTTCCAGCCGTCTCCCCTGTCTTCATCAGAGACCACAGGTGCCAGGGGTGCCGAGTGTCACAGCCAGCTTGTCATGCCACCTCTCCCCTCCCTAATTCACCTGCCACCACCTGGCCTCTGTCCGCAGTATCTGCCTCCCCAGACCCTTCACACACCCCTCTCCGCACTGTCAGCTTCCAAGCCCACTCTGTTCATGTAGCTCCTGCCCTGGCACCCAGCCCAGGGCCCCTCACACTGGGGCAGCCCCTTGGCCAGCTTTGTTTCCCTGGATCCCATGCACCCCTGTGCTCCAGCTGGCATGGCCTCCTCACTGCCCCCCACGTGCACCTCGGAACAGACAGTTCTCTCCCTGTGGGCCTGTACAACACTGACAGCGAGTCTGACGCGTGCAGACTGGGAGATGAAGACAACTGGCTCTTGCCTGCAAAAACTCCCTCTCTGAAGGAAGACACGCTCACGACTGAGGGTGTCAGGGGACGGATCCTTGGACAGACAGGAGCAGAGAAGAGGAGCGAAGACTGAAAGAGCACTGAGGAAGGTCTGGAGTGTGCGGGGTCCAGCAGGTAGTCTCAGCAAGAAGCAGAGAAAAGTCTGGGTCCTGGGTGATGACACTGGCAACTGGGCTGATGAGAAGCAGCACAGATTGGGGGGCTCAACCCCACCTTCAGTCTCAAGGGTAAGCCCCACTGACTACACAAGCCTCCCCTGATGACATGCACCGTCCCCTCGTTGGGATTTGAGCCCACAGCTTCATTCTGGGTTAGCCTCTGTGGGGGCTCAGACCAGGCGATCAGCCTCTCGCCTGACTCCCCTTTTGAATGAAGGGAAGAGCAAGGAAACCTTGGTGGGCTGCTCGGAGGAAGAAATGAGATCACGCACACACAAAGGGCTGTGCAGGGCCTGGCACACAGAGCGCACTCCCCAAGCCACTGTCTCCATGGCTGTTGCTGATGTCATTGTCAGGCTCCGTTTTCTCCTACCCCCTTGGGCTGAAGGGCTCTCAGACACAGGCAGTGACCCGAGGCATGGACCTCCTGGACATCGGCACCAGTCACCACAACGATCCCCCACCCAGGGCTTGGCTTGCAGACATGAGGACCGCAGGCCTTCTGCCAGGAATGCTCTTCACTCTCTCCTCCTCACATCGCCTCCTGAAGTTCTCCCAGTTACGGCTCAAACACCACCTCTCCATGAAGTACTCCTTAAATCCCAGCCCTCTTCTGCATCCCACCAAGCCTCCCTGACCTGAGACATCCCACACGGGCGGGGCGGAGGCTTCAGACCAGAGGCACTGGGGGTCAGAGAAGGGGCTCGCAAGCGAAGGATCCGTGCTCCTGGAGGCAGAGCCACCCGGCGGTCGGCCAAGGCAGAGAGGGCCCATCCCACCCAACTGGGAGAGGGGAGGCCGAGCCGAGGGCCCTCCCACCTCCCCGGCCCACGCCAAAGCTCTGCCTGACCCGGTTCTGCCCTGAGTGCGGTGGGCAGGTTCGGCTCGCCATGTCGCACTGCCCTGCTCTCCTCAGGGCGGCCGCTCCTCCCTGACCCCGGTCCCCAGCCTGGCAGGTGCCCCAGACGACCCTCGCGCTGGCGCGACGGCCGCGGCCCGCCCGCCTCGCATGTCCCCGCGACTGCCCCGGCGCACCTGTCCCGCCGCCCCGGCTGACCCTTCTCGGTCCCCAGGCTCCGGCCCTCCGCCGTCAGCCATCGGCCGCGGGCCCGGCACTCACCGCGCGGGTGCGGCCCGAACGCCACCAGCACGAAGTAGTCCGCGAGCCGCGCCATGGCGAGGGGCGCGGGCGGGCTCCGCGGCTCGGGGACGCGAGGGTGGCGCGCTCATGGCCCGGCCCCGGCCCTGGCCCGCACTCCCCGGACACCCTGGGCCCGCTCCGCGGCGGCGGCCAGGGCTCCCGCCGCCATCTTCCCAGCCAGCCGGCCCGCCCGGCCGCGCCGTGCGCCTGCGCGGCCTCGCCCCGCCCCCCAGTCATGGGCGGGGCTCGTAACTACGAACTCCCATTGGCCCAGTCGGCGCGGGCTCGGTTCCCGGGGGCGGGACCCCGCCCAGCACCGCCCACACGGGGCCTGGGCACCGCCCCCCGGGTGCTGACAGCGACGGCGGCTCGCGCGGGTCAACGGCAGATGCGGCCCCGGTCGCAGCTGGTCCGGGAGCTCACGGCTCCTACGCCGGGGCGGAGAGGGGCCGGGTTTCGCTCCAGCGAGCTCCCGAGGCTTCCGCTGCACCCCGGGGCTGTCAGTTTGGAGGAAGGCAGAAGGGCCCAACCCTGCCCTCCGGCCTCCCTGGTCCCTTCAGGGGCTGCTAGCCTGGCGACTGCCGGGGGAGAGCTCAGGGCTTGCACTTGGCGTTCGCGGCCCTTGGATGGCTCGGGCCCCACCTGGAAGCCCCACCTAGCTGGGATGAGACACTGAACACAAGTCCTTTAAAAAGTTGCGCTGGCCGTCCCGCTGTGAAGAGCCACGTCCTAAGCCGTGAGCGCTGGAGGCCGCCCTGGTGCCTGGGAGAAGACTGCACCCAGCAGAGTCCCCGACAGTGCCCACCACCCACAAGGACCAGGGCTGTGCAGGGCCCTCCCGCGGTGCCACAGGGATGGGCAAGGGGGACACGGGGTCTACGGCCGGACAGGCGAGGAGAGGAGCTGCAGAGGTGGAGAGAGTGAGCTGGCAGGACTGGGCTTGTTTTCAGATGCTTGGCTGCGCCAGAACCTATGAAGGAACGAACGAACTGCTGGCATCCGTATTCCACTCCCTTGCAGGAGCCGGCTGGAGAATGAATGAAATTCAACCCAGCGACAAGAACTGAGAGACCCTACCAGGGGTACCCTGTCCCCGGCGCCCCTCCTGGGGCACAGGCCCAGTCACACCCTCCTCTGCTCCTGTCTGGTACTGGGTACATAGGCTGAGAAGTCCTTCTTTTGGTCCCGGCTGGTTTCCATCACGTATACCCAAAAAGACCCTCGTTACCGCAGGACCACACCGTTGAGCTCTGCGTAGGGTGGACAGGCAGGGTCCCTGGCAAGTCCTCTGGCCCCTAAGCCCAGGGCTGGCTGTCCCTCAGACGCTGTGGAGACCCTTCGCCCCACCCTCATGCCCTAAGGAGCCCACTCCTTGCAGCCCTCTCAGAGACGCCTCAGGGTCAAGCGTAGGTTTAGGGTCCTTCTAGACCATGACACCCCCACCACTGAGCTTCTCACCATTGGGTCTCCTGACCACTGCATTGTCCGGGTCGCCGTCAGAGGTGCTTGCTTCTGCCTGCTTCCCCCTCCTCCGGAGAATTGTGCTCGCTCTCTCGCCTCCTGTCTCCACAGCAGAGTCAACCTCCTTATAGGGAGTGACTCTCTCTGGCTTCCTCCTTTCCTCCTCTTACCCCCACCCAATGTGACTCCCATTGCCTGTCATCTTGCCCATGTCCTCATCAGCCCACTGTCCCCGCCTGGCAAACCTCAGCCACTCACAGTCCTGCACCGCCATATAGTGCAGAGTGGCCGTGATGACCCCATGGTCCAACTGCAGATGGACATTCTCCCCTTGCCCAGCCTGCTGATGTCTGGTCAGTCTCTGATCCCACCTGCTGTGTCTCAGAGATGACCGCACCGGCCCTCCTTCACAGAGGAAACAAAGCCATCAGATGGAAGGCCTTGTGTTGCATTGCCCCCAAGTTGCCCCCCACCACTTGCTGTTCCCTATCAATGCCCCCTATTCTCAATCTTTTTCTCCCTACGGATCCTGGACATCAGGGTTAAACTCAATCTCCCCACCTTTTCTTCTTTTTAATTTTTTAAATGTTTTATTTATTTTTGAGAGAGAGACAGAGTGCGGGCAGGGGAAGGGCATAGAGAGAGGGAGACACAGAATCTGCAGCAGGCTCCAGACCCTGAGCTGTCAGCACAGAACCCGAAGCAGGGCTCAAACTCATGAACCATGAGATCATGACCTGAGCCGAAGTCGGACACTCATCCGACCGAGCCACCGAGCTTGCACCCTAGCTTTTCTTGCCCCACACAGATTTCTTCATTAGAGAGTCCTTACAACATTCACCAGCACCACATGCCTCCTGTGGCCCAGTCTCTGCTCACCAGGGAAGCCCTTCGGTTTCTCCTTGGAGGGCACGTGGACAGTTACAGACAATAGTACCATGAGGTGTGCTATAGAGGGGTCTGTGGGATCGTGGAGGGGGCCTCTCATCCAGTCGGGAGGGACAGGGGCAAAATAAGCAGGTAGACTGAGACCTGAGGGCCAGAGGACACGCCATCCACCTGTGGGGTTTGGGGAGGTAGAACCCCAGGCCCAGGAACGCAGCGAGCCATGGCCTGTGAACTTCACTGAGGTCTCCCTCCACTTTCCCAGATTAAAAATCTTGTGGAGACAAAGAAGTTTGATTTAATTTTTCTTTATCGGAAGGGTGAGTGATGTGATCACCTTTGAGTTTTGGAAAGATGGCCCTGGAATCAGTGTGCCAGACAGATTGGGGGGAGGGGCTGGCAAGAGGAGAAGCCGCTGCAGAGCCGCCGCCCCGGGGGCCTCTGCCCACCCCTTCCCCGGCTGTTCCTCCAGAGCTGGCATGCGGCTTCTGTCCCCTCTCTTCACTCCCTGTGGACAGAGCTCACCATACCTCTCACCTCCCAGAGCCTTGCCATCTATGAAACCCCAGAACTGTGTTCCAGGTCTGCCCTCTCTTCAGCCCAGACCCATGAGGCCAGACGGCAGCCGGACACCTCTGCCAGGATGACCTCAGGGAGCCAACCCCTACCCTCTCTCTAGGGGCTCCTGCATCAGCAAACAGAACGGTTGACGCTCCTCACCTGCCCTCCAGTGACACTCCTTTCTCTCTGACCCGGCTGCTCTGCCCCACACACCCCTCCTGCTATGCAGCATTTTTCTAAGATAAATATGATGGCATCACTCTCCTCCCCCAGCTGGTAAAAATAAACAAATAGAAACCAGAATAACTGCTGATGCCTCCCTACCTTCCTCAGGACGTGAAACAAGCTCTTTCATATGGCATGTGTTCAACACTTGTTGATTTATTCATCCAGCAAATGTTTATTGAGCTCCCATGGTGTGCACAGCAGGGGGAACAGAGAGTGACCAGGTCATCCGTGATGACTTTACAGAGGGAGCTGGACTGGGGCAGCCAAGACAGAAGAGGAAATGTGACGGACACAGAGATGCTCAGATGATCAAAGAAACATCTGGGGTGGGGATGATGGGGTGATTATCCCTTCTCAGACTGACAAAGACACCAAGACCTGCTAACGTCAAATCCATTATCGGTTGACAGTGGACTGGCACAGGCTTCGTGGGGAGGAAGTCGGCAACGTCTGTCAGCACAAACACAGGTTCACCTGCAACCAGAATTTCCACTTCTAGGAAAGTATCCTTCACGGACACTTTTGTGAGCTCACAACAGAAGGGTTCTTACTCTTGGAAAGACTGGAAATGGCCTGATTGCTCATTAATAAAAATCAGTTAAGTAGTTACAGAGCACCTACGTATTGGAGTAGGGCCAACCGTAGGAGAGAATGGAGGTCTCGGGGTGCCTGGGTGGCTCAGTTGGTTAAGCGTCTGACTTCAGCTCAGGTCATGATCTCACAGTTTGTGAGTTCGAGCCCCGCGTCGGGTTCTGTGCTGACAGCTCGGGACCTGGAGCCTGCTTCAGTTTCTGTGTCTCCCCCTGCTCATGCTTTCTCAAAAATAAATAAAACATTAAAAAAAAAAAAAAAAGAATGGAGGTCTCTCTGTTTACATATATTTTCACTCACACGTGCATGCGTAATACACACACACTACCACCTGCCCCCAGCTAAATGTACTAGCATACATAAGAGAAAGTCGGGAATGGGATGCCCACCCAGAAGAATCCATAGTGGATGGCGATGCAAGGGTCTCACGTTGTACTTAAACTTCTTACAAAAACCGTTCAGGACTTCGGTAGTGTGGAAAAAGAGGGTAGAGATTCTCCAGAACACAGCTGCGAGGGGATCTTGAGGAAGGGTCTCCAAATCAGCTTTGTGAGGAACTGAATATCTAGCCTGCGTTCTCCAGCTGTGATTCTGGCCAGGCTCCCAGGCCACTCATCAGGGCAGACATTTGAGGAGCCGACCCTCGGGACCAGGAGGCGGTGGGTGGCTGGCTGACTGCACCCCTACCGCCCACTCCTAGAAGACTGCCAGGCTCCAGGACAGTGTCCCCCACCAGAAGGCACCAGAGATGAGGCTGGTGGCCGCTGGGGTCCCTGGCCAGTCGCTGAGCACTTCCCAGTGGGATGGGGCCCCTGTCAGGCTAGGCAGGAGCGGGGAGCAGGACGGCGGCCGGGCTCCCGCCCCTCTGGGGCATCCGGCTCCGCCTCCTCCTGGAAAGACTATTTAGATCTGGTGATGCGGAGGCCAGGTCTCCGGCAGGACCCACAGACGGCAAACTGGCCGAGGAGGTCCTCCACCTGCCAGGTGCCCTCTGCCCAGCCAACAGACAGCAACCCCCGGGCCCGCTTCTCGCCTGAGACCCTCTCGCCGACAGACACAGGTACAAGCTCGGCTGTGTCCACGCCGCCTGCACCCCTCATCACCGGGGCTTGCCAATGTGCCGGGCTTAGGGGTGGCTGGCGGTGAGGACTGCCCCCCCACACCTACCTGGCTCACACTCCTTCCAGCCCCGCCCCCATGGCCCGGCCCCTGCCGGTCACATTCGGTTGCATCAGCCTGCTCTGCCTGCTGCTCCCAGGCACACTGTCCCGCGGCCTGGGCGGGAGCCAATGGCCTGCCCCACCTAGGTGAGTGGGGTTCACACCAGCCCAAACCTCGGGGCCTACGGGGAAGGAAACCAGAATCCCTGGGGAGGCCCCCCTCGATCTCCCTCTCCCTGGACCCCCCCCCCCGACTCTTCCTGCAGTAGGGAAATCACCCCCTGCCCCCTAAGTGAGAAGCCAGCAAATGGGCCTTCAGCAAATCCTGAGCAGGGCAAGGGACCCCTCTTTCTTGGCCTCCCTCCCAGGGCACTCCCCTCCCCTATGAGTAGAGGAACCACTTCGAGGAGAGGTTGGCTAGGAGAGGGGAGGCTGGAGGGATCCCCAGGATTGCCCACCTTCCTCCACCCCCAGGGGAAGGCTGGGGGGGGGTCACTCGGGTCGTGAGCACGGTGACCCACAGAGTCCAGGGGTGCCCTTTGCCCAGGTAAATGGACACGTGGCCCGGGCTACTGAGATGGCTGAGAGCCAGGACCCAAGCCCAGAGCTCACAAGGGGCGGTGGGCTTCCCCTGGTCTGCTGGATAATGACGTGGGGGCTGCGGGCTTCCCCTGGCAGTGCTCCAGGCTGTTGGGGAAATTGGGCTTCCCCTGCCAGTGACCCCAGGCCTGTGTGGAGGGGAAATTGGGTGCTTTTGGAGGGTCCCTAAAAGGTTTGGCCATCAGGTTTACTTCCCCCAACCCCCTCTGCAGGGAGCCTCCAGCCTGGGCCCCTTCCGGTGGCCTGAAACCGGGACACCCTGCCATTCAGCCTGTGGTTTGGAAGCTACACCAGGCCCTCCAGCCACAGAGGAGCGCCAACCGAGCCCCTGCCATGGGTCGCCCTCTCCGGGGTGGCCCCCACCGACACGTGGGCCCCCGCAGGTCCCGAGCCCAGCTCCTGAGGGTGGGCTGTGTGCTGGGCACCTGCCAGGTGCACAACCTCGGCCACCGCCTATGGCAGCTGGTTGGGTCAGCTGGCCCACGGGACTCAGCCCCCGTGGACCCCAGCAGCCCCCACAGCTACGGCTGAGATGGAGCAGGACAGACCTCTGTCTGTCCCGGCCAGGATGCCACCCCCCAACCCAGTCCCAAAGCTGCACCTGGGCCCCCCTGCCCCCACCCGGCCCCGCGGACTTCCTACAAACACCAATAACCAGAACAGTGTGCAGGCCCCCAAGGCTACTCCCGCCCCACCCCACACCCACCTGGTCCTGTAGCAAGCAACCTTGACCGGTTTTGGACAAGGAAGGCCGTGCACATGTGTCGACCCCAGCAGGTCTGCAGGCAGAGTCTGGACTCATGAAAGGGGCTTCAGAGGGGAGGGGCAGCCCAAGGATGTGGGGCAGGATACCCAGGGCCACGCTGGGCCAGCACAAGGTGGGCCAGTGTGGCCCCTTCCCCGCTGGTCCGGAGTCATCAGATTAGGCCCTGGCTTTGGGCACGCGCACTTGGCCTGTCCCAGGTGCCCAGCCTTTCCATTCCCTGTGCCCTGGAGACTGGGAGGGCAGCAGGAAGGAGGACCCCCTGTGGTCCCCATCCCCAGAGCCTGAGTGAGAGAGGACAGGCCATGTCAAAGTGGAGACCTCCCCCCCCCCCGCACCCCCTCCCCCTGCAGCTGGATAGCAGGGAGCCTGGGAAAAGGCCTAGAGATTCAGGAACCACACTGGGGCTGAGCAGATGCCCCTTCCCATCCCTCTGGGCGGGGTGGGGCTGGGTGGGGCAAGATCTCCAGCCCAGATAGGCCCAGTCAGAACCATTCCACCTCAGGTGGGGTGGGGTAGTCCAACAAGGGTGGGGGCGCCACAGGCTATACAATCTCCCCGGCCCCACCCTGCCCTGCTCTGGGATTTACTGGGGCAAACTGGTGGACAGCAGGAGGCTGGAGCCGGCTCGCCTAGAGTTGGGGAAGGTGGATTGTCCTTCAAGGCTTAGAAAAAGGTCTTCAGCCAGTTCCCGGTGTAGGTCCACCCCGGGTAGGGCCTTTACATGCTGTGATACCTGAGACTTTGCTAGTCCCTCATTACTGACACCCCCATGCCATCGGGACATGACCCAAGGTTCAGAAAGGAAGTTTCCATTACTTGGCATACACTCATAATGGCACTTACTCTGTCAACATTTGCCCTCGTCTCCTTCTCAGCCACCCTGTGGGGGGAGTGCTATCATTATCCCGTCTCTAGAAGCAGAAACTGCAGCCACAGAGGTCGGGGAAGTGCCTACTGTCACCGCAGTGCCCTCCCACAGAACCCCTCAGATGCCCTGCCCCCCCCCCCCCCCATTCCCACCCCTGAGGGTGGGAGCATTTCCAGGACACCATTAGGCCCTGTGGAGACAGTTCAGGCTGGTCCCTGCCCTGAATTGCGGGTGGGAAGCAGATCAGGGCAGGCTGCCTGGAGGAAGCCTAGGTCTGAGGATTGCAAGGCTCCCAGGAGAGCCGAGGGTGGAGTCCACAGGAGGCATGAGTATGGCCGGGGAAGCCCCCTCACCCCTACTCCCAAAGCAGCTGAGAGAGGCTGGAACCAGCGTGAGTGGGGGTGGAAGAGGCCAGTGGGCCGGGCCTCAGAGCCATATGCCTGTGGTCCCTGAAGGGTGTCATCAGAGCAGGCAGGGGTCGCAGGGCCGGGAAGACTGGGGAGAGAAGAGAAGGGGTCTAGGAGGGTCAAATTGGGAGAGTTAGGAGCTCCACTTGGCCGAGACCGCCCCGCCCCCGGCCGCCCCAGGCTTCCCATACTGGGCCTGTGTGTTGTCTGGTCCTCTGTACAAGCTGTTCCTCTGCCAAGGACACCCCCACATTGCCCCTTCCTCACTGGTCAGAGCTGCCAGACCCCCAGAATTCCATGCCCTTGTTGAGGAACTGCGCCAGTTTGGGGTTCATTTTCCTCGAAGCAGGATGGACTGTTGACCTCAAGGCATCCCTGTGCCGGGCCATGTGGTCGCAGCATTGCACCTGGCATCCACCTGGCCCCTGAGCTCCAGGCCATGTCTGGGCCACCTACATGATGCTCCCTGATGCCAAGCTCACCCGACTCCCGCCGGCCTTCTCCTCTCTCTCCCTCACGCAAATCCTGTCGGCTGGTCATTTGCTCCTTTGTCTAGTCCAAGCCGCCACCTGCTTTTGGGGTGATGGCTCCAGCCACCTCCCTGGACCCTCCCTCCATTCCTTCAGCAAATGCTTGCTGAGCATGTGAGAGAAGCATTAGTGAATACCCCCTCCCAACTGACACCATAGTGGAAGGAGACGGTGAAATGGACACTTTGCCATTTCAAATGGGGGGCCCCAGCACTCTCTCCCCGTCTATTCTCAGCACTGGCAGGAGGAGGCCATCATCATAAGAACAGCACACCCCACCCAAACGTCTTGTCTCTGAAGCTGAGTGGGTGCTGAGACCCACACGCCCGAGGGGGGGGTGGTGTAGACTGACACCTTGACACCTTCGTCCCCTGTCCTCTCTCTCTCTGCCCCCAGATGACCCGACCATACTCAGCATCCCCCCCACCCCCACCCCCCATCTTCCTCAAGTGCACCGGCCTTTCCAATATGAGACAATGGTTGGTTTTGCGGTGTCTGCCTCCTACTTGGAGAACCTGTCAGCTCCCGGGCAGGCATATTGATCAGTTGGGTCCTGGCTATGTCTGCCTGACCTGGTCCATGCCTGATGAGTGCTAGCTGAATTCATCTCTACCCTGACTCCGGATGGAGCCCCTCACCTCAAAAGCCAGACAAAGATCACCACCACCCCCGTCTTGACCAACCTTTAGCCAGGCTGCTCCACTGGGCCTCACCCAGTATTAACAAGTGTCCCCTGCCCCTGAGATCTGATCACCTGGCCTGCCTTTAGCAAGGATCCCCCAACGTCTGTGTCTCCCCTTAGCAATCTTCTGTCCATTGACCCCCACTCTGCTTACTGGCAGTCAACCCCCTGCTGTCTTTGTTGGATTCTGTCTCCCTTATTGCAATAGTCACGAATAAAGTCTTTCACTCTCACTTAGCAAGCGTCAGGATAACTTTTCCTATAAACCCTGCCCTTCTCATAATCCCAGGTGCCTGAGGCTGATGGGTGGGGTCTGGGGTCTGCACCACCTGTTGGGAGGGGCCTACTGTGGGAAGGGAGGTGTTTAAGGCCCTTGGAGGAAGAGCAGGAGGCCGGTGGTGGAGCTGGAGCGGACGTCAGGCCTCCAGGTCCTAATCAGGTCAGTTGCCCAGAGAGGCTGAAATCAGGAAGAGGGGGCCGGGGCCGGGGCCTCTGGGAGCTGCTCCCGTGCTGACACATTAACTTCTGAGGCCAGGAGGAGGGTGGATGGTCACTCATTACCGAGGGCCAAGGCCAAGGGGCTGGGTGGTGTCCGGTCACTTATGTAACCTGTGGGCATATATAGGGGCACACGGCCCGTGGGACTCTGACCCACCTGCCAACTCTGCTCCCTCAAGATGAAGGTGGCTGTGGTGAGTACTCCAGACCCAGCGCACATGAGCCCCACTGACTGATCACCCAGCGGCTGGTTGTCCCTCGTGGAGCCGCAGACCCCCGCCCTCTCCAAGCTGGTTCCCACCAGCCTGCTGGTCCCGGTCAAAGGGCTCCCTCCTTCCTGTCCTCCTCCTGCTGTCTAGCTGGGGCAAGGGTCAGCAGCCCCACCCCAGGCTCCCTGCAGACCCAGATCTTGAGAAGGAGATGCCGGGTGCCATGTGCTCCTACGCAGCATCCCGGGCACCCGGGCCTCACCCGGGGAAGCAGGAGTCCTGCTGACATCCACTTTGCAGATAAGGAAATCGGAGCGAGGTCGCCTCAGACTGTCATTGTGCTTGGGGAGGGGCTGTGCCCCGCTGCCTACCTTTTAGGCTCTGGTGCCCTGTGGGGACGTCCTCACTTCCTCATGGAACTGGCATCAAGGCGAAATGGGTTTCATCCTCCACCCAACCAGGGCCCAGACCCTTCCCTGGTCTACCGGCCCGATGTGGACCCAGAGGCAGCCAAAGACAAGGGCAGCTTCCGAAACTACACCGTAAGGACCCCACCGCTTGCCACCCTCCTCCCGCCCTGCCCCAAGCCCAACCTCACCTCAGCCCCATCTTTTCCTGGGGAGCGCAGCACTGTCCCCTTTTGCACAGCTCAGGGGCTGCCTCTGGGCAGCTCCCATTCACACTTGTGGGGCCAAGCCTGGGAGACCAGAGCAGTGGGCCCCAAGGGTGTGAAGGGCAGGGATGGGAGCCTCCCGGCTGACCTTCTGGCTTGCAGTCTGGCCCGCTGCTGGACCGTGTCTTTGCCACCTACAAGCTTATGCACACGCAGCAGACCGTGGACTTCGTCAGGAAGAAGGTACTTGGCAGCTCTCTGCTGCAAGTCCAAGGGTGGGGCTGCCCCCTCCCCCCCCTCCCCCCACCTTCCCCACCCCCCCACCCCCTGCCCCCAGGCCGAATAGATGGAGAGGGATCGGGCCCTGATCCCGCCGATACCATGGCCGTGCTGACATCCCCTTCCTGGCCTAGCACACCCAGTTTGGGGGCTTCTCCTACAAGAAAATGACTGTGCTGGAGGCTGTGGCCATGCTGGACGGGCTGGTGGACGAGTCGGACCCAGACGTGGACTTCCCCAATTCCTTCCATGCCTTCCAGACGGCTGAGGGCATCCGGAAAGCCCACCCTGACAAGGGTGTGTCCCCTTCCTGGGGTGGGCTGCAGTGCAAGGCCAGATGGGGGTCTTTGCCTTTTCCTGACTTCACCCCTCAGTTCCAAGCCTTCTCCTCTGCCCACTAGCTTTCTCTGTCCCTCTCCCTCCCAGACTGGTTCCACCTCGTGGGGCTGCTGCATGACCTGGGGAAGGTCCTGGTTCTAGCAGGGGAGCCCCAGGTAAGGCCAGAGGTGGAGGGGCGCGGCAGGTTGGGGCTGGGGCAGCCTGGGTTCAGGGATCTGGGCTCTGGAAACCCCCCACGTGGGCAGGGCAGTCACACCCACTGTGCTTGCCGGTCCCCAGTGGGCGGTTGTTGGAGACACCTTCCCAGTTGGCTGCCGTCCCCAGGCCTCTGTGGTTTTCTGTGATTCCACCTTCCGGGACAACCCCGACCTCCAGGATCCTCGATACAGGTGCTCCTCCCCGGCGACTGGTCTTCCTCCTCCCCGCAGTGCACCTCAGCCCCTCACCTTCTATCTTTCCCTGCAGCACAGAGTTCGGCATGTACCAGCCCCACTGTGGGCTAGAGAACGTCCTCATGTCCTGGGGCCATGATGGTGAGGCCAGTTAGAGCCGGGCAGTGGGGAAGATGGGGACCATGGTGGGGGCCATGGCTCTGGGTGCTTTGGGGTGACACCTTGTCTCCCACAGAGTACATGTACCAGATGATGAAGTTCAACAAATTCTCTCTCCCACCGGAGGTAGGTGGGGGGAGGGGCTAAACCAAGAACACCCAGCCCTGCCCGGCCCGGCCCGGCCCAGCCCAGTTTAGCCTGGCTCAGTTCGGCCAGCCTGGCCCTGCCCGGCTGGGTGTGACTCCCTTCTGCCCTCAGGCCTTCTACATGATCCGATTCCACTCCTTCTACCCTTGGCACACGGGTGGCGACTACCGGCAGCTGTGCAGTGAGCAGGACCTGGCCATGCTTCCCTGGGTGCAGGAGTTCAAGTACGGCCATTGCTGTGCAGGGCTGGGTGGAGGGGACTGGAGGGTGGGGGGGCCGGGGGGACGGGGGGGGCTTCCTCACGAGGCACTGCCCCTCCCCTGTTGCAGCAAGTTTGACCTCTACACCAAGTGTCCAGATCTGCCGGATGTGGACGAGCTGCGGCCCTACTACCAGGGGCTCATTGACAAGTACTGCCCTGGTGTGCTGAGCTGGTGACCGGCCTGCCCACCCTGCCCAGGCCTGGTCAGGTGCCCTGGGGTGACAGCCAAGGTTGGGGGGACTCCACGTGCACATCTGCGGTCAACACTCCCTGTCCTGGTGGCCACTCTGCCCAGTGGCAATAAAGACCTTGAAGCAGCTTATGAGTCTGACCTTCACTGAGGCGGGGGTCTGTTGTGGCCGCAGTAGCCTCTTGGACATGTGTGTCCACTCCTGCCACCACACGCATCTTGCTCCGCTTGCCAGCTCCGGCATCAGCATCTGGGGTTGCCCTGCCCCTGCTCACATTCTCAAAACAAGTCCTTAAAAACAAGACAAAGCAGAACACTTGATAGCTAGGAGAGCAGACGGCATAAAAGCTCATGGACCGTGTGCAGGATAAGTGCAGTGAGCTCCAGCCACGGATAGCACCCCAGGGCCTTCCCGTGCCCCACGGTGCAGCCCTCGCCTGGGGTTGGCAAACCCCAAGTATGTGTCCCTCAGCACTACAGTTTAGCACCGGATTCCCCTCTACCTTCTAGCAGCTTATTTCTTTATATTTCTTTCAATGTTTGTTTATTTTTGAATGAGAGAGAGAGTGTGAGCAGGTGAGGGGCAGAGAGACAGAATCCAAAGCAGGCTCCAGGCTCTAAGCTGCCAGCACAGGGCCCAAGGCGGGGCTCGAACTCACGAACCTAGCCGTGAGACCACGACCTGAGCTGAAGTCGGACCCTCCACCGACTGAGCCCCCCAGGCGCCCCTCTAGCAACTTATTTCTTGGACAAAAGTGGATCGAGGAATTTCCTTCTGTTGAGATTTTGCTAATTGCATCCCCGTGGTATTTACTAACATTTCTCCGGTATTTCCTACTGCGTGCACATAGAGGCTTAATCAGATTAAGACTTGGCTTGTGGGGGCAAGGGTGCTTTAGAGGCAGTGGCATATTCTTTCCCAGGGGCCACAGGCTGTCTTTTGTGGTGTGGAAGCCACTCTGTTCAGGTCCACCTAGCAGCCCTAACCCGTTAGAGGGTGGAGCTATGATGTCCTGGCCCCCAGCCTCCTCAGTCATCTGAGGGAACACTGCTTAAAGAGAAGCTTCCTCCCCTGCTTGCGATCTGGCTCTCTCTCTCTCAAAAATAAGTAAGTAAACATTTAAAAAATATTAAAAAAAAAAAAAGAACATGTAGATCTCAGCACATTTGTGCTTTGGTTCCTTGATTTTATCACCCTCGCTGGTACTCAGACCCCCCCTCGGCCAGGGCTGGGGTACAGCTTCCAGATGGCTCCCAGGTCCTCCTGACATGACCGCAACAGTCTCTGGTGGGTGTCCTGCTGTCTGGTGATAAGACACCCAGACTGTGGTAATTTCCTGTGTTTTTGTAACAAATTACCACAAATTTGTTGGCTTAAAGCAAAAATTTATACTCTCGGGTTCTGGAAGCCAGAAGCCTGAGATGACGGTGTTGGGCAGAGTTGTGCTCCCTCCACAGGCTCCAGGGAGGAACCATCCTTGCCTCTTCTGGCTTCGGGGGGCTGCCTGCACCCCCCGGCTTGTGACTCCACCTCTGCTCTGTCTTCTCATGGCTTCTCCATTTACCTGTACCTTCTGCCTCTCTCTTATGAGACACAGTCATGGCACCGGGCCCAAGATGATCCCTCATCTCAATATCCCCAACTTCATCACATGCACAAGATGCTTTTTCTTTTCTTTTTTTAAGTTTATTTTGAGAGAGAGAGAGAGAGGGAGAGCATGCACGAGTGTACAAGTCGGGGAGGGGCAGAGAGAGGGAGAGAGAGAATCCGAAGCAGGCTCTGCACTGTCAGCACAGAGCCCAATTTGGGGCTCGAACCCAAGAACCATGAGATCATGACCTGAGCCAAAGTTAAGAGCTGGACGTTGAGTCCCCCAGGGGCCGCAAGATGTTTTCTTTTTTTTTTTTTTTTTTTAATGTTTATTTACTTTTGAGAAAGAGGGAGACAGTGTCAGAGCGGGGGAGGGGCAGAGAGAGAGACACACACAATCCAGGCTCCAGGGTCTGAGCTGTCTGCACAGAGCCTGAAGCGGAGTTTGAACTCAGAAACCCCAAGACCATGACCTGAGTCGACTTCGGAGCTCAACTGACTGAGGCACCCGGGTGCCCCAAGATGCTTTTTCTAAATAAGGTCATGTGTACAAATTCCAGGGATTTGATGCGGACACCTTTGGGGGGCTGTTTGTTCTCGAGCCCCTCCAGAGCTTTTCAGTTGCAATCCGAAACGAGCCGCCATTGGCAGAGGGCAGGAAGATGCCAAAGGGACAGGCCGCTCCAGGTTAGTAGGTGGCAGGTTTAACAAGCAAGGGAGCCTACACGTGAGGCTTGTCTGGGGCGACCACAAGACTCCTGGGTCTTTGCATCTGCCCGCGGGAATCTTAGAGGTTTAGGGGCACCCGGCTGGCTCAGTCGGTAGGGTACGTCACTCTTGATCTCAGGGTCATGAGGTGGAGGCCCACGCTGGGCGAGAGATTATTTTTTAAAAACTAAGGATAGAATCTTGAAAGTTTACACTCAGCACTTAAGCAGCTTCAGTCACATGGACCGTCCAGTTGGTCTCCACCCCACATCGCTATCCTTGGAGCAGCTTCGGGGGCGGGGGGGGGGGGGGCGGGCAATGGGACGCACACGGCAAAGACGGGGGAGGGGTGAGGAGCCCTCGATTGCCAGGGTCCAGTTCACGGGTGCAGGTGGTAATGTCCTCCCCACGACCTTCCCCAATAGCTTACCCCCGGAGGCTGCCCCAGACCTGGAAGCTGCCACTTCAGGGAGCCCTGGCTTCTCTGAGGGGGAGACGGTATTTCATATCCACACGTTGGGGGCTAAAGACTCACTCTTGAACATTCGCCTCCACTCCACCCCCTGGTGTGGCCACTGGAGGTGGGGTTACCCACCGCCTTCCCCGCCCTGCTTCTCCCCGTGTACCTCTCCCCCGCTCCCACCTCAGGAGAGTGCGGGCTCAAATGTGTCGGACTTGCTTCCTTCTGGAAGACTGTTCTCTTGCACCATCCCTGGGCAGCCTCCCCAGCAGTGGGCAACCTCTGCCACTCCCTCCGGTGAACTCTGGCAGTGCAAGTGCAGGGTCCCTCCCTGGAGCTGCTCCATGGGGGGGGGGGGGGGGGGGGGGGGCGGGCGGTGCTCGGCAGGCTGAGTCTCTGGATCCAAAGGTACCGTTCAGATCTCATCCCTGGGGGGCCTTCCCCGTGCAGAGCAGAAGAGGCCATCTTTGCTCCTGTCCCCAGTCCCCAGACCCTGTCTGTGTCCCTTGCGATAGCACCAGGGTGGGTAGCGCAGTGTGGGCCAGGGCCCCATCTTTCTGTCCCCCTGGGGACTATCAGGCCTCACTGGGCTCCAGGCACTGAGGCAGCCGAGGAGCCTGCAGGCAGGAGGAGGGCTTGGCTCTCCGGCTTGCTGGCATCCCCACCCTGGCCCCTACCCCTGCAACGTCCCTCTTCTTGCTCTAGCCGCCCTGGTCTGCCTCTCCCCGGTGCCCCAGGCTCAGCCTTCCAGGGCGCCTCTGATTCGTCAGGTTTCTCTTTGAATGGGCCCGTGGGTTCCCTCCGAGAAGGTGGGTTGCAAGCAACAGAGCCTTAGAGGAATCTGGAAGTTGTTCTCGGGCCCATCTAAGGCAGAAAGTTGGAGCGCTGTGCGGGAACCGGAGGGGACCCGGCAGTCCGCGGCCTGCTGGAGCAGGAAGCTGGTGGATGGCCAGGCCTGGGGGACAACGAGCAAGCACTGGAGCAAGGGGGCTGCTCCCAGGGCACCGACGGCCCAAGAAGGAAATAATGGCAAGTTCAAATCTTTCCATCTCAGGCTCCAGGCATGGCCTGAATGCAGAAACGATCTGCACTGAGACAGTGGTTCTTCTGGTGCCCCTAAGGCCCTTTCAGGGGCCCATGAGGTCACCTGCCTTTTTCACTGAGCTGACGTCCAGGGGACTCGGTGGGCCAGGGGTTTGCCCACTCTGCCACACACCAGCTGAGACTGCGTCCTGACCTGGCCCTGACCGTCCAACACCGCGCACCCCAAGTCACAACAAGGTCAGTTTTACTTAAGAACGAAGTCGTAAACGTCACTAATATTCTTAAATCTCTATCTTTGAGTGTGGGTCTTTTTAATCTTTTATGTGGCAAAATGGGACGTCCGTTTTTGGACACATGAGGCGCTTCTGCTGAAGCTATAGAAGCCTTTTCCCTGGAACAACACCTACTGGACAGACTGTAGGTATTTGGTCTCGGGCATTGGGCAGGGCATTTTCTTGTTTCTTTTCTTTTTATAAAGACTTTTTAAAGTTTATTTACATTTAGAGAGAGAGAGAGAGAGAATGGGAGGGGCAGAGAGAGAATCCCAAGCAGGCTCCAAGCCATCAGTACAGAGCCCGACACGGGGCTCGATCTCACGAACCGTGACATCATGACCTGAATTGGCAGGCATTTTCTTAAAAATGAACAAAATGAGCCTGTCGCTTCAAGAAAAACAATGGTAGCATTTGTTGCCAATAATAAAATTTAGCTTTCAAGCAAAAACAGGATTTGGGAAAACCTGTGCCCGCAGCTGTGAACATGACAGCTTCCTTAGACTCGGTTTTAGGATGAGATTGGTGGTGATACTAACGAATGGGATTTTTTCAGGTCGTACGATGTCACGCGTCAGCATTCGGAAGACCGGTGTAACTCAATGAACGGATATCGTCTAAATGACCAACATATGATGCTCCTTGCATTGTGTAGGATGCACCAGTGGGTTCTCATGGGACAGAGGACAAAAAGTTCATTGGGATGGCTTCATATTCCAATTGCAATGAACCACCGAGAAGTGACTACGTGTAGTTTTGATACGGTATTAAAGAAGAACACCCACGGTGATCTGAAAAAGTTTCTAAAATATTCTTCCCTTTTCCAGCTACATATCTGTGTGAGGCCAGGTTTTCCTCATATCCTTCAACCAAAAACATACTGCAATAGTTTGGCCAAAACAGCAGATATGAGAAGCCTGACATTAAAGAGATTTTGCAAAAACGTAAAGTATGCTACTCTTGGGGCTCCTGGCTGGCTCAGTTGCTAGAGCATGTGACTCTTGATTTCAGGGTCATAAGTCGGAACCTCATGTTGGCTGTACTTTACTTTTAAAAACAAACTAACAACAAAAAAAAATCTATGGCACTCTTCTTAATTTTTTTGAATACAGTTATTTTTCATTAAAAATTTGTGTTCATGGTAATGTGTAGTGAGCTTATTTATATAGTTAAATAACATTAGTAAGTAAATAAAGAATTTCTCAGTTTAATTTCAACGTGGTAGATATTGATAGATATAATACCTCCGAAACAAAAGCTCTTTGGAGTCCTCAATTTTTAATGTTTATTTATTTTTTTGAGAGAGAGAGAGAGGGAGAGACAGAGCATGAGCAGGGGAGGACCAGAGAGAGAGGGAGACACAGAATCCGAAGCAGGCTCCAGGCTCTGAGCTGCCAGCACAGAGCCCCACGTGGGGCTCGAACTCAACACCGAACTGAACCATGAGATCATGACCTGAGCCGAAGTCAATGGACGCTTAAGCTTAACTGAGCCACCCAGGCACCCCAGGGTGTCCTCAAGCTTTAAGAATATGAAGGAGTCATGGGGCACCTGGATGGCTCAGTTGGTTAAGCGTCTGACTTCGGTTCAGGTCATGATCTCGCGGTCTGTGAGTTCGAGCCCCGCGTCGGGCTCTGTGCTGACAGCTCAGAGCCTGGAGCCTGCTTCGGATTCTGTGTCTCCCTCTCTCTCTGCCCCTTGCCTGCTCACGCTCTGTCTCTCTCTCAAAAATAAACATTAAAAAAATTAAAAAAAAAAAAAAAGAACGTAAAGGAGTCCTGAGACCAAACAACCGCTCTGTGGGCTCCGTGAGGGCTGAAGTGGAGGCCATTTCTGAGCACAGCCATATGGAGCTCTCTCACCAACCTCCGGGGCCAGCAGCACGCCCCGCCCCAGGGGTGCAGTCAGTCTCCACGGCAGATGTTGTCTGTGATGCTGGGCAGTATCGTCAACACCCTTTTGTGCCAATTTAGACTTGCCGTCCTTGTCCCCTGTGCTTCCTCCTGCATCACTGTCCACTAACTCGTGAGTGCCCATCACCGACGTATCCCGCACAACACTGCCTCTGGCCAAACGTGTTCTTCCGAGCGAAAGGCGGAAAACAGAGGCTGGTATCAGTGGGCCCCGCATATGCCCCATGACCCCCAAATCAATGATCTGACGGAATAATGGAGCAGACAGGCGAAGCCCCGGCCACGGTGCCAGCTTGCAGACAATGCCCTCGGGAGTCAGGCTGCAGAGAACGCCCTGTGCGGCGAGCCTGGAGTGCAATGTCCGGGAGCCATCCAGTGAGCATCTCTCACTCCCGCACCCAGGGTCCCCTGGTGAAAGTGTTGCGGTCCATTTCGGTGACTCTGGGAATGCTGCATCGTGAAATGTGGTTCTCAAGGAAGCAATGCTTTTCCCCAGACATGGCAGCGCTTCCCTGGGACTGGACATGGCTAACCACACAGCTGTGCGGAGTGCCTCTGCTGTAGGTTGAGCAGGCAGTGTGTGACTGGTGCTGGCCTTCACGGGGAAAGGGCTGCTGGTGCAGGACTGAGAGGCCTCGGGAATGCTCCAGGTGACCCCCGGATGCCTGAGAACTGCCAAGTCTCTGGCCAGCATCGGTGGAAGACTGCAGCACCCTGTGTAGATAGGCCCAAGCAACTCCGATGCAGAGTTGCTGAAATAAACACAACCCGGGGGCCCGTGGGTGGCTCGGTTGGTTGAGCGTCTGACTCTCGGGCTCAGGTCATGATGTCACCTTTCCTGAGATGGAGTTCCAAGTCGGACTCTGTGCTGATAGTACAAAGCCCGATTGGGATTCTCTCTCTCTCTCTGCCTTTCCCTCTCTCTTCTTTAAAATGTGTAACTAAGCATTTAAACATAACCTGTATTTTTTCTTTGCTGTCCTTCAAACACTGACCATTTTTTTTTTTTTTTAACATTTACTTATTTTTTAGAGAGTGCAAGTGGCGGAGGGGTACAGAGAGAAGGACAGAGTATCCAAAGTGGGCTCTTCGGTGACAGGCTGACAGCAGTGAGCCCGAGGTGGGGCTTGAACTCACAAACCTCAAGATCATGACCTGAGCTGACGTCGGACGCTCAACCGACTGAGCCAGTCAGGTGCCCCCCAATTTTTGTTTTCTTCCCCGGTGGCTAACTTCACAGTCTAGCATGTGAAATGCAGAATTTGGAGACAGGATTGTGCTGAGCTCAAGGGAAGGTAGGTGTCATGCTGGAACCTGCAAGTGATGTGGGTGCAGGCACGGACCAGATATTGGGTGCCTCTGTGCCTTGGTGTGACCTAGGGTTTTTGTGCAGGGTGTGGAATGGCCGCCTTGTATTAGTGAGACCATCGCTTGTAGGGGGAGGGGAATATACATTAGGAAGATGGATTCATCAGGGTCCTGGGCACCCCAGGGGGTTACATGTTGTGTCAGATTTCCTGTGCGTGGGGAATCTGCATTCTCATGAGTCTGGGTGGGAGGAGCCACTCTGCCCCTTGTCGCCTTTCTTTCTGGAAGCCAGAAAAGGGAGAAACGTGGCATTACCCTGGAGCTATATGGGGCCGTATTCTAACCTGGCCATGCTCGACTCCTAATTTGGAGCTGGGAATAGGCTCTCAAACCCAACTGTGTCCAGGGACAGTGTGTCTTCACTAGGCCAGGCCAGGCCAGGCCAGGCCAAGATTTTGGCCATGGTCAGTCTTAGTTTGTGGTGTGGGGGCATTCAAGAGAAGTGTTGGTTCACTGCATTTGTATGTTCATTCGTGCTTCTTTTGAAGCTTGGAAAGATTGTGTTGGTCAGACAACTGAAGGGTTAACAAATAAATTAAAATTAAATTTGTAAAGCAGTTAAAGTATTTCAGGCATTTAGGATTTACAAATTAAGGGTGCGTGGGTGGCTCAGTTGGTTAGGCGTCCGACTTCAGCTCAGGTCATGATGTCCCAGTTCGTGAATTTGAGCCCTGTGTCGGGATCTGTGCTGACAGTTCAGAGCCTGGAGCTTGCTTCGGAATCTGTGTCTCCCTCTCTCTCTGCCCCTCTACTACTACTCTCTCTTTCTCTCCAAAAAATAAACATTAAAAAAATTTTTAAAGTGGCGCCTGGGTGGCTCAGTCAGTTGAGTGTCCGGCTTTGGCTCAGGTCATGATCTTATGGCTTGTGGGTTGTCGGGCTCTGTGTGGACAGCCCAGAGCCTGGAGCCTGACTCAGATTCTGTGTCTCCCTCTCTCTCTGCCCCTCCACTGCTCACACTCTGTCTGTCTCTCTCTCTCTCTCTCAAAAATAAATAAACATTAAAAATTTTTTTGAGAAAAAAATTACAAATTTAACCTTCCAGAGTTATTGCTAAAACCTACCGGATCTAAAAAAAAAAAAAAAAAAAAAAAAAAAAAAAAAAAAAACCCCAACAAAACCAAAACCCTGCTAGATTTAAATAGAGGACAGAAAATTAAAATACATGGATGGGGAGACTTAATTTTGTTAAGATGAGAATATTACCAAAGCAGGCTACAGAGCCAGTGCAATCCCACTGCACTGCATAGAAAAATCCATCCTAAAATTATTATTATTTTTAAAAATTTTTATTTATTTTTGAGAGAGAGAGAGTGTGAGCAGGGGAGGGGCAGAGAGAGGGAGATGGAGCATCCCAAGTGGACTCAGTGCTGATAGCAACGTGCCCAATGCAGGGCTCGAACTCCTGAATGGTGAGATCATGATCAGAGCTGAAGTCTGATGCTCAACCAGCTAATCCACCCAGGTGCTCCCATCCTAAAATTAACATGGAGTCTCAAGGGATCCCAAATAGTCAAAAGAGTTTGAGAGAGAAGAATGCTGGAGGACTTGCATTTCCCAATTTCAAAAGTTACTACAAAGCTACAGTAGACAAAACACGGTAGAACCATCATAAAGACAGATACACAGACCAAAGCAATAGATCAGAGATCCCAGAAATAAAGTCCTTGCATATATGGTCAGTTGGTTTTTGACAAGAGCACTGAGACCATTCAATGGGGGAAAGGGAAGCAGTCTTTTCAAAAATGGTGTTGAGAAAACTGGATATCCACATGCAGAAGATGAAATTAGACCCCTACCTCACACTATATGCAAAATTAACTCAACACGGATCAAAGACCTAAATGTAAGAGCTAAAATTATAAAACTCTTAGAAGAAACATAGGGGGAAATCTTCCTTGAATCTGACAATGATTTCTGGGATGTGACGCCAAAGTACAAGGAAAGAAGAAAAAACAGATAAATTTGACTTCATAAAAATGAAAAACTTGTGCATTGAAGAACACTATAGAGTGAACAGTTAATCTGCAGAATGGGAAAATATTTGCAAATCATATATCTGATGAAAGGTTAATATGCAGAATATACAAAAACCTACAACTCAATAACAAAAAGCAAATAACTGATGAAAAACAGGCAAAGAATAAATAAAAAATAAAGATACAAAAATAGGGGGGCCTGGATGCCTCAGTCGGTTGAGTGTCAGACTCTTGGTTTCAGCTCAAGTCAGGATCCCAGGACTGTGGGATCGAGCCCTGTGTCAGGCTCTGTGCTGACAGCACAGAACCTGCTTGAGATTCTCTCCCTCTCCCTCTGCCCCTCTCCCCTGCTCGTGTGAGCGTACTCTCTCTCTCTCTCAACAAAACAAAACAGGCCAAGGACCTGCATAGACATTTCTTCAAAGATATGCACATAGTCAATGAGCACATGAAGTTGCTCAACATCGTTAGTCGTTAGGCAAATGCAAAACCCAAACTGCACGCAATACCATTTCAGACCCAATAGAATGAGTATCACCATGAAAAAAAAGGGAAATAGCAAATGTTAGTGAGTATATGGATAAATTTGAAATTTGAACTGCGGTATATTCCTGGAGGGAATGTAAAATGGGACACCTGCTGTAACAAACAGTTTGGTGTTTCCTGAAAATTTAGCCATAGAATTGCCAGGTCCTGCAATTCTACTCCTAGGTGTGTGCCCAAAATAATGGAAAGCAGGGACTCACACGTATACTTGCCTGTCAGTGTTCATTTATATCATACACAATAGCCAAAAGGTGGGAACAACCCAAATATGCGTCGGTGGGTAAATAAATAATCAAAATGCGGTGTAAAAACACAACAGAATAGTATCCAGCCATAAAAAAGGAGTGAAGCTCTCACACACGCTACTACGTGGATGAATCTCGGAAACACGCTGGGTGAAATAAGCCAGAATAGACTGTGTGATTCTACTCACATGGAACGTCCAGAACAGGTAACACCGTAGAGACAGCAGATGTGTGGTTGCAGAGGGCATGATAAGGAGGGGTTGCAAGATGCCAGGTAAGGG
>NW_024412413.1:269482-273853 GCF_014898765.1 Herpailurus yagouaroundi | reverse complement strand
AACGGGGGTTCCTGAGAGGATGAAGTTTTAACATTGACTAAAGTGATGGATGCACCACCACTCTGTGAGCCCACTGCATTTTAAGGGTGTGAATTGTATGGCACGTGAACTATATCTTAAGGAAATTTTTACAGGAAACAAACCAAAAACCGAAAAGAGATTCGCAAACTGAGTTTAAAAGCCTGAAGGAAGGGGAGCCTGGGTGGTTCAGTCGGTTAAACGTCTGACTCTTGATTTTGGTTCAGGTCATGTTCCCAGGATCACAGGGTTGTGAGATAGAGCCCTGCATGGGGCTATGCGCTGAGTGCGGAACCTGCTAGGGATTCTCTCTCCCTCTGCCTCCCCGACCCCCCACTCCCTCTCATGTGTGTGTGCAGGCGCACTCTCTCTCTCTCTCTCAAAAAAAAAGTCTAAAGAAAAGCAACAGATTTTTAAAATTTATTATTTTTTTTAACATTTATTTATCTTTGGAGAGACAGAGTGTGAGCAGGGGAGAGGCAGAGATAGGGAGACAGAATCTGAAGCAGCCTCCATGCTCTGAGCTGTCGGCACAGAGCCTGACGTGGGGCTTAAACTCATGAACCATGAGCCGAAGTCAGATGCTTAACAGATTGAGCCACCCAGGTGCCCCCAGGTTTTAAAATTTTAAATACTTTACTGTCTTCAGGCAAAAGTCAATTTATAGGTCATTTAATCTGCATGTAAGAGCACCTTTGAAGGCACCTGAAAACACAGGTCACAGGTCCACGTAAACCACGCGTGGCTGTGGGCACAGGCTGAGCATGGGTTGTGTTCAAATCAAAGAGGGGGCTCAGTGACATGGGGGAGGGAGCTGAGCACACTGGGGGCTGACTAGGTATCCATGGGACCAGAGCATGAGAGGTGGGGGCTGAGGACAGAGTCCGGGCCAGCTGGGCTACAAGTTCTCATGGAGTGCGGGGACCTCCTGACTGACCACAGAACCCCAAACAGAAACCTGAGTGTTGTCCTCAATACCTGCTTCCACATTTGTCTTCCTGGGTGGTCAGATGCATTCTCCCTCCCCTGCCCTTGACCCAGGGCCTCCTCCTTCCTCTCCCCACCCACACCCTGTGCCACTCTGCCCGAGGCGTGATGGGTTTTCGTTCCGCTGAATGCTACTCAACACCTCCCTGACCTGGTGCCTGTGGTGCCCGCCCTGCCCCTCCCGCCTGTCCTTCCTTCACCCCTGCCCAAGGGAGGTCCAGGGCTCTGACCCTTCAGCCGTTCCCTGAGATGAGGAAGCAGGACAAGCAAAGAAAGCAGGGCCCAGGTTCTGGTGAGTTCTCGGGCCCTTGGATGCCTCCAGGCCCTACATTGTGCCACTGGCCTCGCAGACTTGGTGCGTGGAGCGGATAGGTCGGCCAGGCCGTGCCCGAGCGTGTGCTTATGTCTTTCACAGAGGGGAACGTTGAGGGCAGGAGAATGAAGGCATCCACAAAGCCAGGCCAGCTATCAGCTGGACAGCACGAGCCGTGTCCACTACCAGAGGCAGGGGAAGGTCCGCTGTCCTCAGGACTCCAAAGTGGGAAGAAAACATCCGACGCGTGGTCAAGCACAGAGACACCTTTATTGGTTCCTGGACCCAAATGGCAGGAGTCTCAGGACTGTCTTCCCTCTCCCTCCATGCCCCAGCAAGTCAGCCTCAGACCCTCTGGCGCGGGAGCTGTGGCTGGGGCATCAGGCTTGGATCCCTACAGAGGGAAAGGGCTTCCCCAGCCCTGGTACAATGTCCCGGCAAAGACCTTGAGCTGGGTCACATGCCTGCCTCGTGGGTCAAGGCCAGGAGATGGCGTGGGGAGGGCACGGTTGGTGTGTGTCTGGGGAGTGGGCCCTCCGCGCAGCAGGGAAGCCAGAGGCCCCCCCCGGAGGATGGCACCCCATCCTGCATCTGTCACGGCAGTTGGCTAAGGCACGCTGGCTGGATCGTGTCCTGTGGCAGAAGGCCAGAGACGTGCTGGGGACCCTGACCCTCTCCGGACGTGTGGCTGACAGATGCAGCTATTTTTTCCTCCCTGGGGACTGGGAACTGCTCGTACAGTTGTCAGGGGCTGGGGCAGCTCGTTTGGTGGCAGCTCCGGAGTCCTTCTTCGGGGCTGGCCTGTGCTTCTCCTCCTTCCCCGGAGGGGAAGACCGGGGGGAATGAGGCCTTGAGTGCAGGGCCTGCACGACCCTGATGGCCCCCACTGCGGCGAGGAGCCCCCAGAGCAGGGTGGAAGGCTCCAGGGGAGACAGCTGTCTCCGGACCCAGTGGAGGGCCTGGGCCAGGGTGTTGCTGGAGCTGCGGGCTCGGGGTGGGCTCTTGTCCTGTGGGTGTAGGATTGAGGAAGGTCCGTGGGGACCACTCCTGTGGGGGAGGGTCACCCCTGCCACTTCCCCCTCCCTAACGCCTTCCCACCTGAAGGCCAAACTGTCTGAGCAGCATGTCCAGCGTCGGGTCCCCCAAGGACACTGGTGGGAAGAATTCCTCTACCCACTGGCGTCGCCACCACTGGCTGCAACAGGGCGGGATGTTCAGGGGCTGCCTGAGCTCAGGCCCCAGCTTCCCACTGGGCACCCTGGCCTTACCTCTGCTCCCCAGGATGTGAGAACCAGTACTTGTAGCGCTGGGCCCGCAAGTAGGTGGGTGGCTGCTTGTGGAAGGGGTACTTAGTCACGTCGTTCTGGATGAGGCGGATCACTGCCAGGGAGTGGGCTCAGCACAGCCAATGTTCTCTCGGCCCCACCCTCCCCTTCACACACACCCTGCCCCCCACCAGACCCTACCCTTCCCATGAGCCACCCCCAACTCCCCACGGGGTCTCACCAGGCTCCTTGCCCTGCAGCAGGCGCAGGACCAGGCCCGTGAACCAGGGGCTGTGAGAATGTGGGCCCAAGGCTGCGAACCACATCTGCCAGTCGAGGCGGGGCTGGTGGGGCGCCACGATGGGGGGTGGCCGGCTCACGTTCCCGGGCTTGTACATGAACTCGATCTCCTGCCCGGCAGAGCAGGTTAGCACAACTCGCTGGACTGGATGGACCCTCCCCCTGCCCTCTGCAGGTCCCTCCCTGTCTCGTGGGGCCCGCAGGAGCATTTACCACCCAGCGGTGCCCGTCATAGCTGCCCTCCAGCACCACTTCGGGCCGCCCACCCAGACCGGTCATCCGGCGGAAGAGGCCGTAGGAGTTAGCCAGCTGTAGGTGCTCTACGGTGCCAAACAGGCGGTGGGCCCCAGTCCAGAGTCGCCCGTGGGTTGAGGGTTCCATGTAGGAGTATGGCACCTAGAGGCAGGTGGGCGAGGCTCAGTGCTGCCCCTCCGGACCCCACCCTCCTCCCCGAGTGCTACCCACCAGGCTGATCACAAACAAGGCCACCGTGGCAGTGCCGAAGATGAGCAGCTGGACTGCAGTGCAGAGCCTCCTCGGCCACCCTCGCACCTGGGTCCACCTGGGGGGCGGGGGACCCGAGTGCTGTCAGGCCTGCCCTGCGCAGCTCTGCCCCACCCCCTCGGGCCTCGTACCTCCAGAGGGCAGTCAGCAGTTCCCAGGTGAGGGAGGCCACCCCCAGCCACATGGTGGGCAGGGTCACCGTTTTCAGCCACTGGGAAAACTGGTGGAAGGTAAAAGCTGCAGAGGAAAAGGGGTGTGAGGAGGGACGGTCCAGCTCTGCCCTCTGGTCCCCCCAGCTGGCACTCACTGGTTCTGGAGTGGACAGCATGCTGCTCCCAGTCAACTTCCAGGCCGAAGTAGTGCACGGTACCATAGGCTAGCAGCCCGTAGATGGTGAATTCCAAGAGCAGAGACAGCACAGCCAGCAGCGTCCTGGGCCAGGCTGTTGAGCAAGACAGTCATAGTCTTGGGCTGGGGCGGAACTAGAGCAGGGGTCACTTGGGGGGTGGTGGAGGGAAAGAAACTTGCTGGTGGGTGGTTGGGCTGAGAGTGTCTGACCGTCTGGGACAAGCTGACACTCACAACTGGCTGTCTTTTTGCAGTGGCTGTTGCCAGGTGTAGCAGTCAGGTGCCCATCATCCAGAAGAGCGGTGGTGAGCACCAGCGTGAGCAGGTTGAAGAAGTTATAGTTGCCAGTGATGATAATGAGGACTTGCAACAAAACCTGGGGGAGGGTTTGCACTGAGAGTTCCTGAGGCCCACCCCCTTCCTGGCCCTTCAGAGCCTGCTTCAAGCCCCGCTGCACCCTGTGCCTAGGTCTCTCCTGCAGGCATCCCCCCCCCCCCCATCATCCCCGGGCCTGTGTTATGTTCTCACTCCACTGTCCTCTACCCCCTGCTCATACCTTCCGTAGCTCATACCACCTGGAAGAAACCCCAGCTCAGCATGCCTCGTGCAGCCCTTCTGCACCTGCCTCTGCTGACC
>NW_024412413.1:220439-269082 GCF_014898765.1 Herpailurus yagouaroundi | reverse complement strand
GCCCCGCCCCGCCGGCCCCGCCCCGCCCCGCCGGCCCCGCCCCGCCTACCCCGCCTCCAGCACCAACTGCGGCCCTTCCGGCGCGCTCCTGCAGCGCGGCGTCGGGGTTCGCTCTCGCCCGCTGCGGCCGCGTGCGTCATAGATGTGCGCGTGGCGTCACGCGCTACGTCCTTACCCTGGGCGGGAACAGCAAAATGGCGCCAGAACTAGTGGCGGGCTGAGGACGCTGGCTCCCCTCGAAGACGGCCCTGCGGTCCCCGGGCCGCCCCGGCCCCTTCCGGACATGGAGGACGTGGAGGCGCGCTTCGCCCATCTACTGCAGCCCATCCGCGACCTCACTAAGAACTGGGAGGTGGACGTGGCGGCCCAGCTGGGAGAATATCTAGAGGAGGTGAGTGCCGTCCCGGGGAGTGGCGCGGGGCGGGGCGGCGGGCGGGGGGCTGCTGGGCGGCCCCGCCCCGCCTCCTCGTCTGTGTCCGTCTGGCGCTGTCCTCAGGCTCGTTTCTTTTTTTCCAAATCCATCTCTGCCTCTGGAAGTCATCCCTTATTAAATTAGCCTGGAGTTGTCATCACAGGTCGCTACCTGTTCCAGAGCCGTGAAATGGATTTCATGGGTGGTGACAAGCATTTTTCTGTAATGTAACAGAATAGACTAGAATTTATGTGCGTGTTTGGGTATTTGAGACAGCTGGATCACGGTGAAAGAGAGTTTCTTATCTTGGGTTCTGAAACCAGTTTCAAGCTACTGTCATGTTCTACTCGTCAGCATTTGGTCTTTATTTACTTGACAGCCGAGTCTAGTCCTTGTTAATGTGCTGTCTGCTCCATTTCTGTACTTCGCTTTCACATTGCAGCTCACTTGGACTGCGATCAACAGTGACGTCTATCCTGGCAAATTCAAGGGACGCTAGAAGTGTCACCTTATTCAGTTCAGCAGCATTTGTTGGACTGACCACTCCTTTTTGGATACAGGTTTATGTGCTCTGATTTTTTCTCCCCATGTTATTTGCTTACTATTTCTTTGCTATCCAATCTCTTAAGTGTTTAGCTTCTCTGGGCAGGGCCTGGGCCATCTTCTGTATCTCCCTTAAATAATCTCACTTGTTTCCCTGATCTTAAATATCACCTGTATGAGGACAACTCTCAGATTTATGTCTTCATCCCAGATCTTTTTTCTTTCTTTTTTTTTTTCTTTTTAGACAGCACGAGGTGGGGGGAAAAGCAGAGGGGGAGAGAGAAAGAGAAAGAGAAAGAATGTTAGGCAGGCTCCACACTCAGCATGGAGCCTGACTTTTTCCTCAGTCACAAGACCCTGGGATTATGCCATGAGATGCTCAACCAACTGAGCCCTCCCTGGCCCCCCAGCAGATCTTTTTTTCTGAATTTATTTTGTACATCCAGCTGCTTACCTTTGACATTCCTCTTAGACAGTCCACAGAAGCATCTCAGTTTTGTTTTGTTTTTTTAATGTTTACTTATTTTGAGAGCAGGGTAGGGGCAGAGAGAGAGGGAGAGAGAACCCAAGCAGGCTCTGTGCTGTCGGCACAGAGCACCATTTGGGGCTCAAACTCAGGAACTGGGAGATCGTGACCTGAACTGAAACTGAGAGTCAGACACTTAGCCACCCAGGTGCCCCAAGCATCTCAGATTTAATACATTAAAGTGGAGCTTTAGATTTTTTTGCCCTAATCTTGGTCTTCCTGATCTTGCTAAATAGCACTACTGTTCAACAAAAGGTGAGAACTAAAAGCTGTTTTAGTGAAACTCGGTGAATTCTGTCAGTGGCACCACCAGAATTTCCCTTGAATTCATCTGTTTTCTACCTGGCTCAGATTCATGTAAAACCTTCCTTCCTAGGCTCTGTAACAGCTTTTTTTGGCCCCATCCGATTCACGCTCCATCCAGTAGCAAGTGTGACTGCAGTGGCGCCTCAGAGGCTTCTGTGCTAAAGCGCAAACCTCCTTTTCCGAATCTGGCCTTGCTGACTGTTGTAGCCTCATCTTGAGCTCCTCTCCACCTGTTCTTTAGAGCCAATCAACCTACAACACTGGGGCTTATTTATTTATTTTTAAGTTTATTTATTTAATTTGAGATAGAGAACCAGCAGGGAAGGGGCAGAGAGAGAGGGCCACTGAGGATCCGAAGCAGGCTCTGTGCTAACAGCAGACACTCAACCGACTGAGCCAGCCAGGTGCCCTCCCCCCCTTTTTTTTTTAATAAGGAACTTTATTTATTTTATTATTATTTTTTAGTTATCTCTACACCAAACCTGGGCTCAGTCTCAGGACCCTGAGATCAGGAGTTGCATGCTCTACCGACTGAGCCAGCCGGGTGCCCCTGGAGCTCATTCCTGACTGAGGGTCTTTGTATTTTCTGTTCCCACTGGGGAATATTCTTCACCCATTTATTTTTATGATTAACCACCTCTTATCCTCTATGTCTCAGGTTAAACGTCAGGTGAGCAGCCTGTTTAAGATAGTTGTCACAGTACTTTATGTTCTTTAGGATGTTTATCACAAGCTCTTCTTTAACTTGTTCACTTGTTTAACTCTGCTAGGGCAGGAACCATGTGTATACTCTGTTCCCTTTGCATAATAATAATAGAATGCCCAGCATATAGTAGGGGGCATAGAATAAGTGTTTGTTGGATGAATACTTGATCTACTGATCTACCTTCTCTGCTTGGACACCTGGACTGCTGAGAAAATGCAGAGAATTGTGCTGGGTGGGGCTGCTGTGAATTCAGGTTTCCACATTGGTCAGGGTGCCTGGGGATGCTTGGTAGATCTACTTCCTGGCTTGGTCAGCTCCCTTCCTGCTTTTGTTTGCTGTTCCAGACCTTCTCTGCCCTTTAAAGTCCTGATTCCCTGCTTCTTGTTTTGTCTTTCTCCTCCTTTCCTTTTCCATGCAGCTACCAGAAAGTTCTTTTTTTTTTTTTTTTTTTTTTTAAACACATCTTATCACGTTGCTACTCTCGCAGAGCACCATTTGGGGCTCGAACTCAGGAACTGGGAGATCATGACCTGAACTGAAACTGAGAGTCGGACACTTAACTGACTGAGCCACCCATGCTCTTTCCTCCATTTATTTTTTTGTTTGTTGTTGTTGAGTGTCTGCTGTATGCCAAGAATCATGTGAAATCCTAAGAAAATAGTGGCAAGCAAACAGTAGTCCCTACTTCACCCTTGTAGGAGAACAGATCCTGAGGAAGTAACGACATAGGGTTGTTGGAACAGGTATTAGTTCTACAGGGAGGTTAAGAGATAGGCTCACGGTCCTAATAGGTGGCAGAGCAGAGGCCACTGTCCTTGTCACTGTGTCTTTGTGCAATCACAAACATGAGAGGTTCAAAAGAAAAGTTGAGGGCTCCACGAAGAGTTTATGTGGGGGACTGAACTTTGGGATGAAAGGAGTTGCCTACTCCAAATGAGCTGAAGAATGTTCCACGTGGAGAGAAGATAGGTTCCGAGGTTGTGAGGTGGGAAAGTGCTTGGCTCCATGGGGGACCTGGAGAGGTAGCCCTGTGTGACTGCCGTGCAGCGAGCAGGGGAGGGTGGGTAGCTGCAGAGGGAAGCTGGTCAGCCTGCGAGGCTCTGTTTGCGATTTGGGTTTTTTCCCTGAGAGTGACAGAAAGCCATTAGGGTTCTGAGTGGAGTGAGGTAATTCTGCCTTGTGTCTGCAGACAAGCGCTGGCTTGTCGAGAGTAGGCTGGAAGGGAGTGAAGGCGGGGGGAGAGCCCAGTTAGTGCCGAGGGCCGGGCAAGAGGTGGGGCCGGCTGAGCAAGAGCCACAGCCACTGTGGAGAGGAGCAGACAGTTTAGTCGAAGTGGAGCATGGAATTGGCAGGGAACTTGGCATAGGTTGAATGGGGAAAATGAGAGAAGACAGGAAGGAGCTGAGACTTGCAGGTTTTTGGACGGGTGGTTTGGGGGGGGGGATATCGAGTTCAGTGTGGGCCCGTCTGATACAGATTTTGGTTAAGACATCCAAATAGTGTTTGAAGAAGGCAGCTGGACATATGGATTTAGGCTTAGATGGGAGGTTCAATCTGGAGCATGCATTTGGGAGTTGTTAGAAAGTGGATGGAGTGTGAGGTCCTGGGAGTGGGTGAGCCAGCCTAGGCTGAGAAGAAGAGGGCCCGGGTGGCCCGGCTACCCTCTGCTTCATAGTCCCTCCTTTCAGGGAAAGCCCTTCACTTATTTCCAGAATGTTTGCACTCTGTCAGACTCTCATGTTTCACTGACCTGAAAAACTCCCTCTATCCTTCAGGAACTGGTAGAGGTGGTCCCTGGGTGGTGTCCTCCTAGACGCCCTCTCCATAGTGTCTAACGTCTGACCTTGCTCCCCAACACGCCCTGTGCTTTGGACATGTTTTCCTAAATAGTGGACTCCCGGGTCAGCTAACTGCCTTTGTGGGAGTGGTTGCTCTTCCTAAAAGGCCTCTCCTTTCATCTGCCTGGGGAGTGTGTCTTTCAGGCTTAGCTCTGATGTCAGCACTTGGTTCGTTCATGAGACATTTACCGGACACCAGCGTCAGGCCGTGAGGTAAAGGCTGCAGTTGCCCTACAGGGAGGGAGAAGTCCCTGGCGTCCGAGCCAGGCGTCCGAGCCACACTGCTGGGTTCACACGGGGCACAGCTGGGGGCAGGTGTCCTAGGCACGTGGAAAGCAAAGGCAGAACTTGAAAAAACATGTTGGGCTTCAAAGTGCTGTTTGCTGAGAGACGTGCAGGAGAGGGGCCAGGTTCTGGGGAGCCCCGGCTTCAGCATGGAGAGAAAAAGTTTGGGGACATTTGGCTGCGTTGGGGTTGCTCTAAGCACAGTCCCGCAGCTTAGGGGAGAGTGTTGCCGCAGATGGGTCTGGGACTTGTTGGCATGTGGTCCGTGGACACTGACATTCAAGGGGTGATAGGAGCTGGGGCTCGGGAGGTTAGGGGTTGCAGAGGAAGGAGGGGGACTCACTTGTAAGTGTTTCCTTAGTTTCTGCTCAAAGCATTGAGGCCCAGAGTTTTGTCTCTGTCTTCCCCACCCCTGAGGTTCCCCTTTCCTTCTCGCAGGGTGAGGGATCTTCCCGCCCGATTCTGTCTCCAACTTGTGCCTTGACTTAGATGGGCTCAGTGCGGAGCGTCTCCAGGGAGAGACTCCCGTGCAGCTCTGGCCGTTTGTGGCTGATACACTCCAGGGGCTTTCCTTTTCTAAACTAGTAGGTCTGAGAGGTTGCAGGAGGTAGGAGAAATCACAAAGGCCCGCCTCCTCGCTCCAAGCAGAGCCACAGTGCCGGGAGGAGGCAGGGGCGCTGGGTGAGCTCTTGGGGAGAAGCGTACCCAGGTTTCGGCTTCCCAACGCCCTGGTGTTGTGTTTTGCAGCTGGACCAGATCTGCATTTCTTTTGATGAAGGAAAAACCACCATGAACTTCATTGAGGCAGCGCTGCTGATCCAGGGCTCTGCCTGTGTCTACAGTAAGAAGGTGGGCCCATCTGGCTGCTGCTCTTGCCATTGCAGCGTCTGGTGGCACTGAGCCTGACAGTCTTGCTGGGGCGGATGGCAGGCTCACCCCTGTCTCTTACCTTCCTTGCCAGCACCTCCTGTGTCCCTCTTCCTCAGCACCTTTTAATACATACAGCTTGGATTTATGATTGAACAATTATAACTGAGGAACAGTCTTGGATTTATAACTGCAGGGCCTGCTGCTAATGCTAAACATCTGGTGGTATACAGGAGAGCCCCACGCAGCAAAGAATGATCCAGTCCAAACTGTCAGTAGTCCAATCGTCCAGAACCCCATGTAGAATAAGAGGAAAAGCAGGATGAAGCGAGCATCCTGAGAAAACCAGTGTTTAGGAGGTGCCCACAAGAAGGAAAAGTGAGAGAAAGGTAAACCAAGACAGTGTCCCGGAAGACAGAGCAGTAGAGAATTTTAAGGGGGAAGAAAGAAGACCGTAAGACCCAAAATGTTGAGTTCAGTGAATTGACCCACACCGGAAAGGTTTTCAGGTGTCCAGTGGGTATCCTGGAAGGTCACCAGGGGTTTTAGGGAGAGAAGGACCAGACTGTGGGGTGGGGAGAGGTGTGGAGACATGGCGTGACCCCTTTGGGGGAGAGGTCACTGGAAGGGGGGACCGAGGAAAGCAGCAGTCCTCCGTTCAGGCTGTGGTCCATCTCATGCCCAGCTCCTGGACACCACCTGCACTGGTGAAATCAGAACTGGGCAGGGGGCGGGTATCAGTGACAGCCAGCGCTGAAGGGTGGGGGTGGGGCGGCGGATGCAACAGAATCCCAGAAGAGATAGTTGAGGAATGGGTCAGGACCAGGGATTGACAAGCCTGCCTTGAAAAAAAGAAAAGGCACCTCATCTCAGGATTCTGGAGGAGGAAGTCAGTATTGATGCACAGAAGTTGGACACAGGCATTTGGGGAGCTCCCTCCAAGGGCTCCAGTTTTCCTAATGGAGAATATAAGTCAGCTGTTAAGAATCAGCTACTACGTAGGAAATTTGGTGAAAGTTCACAATGCTTGCTGAGGGGAATGCAAACGACAGACTGACAGAAGGCACAGACGGTCCGCGCACCTTGCTGTCTGCAGGGGCATGTTTGTGCCCTTTTCCTCCAGCAGTGCGTAGCCATCCCCTAGGGGGGAGCAAGGAAGAGTGCTCAGAATTGAGCGGACTCAGAATTGGCGGTGTAGTGGGTGGGAGAAAGACAAAAGGTAAGAGTTCAGAACTGTGTTCAGGAACTTGATAATGGGGTCCAAACTAGAGAAGGGCAGTGAGCCATCTACATTCAGTTCTAATGCACAGGACACGGATTTATCTCTGGGCACCATAAGTCATTAAGACAGTTTAAGATTTCG
Source organism: Herpailurus yagouaroundi (assembly GCF_014898765.1). NCBI lineage: Eukaryota > Metazoa > Chordata > Mammalia > Carnivora > Felidae > Herpailurus > Herpailurus yagouaroundi. The sequence goes on along the minus strand of NW_024412413.1, from coordinate 262,236 downwards.
CTGGTTACGTCAGATTCCTACATCCTGTATTTGTCCTGAGAAGGAATGTCTGCAAGTGACTTTGAAAGCATAAAACGTGAGGTGACAGACGGAGAGAAGTGTGGTAAAGCAAGTGTAGTGAAACGTTGGCGAAGTCTGGGAGGTGGGGGGGAGTGCGAGCTCTAGACGAGCACTGCCCAGCAGGACTTCCTGAAATGATGGACATGGTCTGTGACCTGTGCTGTCAAAGACGGTAAGTACTTGCCACACGTGACGACGGAGGCCTTGAAAGGTGGCCGGCGTGACTGAGCAATTCTGAGTTTTACTTGCAGTTAACTTGAATTTAAAATTGGTTGACTCACACGTGGCTAGTGGCAGTGAGAATCATGCATCCCTGGGTACAAATCCCAGACCTACCCCTGATCCAGGCGACTTTCTCTTGGTTTATTCTATAAAACGGGAACAGCAGTGACACCTAATTCAGACAGACTAGACGGGAAGAAGCACGAACACGATCCTGTATGTGAACAAACACTTGAAACGGGTAGTGCTTATTGGTCCTAATAAATGGGGCCCCTGTGATGAGGGGGCACCACCTCTTGTGCTCACCATTGTGTCCAGTGTCTAGTGCAGAGCCCCGTACATAAGAGAAGCGCAATGAACGTTTGTTGCATCAAAAAAAAAAAAAAAAAAAAAAAAAGCAGGGCCAAGAAGAGGGGTTGCGTGTGCTCTGGGGTGGTGTCATCCCAGAGGGAAAGACCCAGAGGTGGTACACACACGCCCTGCTGGTCAGCCTCTCGGAAATCCTGACCGTTACCCTGTGACGGGGCAGGCAGGGACTCACGGGCTTCCGGAGATGGGGCGGTGGTGGCCCGAGCCTGCGGGCGGGGCGGGAAGGAGCTGCTGTGGGTGTCGGGCAGGAGCAGCAGGGCGATGGGCCGGGGGGCCTCACGCAGGCCGGCGTGCAGGGACTGAAGACGGTCAGAGCTGGGTGACGACGGCCGTTGCTGTGGCTGCATGCAGCGTGGGGACGGAGGACGAGGAGAGAACCACAACCGATAAGACGTGCTCGTTTGATTGGAGAGGCCACTCTAGCAGCCACGTGGGCGGGACTTGTGCCGGAGGGTTTCGAGGGGACGGTGGGCTTCTCTGTGCACACGCTCGTCTCTGCGTCTCTGGTAGGCTGCTCCTTTCCGCGTCCTCACCGTCTGCTTCTGGTCACAGGTGGAGTACCTGTACTCGCTGGTCTACCAGGCTCTCGATTTCATCTCTGGCAAGAAGTGAGTACTGGTGGTCTGAGCCAGCAGGTGGAGGCCTGAGTGTCTGCCCTGCCTGCAGCCTCCCAGACACCCATGCACTGATTCTCCCTCAGGCGGGCCAAGCAGCTGTCCTCAGTGCGGGAACAGGGGGCGGATGGGGACGCCAGTTCCGAGGCCCCCCAGGAGGCCGACGACCAGGTGAGATCTATCGGGTGCGTGGCCACTGCCTGCTGTGCGCTTGCCAGGCGCTGCTCCTGAGCTGTGTCTCCCCACAGTTCCTGTCGCTAGATGACCTCCCTGACTCCCGTGCTAATGTGGATCTGAGGAACGACCTGCCTCCCCGTGTGAGTCCCCCTCCCTCTGTGGGGCTGCCTTTAGCTGATGGGGGTGTTGGAAGGTGTCCTCCTGTACGGTTTCCCACATGGAGCCCGTGGGGCCTGTGGCTCACCCACCCTTGGCCTCCACGCAGGAGATCCTCATCGTCCCTCTCCTGCCCATGGCCCTTGTGGCCCCTGATGAGATGGAGAAGAATGTTAGCCCCCTGTACAGGTACTGGCCTCAGCTTGTCTGAGGGGAATCAGATAAGGGGAGAGGGCTGCTTGGGAAGGGTCTCCGCAGTGGCTGTGTTTCTGCCAGCACAGCTGTCAGGGGGAGGTCCTGGCCAGCCGGAAGGATTTTAGGATGAACACATGCACCGCCCACCCCAGAGGAGCCTTCATGTTGGAGCCGGTGGGCATACCCCCAACGGAGACACTGCTGCCAAGGAACCAGAAGGGTGAGGGCTTGGATGTGGGGGCTGGGTGGGAAGGAAGGGACTTCTGGGCTGGACCCCTTGTCAGGTCCCCTGTGCCTGCCAGCTCTGGTCCTGCCTCCCTCCCCGGGTGCCTGCTGTGAGGATAGGTCTGCCAGGCCACATCCCCTCTGCCCCCTCTTTGCCCATAGCTGGCTCGGCCCCGGCGTGCCCGAGTCCTGAGACGGGTCTCTGCTCTCCTTCCCCTGCCCTGGCTCTGCTGGGCCCCTGGGAGGGGCCTCCTGGAGGGAGGGGCTGGGCTGACCCTGTCCAGTCCCCCATCTTTCGCAGAGGCTGAGGGGGCTGAGGAGCAGCCAATGGAAGTCTGTGTGTGCAGTTCCGTCCCTGCGCTCAGCGCCTCCCAGGAGCCAGGTGAGAAGAGAGCACCACGGTGGACTTGCGGGGTTGGGGTGGGGAGATGGGGCTCTGCATGGGGCCATGCTCCGCCGCCCCAGGGGTGAGGTGTGGGGAGCAACGAAGCCTGGCTTCTTTGCACCTGGACCTGGGCCTCCCTCCCCACCTTGGCCTCACCGTGCTGTCTGGGTCTCGTGACTGCCCTCTGGCCGTTCTTGGGCCTGTGAGGTTTGGACCTCGCCCTGGGCACACATGGATGGCAGCCTTTCAGGAGGAAAATTGGTAAAACGAGCCAAATGAAACCGTGGCATGGCGAGAGGCGTGGCCGCACCACTCCGGGTCTAATGAGTGGGGCTGAGTGAGGGAATCGGCCTTGCAGGCTCTCCGGGGTGTTGGCCAAGGCCAGCCTCCCATCTGCTGTCTGGCCTTGGGCTTCTCGGGGCTGACCGGTCTCTTGCTCCCCTGCCCAGGTACCTCTCCGGAAGGCCCGCTGCCTGGAGGTGGGGATGAGGATGAGGACGCAGATGGGGCAGTGGAGCTCCCTGAGCCCATGGCCCCCGCCGTCCCTCCAGAGCCCCAGGAGGCCAGGAGCCCGCAGCAGGTGGGGGCCCTGCGAGGCCTGCGAAGGCCCCACACTCCGGTGGGATAGGTGGGCCCGGGGGCTTTGCCTCTGGTCCTTGCACCCAGCCCTTTCGGGTGGTGCCTTCTACATCTTTCCTCTTTCCGATCAGAATAGCTGCTGCTCCTTAGAGAGGTGGCCTAGGGTTCAAGGGTCTGAGCCCCGTGGTCATGCCACCTAGGATGGCAGCTGGTCTCCCAGGCTGACTCCTGAGATCAGGCTGGTGGGAGGGGATGGGCTTTGGAGGCTGTCCCTGCCCCTTCCACCCCCGAGGGTTGGCTTTGTGTTCCTGCCTGGAGCTCCAAAATCTTTTTATTAGAACAAAAATCCTGATACATACAGGAAAAACGTTAATGTTTGTTAATTTTGATTGGTACATACATGGATGTTTATTGCAGTCTTTTTTTTCTTTTTTGGTATTTTTTAAAGGAAAAAAACAGTACCCCATTTTACTAGTTTACTAGTTTGTGTGTTCTAAAATTTTTCCTAGAGTGTTTGTTTTCCTTAAGAGGGTCCTTCTGCAGGGTTCTTGATGTCCGACCCTAGAGCAGACTACGGGGGTGCCCCAGCCTTGGGTGGAGGAGGGGAGAGGCATCCCTGGGGCTGTTTCTTTGCAGAGTGCTGCCCAGCCCAGCAGGTGTGTGCTGCGGGAGCGGCGGGAGCCTATGTCCCTGCTGAAGGTGAGGGTTAGTGGGGCTCAGACCCTCCCCGGCAAGGAGGATGTGCTTTGGGGCTCTGCTGCCCGCCCCTCACCCCTGCTAGCTTTCAGAGCTCCGGATGCCTGGGCTCCTAGCTGGAGGCCCTTTGTGCTGGCTCTCTTTTGCAAGGAATCTTGCCCCAGAAATCGAATCCCCTCTTCTGCTGCTCTGGGGAACCTCTCTCTCTGGTGGGTCACCCTTGGGTCCTGGATTGAATGTGGCCAGCCCTTCTCTGTGTCTGGACTTCCGGGGGGAAGATGTACATCCCCTGCTCCCACCCCAGGGTCTGCTTGTACTCTTTGCTCAGGAGACCCCAGACCCCTGGCAGAGCCTGGACCCCTTTGACTCCCTGGACGCCAAGCCCTTCAAGAAAGGTAATTGGGTGGAGGGACACCTTCACTCGGGCACCTGTGGCTGGGTTCTCCGGAGCACTAGTGGTAGATGAGGGTGGGGGCTGTGCTGCCTAGTGCGGTCTGCACTTGCTCCTCGGGCTTGTGGGTGCCATCATCCGCCCCAGGGCCTTTAGTTGTGCACTGAGACGTAGCCATTTGCCCCCAGGTAGGCCCTACTCTGTGCCCCCCTGTGTGGAGGAGGTTCCAGGACAGAAGCGCAAGAGGAAGGGTGTCGCCAAGCTGCAGGACTTCCACCAGTGGTACCTGGCTGCTTGTGAGTGGGTGTGGTGGGGCCGGGCCAGGGCAGGAGGGTCCGCGTGCAGCTCATGGGGACTTGGCTCGGTTCCTACTGACCAAATTCTCTCGAAGATGCCGAGCACGCTGACAGCAGGAGGCCCCGGCGAAAGGGCCCGTCCTTTGCAGGTGAGGTCAGGGTCATGTGTGCACTCTGCTGAGTGCCTGCCTCCCCTCGGCCTGGGGGCACCCAAGGCTCTAGGTGGACTGGGGAGGGGGGCTGGGCAGGGCGTGGGAGCCCCTCTTACAAGGGCTTTGTGTGTAGACATGGAAGTCCTGTACTGGAAGCACGTGAAGGAGCAGCTGGAGACCCTCCGGAAGCTGCAGAGGAGGGAGGCAAGTACTGGCCACTGTCTGGAGCCCACGTGGTCCCAGGTGGGAGACAGCAGTGTGCCTCATAGATGCTGTCTGCACACAGATGGCGGAGCGGTGGCTGCCGAGGCCTGAGGAGGGGCTGTGGCCTGTGGAAGAGGACCGCCTGGAGGATTCCCTGGAGGATCTGGGGGCGGCAGGTGGGAGCCTACTGGGATGGGCCGGGGTGGGGGCTCAGCATCCGCTGCCGGCCAACCTGCCTCCTCCTGGGCTTCTCTGTCTGCCAGCAGATGACTTTCTAGAGCCTGAGGAGTATGCAGAGCCTCAGGAGGCAAAGCGTGGGGAAGCCGCAGACCTGGGTAGGTCTGAGAGTGAGCTGCTGGCCGGGGCGGCCGCTCCGGGCCCCTGAGGACAGTGGAAGGGGAAGGGGTGTGGCCCGTGGCCACAGAAGCTCATAGCTGCCCCTTTCCCAGAAACAGAGGCCGTGCCGGCATCCCTGAGCTATGAGGAGCTGGTCCGCAGGAATGTGGTAGGTCCCAGTCAGAGCAGGTCGGGGCGCTGGGTGCGGGGCTCCTGCACAGAAGGTGGCAGCTCCCGGTCCCACCCTAGGAGCTCTTCATCGCCACGTCTCAGAAGTTTGTGCAGGAGACGGAGCTGAGTGAGCGCATCAGGCACTGGGAGGACACCATCCAGCCGCTGCTCCAGGAGCAGGTGAGGGAGGGGTTGGGCCAAGCGCTGACTGACAGCTAGGGACTCCCCTGCCGCCTGCCTGGGTTTTGCCCCGGGATCTTGCCCCTCTTTCTTGCAGGAACAGCACGTGCCCTTTGACATCCACACCTATGGGGACCAGGTGGTCTCAGGGTTCAGCCAGCTCAACCAGTGGCGTCCCTTTGCGGAGCTAGTAGCTGGCCAACCTGCCTTCGAGGTGTGTCGCTCCATGTTGGCCTCCCTGCAGCTGGTGAGTGGCCTGGGGAGCCTGGGAGGGAAGCGGTCCCCGACTCTCCTGACACCTTATCCCTGTAGGCCAACGACCACACAGTGGAGATCACCCAGCAGCCGGGGCTGGAGGCAGCTGTGGACACCATGTCCCTGAGACTACTCACCCACCAGCGGGCCCACAAGCGCTTCCAGACTTACGCTGCCCCCTCCATGGCCCAGCCTTGAGTGGGGAGCCTTGACGCTGACGGGTGGGCTCTGGAGCTCCGTCCCCCGTGGGTGCTGGGCATCGCGTCTGCTCACTCGACCCTTGTTTCCTGGCTGGCCCAGCCCAATAAAATGGTGTTGCCATCCCACTTAGTCTTAAAAAACACCCCTGCGCTATGCAGGCAAAGGGCTGCGCTTCCCTGCCGTGGCCTCCTGGGGCCACCGACGACGCAGACCACAGGCACACAGCTCCATCACACTCTCTTTAATGACCTGGTTCAGTGCAGGACGCTGCGGAAGGCAGCCATGTGGCGCCTCACGCTGTCTGCGATCTGCTCTGCTGATCTGGCCCGGCTGTAGTAGTCCGTGAAGAGGCCGTCAGGGCTGAGCAGGTAGATGGCAACGGAGTGGTCCACGATGTAATCCTGGTCCTCGTCCTTGGGGCCCGCGCTGTAGTACACGCGGTAGCTGCGGCTCACTTGGGCCACCTGGTCAGCAGAACCGGTCAGGCCCAGCAACCGTGGGTGGAAGTCCTGTACGTAGCGGGCCATGGCTGCGACAGTGTCCCGCTCGGGGTCCACAGTAATGAAGACAGGCTGCACCGGGGGCAGGCCGGGCTCAGCCTCCAGCTGCCGTACCACCTGCACCAACTTCTCCAGCTCGTCTGGGCAGATGTCGGGGCAGTGAGTGAACCCAAAGTACATCAGCACCCACTGACCCCGGAAGTCAGCTTTGCAGCGAGCCCGTCCCTGGTGGTCCAGCAGGCTGAAGTCCCCCTGGCCCACAGCCGCCCGGCGCAGGGCCTCTGTCCGCTGTTGCTGCCGCCGCTGCTCCTTCTCAGCCCTGGCAGCCAGCCAGGCCCCACCCAGCCCAGCCCCAAACAAGGCGGTGATCAACAGCCTAGTTCCAAGCCCAGGGCCCTGGGGCCGGCTCTGCCTGCCTGTGTCTCCAGGGCCCTGCCTTGACAGGAGCCGGCACCTCACGTGTCCGGCCTTGCCTCCCGGGGTCCAAACGAGGGCTGGGGGCTTCAGATGAGAGAGCCTGTGCCAAGCCTTGGGTGCCAGAACCAGCAGCAGCATGGACCTGACGCTCCTAGGAAAGAGCACAGGTGTCAGGAGCCTGCGGTTGCCTCCGCCTCCTGGGTCAGCCCCCGTTGGCTCGGGGGAGACTTGCCACCATCTGAAGGACCAAGGCTGCACGGCAGCTCACAGCTGCTCACCTAGTGCTCAGGACTGCCTCACCTATGAAAGGTGTTCTCAGATGCCCATGCTTGTCACTCCTGTCCTTTGGCTGGAGAGGCTCAGTCTGTCTCCTCCCACCCCGGTCCTGTGCCTGCAGCTCTATGGCCCGGGGAAGCACTCCACACCTCACGGGGTCAGCTGATGGGAAGCATTCCAAGTGCATGCCTTGCCTGGGCTCCTGAGCATGTGTGTCGTTTTGCAATAAACCCATTTCTTGAAAGGAGGTGGCCGAGTCTCTGCCTTTAACCCCCAAAGATGGGCTCCTCCCGCCCTCCTGCGGGCTGCCAGCCTTTCACCACTTTAACTCTGTGCCCCCTCCCCCCCGCGCTCAGCAGCAGCCCTGTGCACCCATGCCGGTCCGCCCACAAGGAGCCCGGGCAAGTACCCACCGACGCCGCTCCAGGCCGAGCTTTCCTGGTGCTCTCACCCCGAGAGGAATGAGGTTTCCACTGGTCACGAGCGTCCCCACCCCCCTTCACAGCCAGGATCCTGACACCAACTTCGGTGTCCGCCGTGTCCTTCTCACAGGAGCCCCTGGAAATTTGCTAAGTGGGGGCCTTAAGACTCCCCCTCACCTGTTCGTTCAGCTGCTGAGAAGACCCTCCCGAGGATTCCCAGACTTCTGGTCTCCGCCCACTTCCGGATGGTTCCTGGGGTTGCGCTCTGGGCTGGATGACCTTTGGCACGTCCCACAGCCTCTCTCCACCAGCTTCCTTCTTTACATACGCGCTCTAAGCAGTGCACGCGATGTGCCTGGCAAGCGAAGGCAGCCTGTGGCCTTCCTGGGCCCCTTTTTTCTGGGAGCCCCACCTCCAGGGCGCCCTCCCGGACGCGCACCTGTAAGGTCAGAAAGCTGGACACCGAGCCACACACCGAGCACGACCCAGTCTCCTCGGAACCCGGCGTAAGTACCGCGACTCAGGGGACAGCCCCGCTCTGCCAGAGCTCGTCACCGCTGTAGACTCAACCACGCTGCACTAGCGGAGTCGACAGATTCCTGCGCTACCGGTGCGCTCAACGCCAGCGCGCACGCTCATGGGCATGGCGCACGCGCAGACAAGCGTGAACGTCCCCGCTCCCCAGGCCCTGCTTCTCTGCGCGCGTGCGCAAAAGGTGGCGGGCCCAGCGCAGAGTTGGGCGGGGCGTCTCCCTGGCTCCGCCCCTTCGCGCTCCGTCCCGCGGCGGCCCGGCTTCCCTCGGAGCCACTTCCCCCACTTCCTCTCGGTCTCGCCGGCCTTCCTGCGGTTTCGCCGCGGCCGTCTGTTCCGCAGTGTGTCGATCGGCGTGCGCGGGCGGCGGCGGGAAGAGGTCGGCAAAGGACGAGGGGGTGGCGAAGGGCGCGCGGTCCGAGGGCACGACGATCCCTGCAGGGCCAGCCTCCGGCCCACGCCGACCTACAGTTCAGCTTCCACTCCCGCCGGAGTGGATGCCTCGCGTGGCTGCGCCCGGATGAGTTGCGCGGTGCCGGCCGGAGGCGGGGGGCCAGGGGTGAGAATCCGGGCTCGGGGAAGGAAAGGGGATGGGAACTCGGAGAAGGGAAGGGGCCTGGGTTGGTGGGGAGGGACGGAGGTCTCCCGGCGCCCACTGTCCACGGGCACGTGCAGCTCCTCCTCCGGGCGCGGGGGTCCGGGAGCATAGGCCTGGAGCCAGGCCCAGGTCCAGGCTCTGCTCCCGGGCATCCACTCGAAGCGCCCCTGGGCCGGGCGGTCCTCCAGCTCCCAAGAGGCACATGGGACCAGACTGCCAGAGTCATGGAGGGGAAGTTGAGCTCACGTTAGAAGACCTACCCAAACAGGCCACAGCCACACTGGGATTCCCATAGGACACACGAACTCCAGCAGGCACAGGTGCTCCCCAGGACTCTTGGCAGCTGCTGGGTGTGACTAGGGAATACTTCAAGTCCACCACTGGAGGGGATGGGCTGTCCACCATCTTCTGAGGATGGAGGGGGTGGTGACGCAGAGGGGTCTGGAGCTTTTTCGGAGATGTGGCGTGTGAGAAGTGAGATGATTCATTTTCAGAAACACCAAATAAAAGTTGTGCTGTCTACTTAAGAATAGGTTTATAACCTATTGAGAATATGTATGAACCTCCCCCCGCCCCCCCCCCTCCCGCGCCGGAGTCCCAAACCCTTAGGCACTTCACTTCCTGGTTCTTCCCCTCTCCTTTTGCGGCCTTATTTTCTTGGGCTTTGCAGTTAGCATGCACCAAAGAACTGAAGTCTGCCTCACCTCAGGGAATGTACATTTGTTCCAACCAGACTACTTTGTGCCTTCCGTGGGCAGAGGCGACCTCTGGGGAAGGCTGTAACCTCTGTAGTACTCACCAATGAAGAACAAGGGGAGGGACTTCACGCTAGGAGATAAATTGCCTGCTGTAACCGCCCTGAGTGTGCCTGTCCCTTAGACACCGCTCTTGCAAGAACGTTGATTAGAGCCTGGCTTCACTGTGCTCTGAGTCTCCGTGTCCTTCCTTCGAGTGGGTCGGTGGGCTTATTTCTCACAGGGGTATACTGACTCTTGGGTCAGTCATGAGGGTTTACAGACCCTGAATGTTGAGGATCAAGTCCCCTGTTGTACCTGCAACGGGCTTGGTGGGTTGTGCATCAGTCAGGTCACCTTTCTGAGTTGGTGGTCAGGGATCGTGTGATGGTACGCCGACCCTGGGGTCTATTCAGATCACCAGTGATTGGGGGAAGTCTCATGGTCTCCTGATGAGAGGACCCTGACTGTGTGGGTCAGAGGTCAGGGGTCTTTAACATGCAGGAAGTAGACCTGGAGTCTGAGGTCAGGTTACCTGTGATGACTAGCAGGGTGTCGATGGAGACTGACACTCACTCTGGCTTCATACAGGAGTCTGTCCACAGGAACCAGCTTCTTGCCCTGACCCATAGGACTGCGCCCACTCCCTCCAGCAGCCCTTACATCCGGCCAGACTACGCTGCATCAGGACTTCCAGGGACCCCCTTCACTGACCCTGATCATGGATTCATCAGCAACCATGACAGGTGTCCAAGACCATGACCAGAAACTTCTGAACAATTCTGGTAATTCCTCATTAATGACTGGTCTGACCCATCAGGTATAATGACCAATGTCCTGTGGCCCATTAAGGATTGATCAGAGAGCCCAATGGTGGTTATTATCAAGTCCCTATTAATGACTCCAATCAAGGTTTCACTGATGATGTGACCAAAGTTCAATGACCATCAGTGACCCATAAATAACTTTGATCAATATCCTCATTAGTGACCCTGATTAATGACCTATCAGTGATTCTTCAGAGATTCTGGCCAATATTACCATCAAGAACCTAGATCAATGACCAGTGGCCCACCTGTACCTGCTCTTAACTCTGGATGAGGGTGAATCCAGGAATAGACTCCAGTTTATTGGCGGGGCTTCCTCCCTGGCCCCACCCCTCCCTGCCCCACCAGGGTACCTCAAACCACATCCGTTGGTCATTGGTACCTGCTGGGCAGGGATGCTGAGTACACCTGCACACCTACTCCTCCTCTACCTCCACCATTCTCTCTCACTTTCCCTGGTTAGGGCTTCAGCTGGAGTTAAGCATTTAGTAAGTAGTTGTATGTGCAGCTGGTGGAGAGGGAATGGAAAAGAAATTGTTTTGATTTGGTATGGGGAGTGACAAGGAGGAGGCTAGTACCTACCCCTAGGAGCACAAGTCTGGGGAACCAAGAGAGAGGAGTACCCAGCTCTTCCCTTGGGAGTCCTGAGTGGGGTACCCAAGGGGGAGCTGGAGAACTTGGTCCTGTTATGGGGGGCTGATGGGGTGGGGGGAACCTAAATTCCATCCTGGGGGTGAGAAGCCTGGACCCCATCTTTGGGGGACTTTGTCTAGGTCAGGCTTGAAGTTGGAGATTGCCTGTATGCTGCTAACTGACCTCTTTGAGGTCAGACGTTCTGGTCTGGAGAGGAGGCATCTTCTAACCTTGTAGCCTGTAGCCAGCCGGGTAGGTACCAGGTCCAGGCTGACCTTGTCACCCACTCCCCTTGTAGAATTTTGTTTATGAGTTGCGGGCAGAAGGCCTCTGGCAGCTCCAGCTGCTGCCCAGACTTGGCCGGGGCCTGGGTCAGCACCACTTTCTTCTTCAGATCTATGCCTCCCAGTGGCATGGCCACTAGCACGGCTTCTAGGCATGGAATACGGTGGGATGTAGCCATCACGGGGGTGGGGGGGGGTGTTCTCACAGCGGTGGGTTATCTTGAGGTCACTGACAGTGCTGGGGCACTGTCCCCAGGACAGTTGTGGCGTCCCCAGGGGAAAGCGGTCTCGGGCTGACCTCAGGGTTAGGGGTGCCCAGAAGTTCCCACGCACCGATTTTCGCGCCCTGCGCACTCCCCTCCACAGCGCACACGAAGCCCCGCAGGTCCCCCTAGCTCAGGGGGTTTTCGTCTCTCTTCAGGCGGGTCAGACCCGGGAGTTGCTTGAGCTCCCTCCCCCTGAAAGGTCACCAGGCGCCCCTGGGCCGCGGGTCCCTAGGACGCCATCGCTCCGAGCCTGCGGGGTGCGAGACCGCCGGAACCTGCGGCCGCCCTGTGTCCGGGTCTCTGCAGCAGGTGCACCTGTCCCGACCCTGATCCCGGTCTCTCCCTCTCATGTCCGCCCCCTCTGTACCGTGTCTGTGGTGGTGCTCGTGTGCGTGTCTCCGTGTCTGGCTCCTACTCGTCGGCCTCACAGCCTGACCCCGGCCTGTACCTGTCCGGTACGGCGGCCCTCACCCATCCTGCTCCAGACTCCAGGCGGGGGCGGTTTGCAGTCCCGCGGCCACAGGACGGCGGGTGGGCGGGGCCTCCCGGACAGGCGGACTCTCGGCCAATGGTCGCCCCAGGCCCTTCTGTCTCGGCCAATCAGGAAGGCCCGCGGGCGCGCGCCTTCCGGGACTTCCCGGGCCGGCCCGCCCGCGGAGCTCCGGGGACCCGTGGACCCCAGCGTCCCGCCGCGCGCGCCCCGCGACCCGCGCCCCCGCCGCGAACACACAGGGGCGGACACGCTGCTGGCTCGGGAGGCTTTAAGCAAACGTTTGTGGGGCCACGCCCGCCCAGCGGGTCAGTCATCCGCGTAGGTCAGGACCCGGGCCAGGTGGTCCGAGTGCCGGATCCCGAAGCTCCAGCCGCCGGGCTTGCGGTGCTGCGGACCCAGGAGACGGCGCTGACCTCGCGGGGCCAGGCGTCCAGCTCCGCGCCGGGGAACCCCGGGACTCCGACCCTCCTCCCCTCTCCCCTGACCCTTGACCCGGGACTCCAGACCCCTTGGTCCACGTTGTAGGCTGCGGGTCCCGGATTCAGGGTGTTGTCCTGGGGGAGTGAATTCCGCGCCAGCATCGAGAACTGGGGGGCCCGAGGCTTGTAGATCCCAGTGTTCACCACGTGGTAGGCGCAGGGACCCGGGGTCTGTGGGAGGGCAGCGGGGGGCGCACTGGCCTTCACCTCTTGCTTCCTGACCCTCCGTGGCCCGCCGGGTGCACCCCGCGCTGCGCCGTGTCCCGCAGCCCCTCTCCCACCTTGCTGAGGTCCTCGAAGCAGCTGCCCACTGCGCTGCGGCCACAGATGGAGTAAGTTGGGGCCGAGACTTTACCGATGACACGCGGACCCAAGAGCGAGGGCACAGTGTAGGCCCCGGGGCCTGGGGAGGAGCCAGCAAGGGGTGGGGTCTGGGGCGGGGGTGAGTCTTCCTGGCCAGGCCAGGGTCTCCCCGCCGCAGCCTGGAGAGTGGTTCCCCGTCAGGGATAGGAAGGTCCACGGTGCTGGAATAGGCCTTTCTGGTCTCACCTGGGGTCTGCGGCTCCGCGTGGATGCCCCAGTTTCGGGGGGCGATGGTGTGCCGAGGCGCACTGGGGTACGTCGCGTTCCCAGCTCGTTCTGGGAAGTACCTGCCTGCGGGGCGGACCGGGGGTGTGGGCCGGGACCGGGACGGGGTTGGGGGTCCTGGGACTGAGGTGAATCCGAGCCACGGTTTGTCAAAGCCCGGTGGGGCTTGGGGTTGAGATCGAGATGTGGAGGTACCGATTTTGGAGTGTTAGGGTACACGGGGAGGGGGCGTCGGGGCACAGGTAGGGGGTTCCCGGGTGGGCCTTCCCGGAGGCGGCTCTGCCCTGGGGAGCCCGGGGTCCCAGGGGTCCTGACCGGGTCCCGGAGTGAGGAAGGGCGCTGCGTGGCGCGGACGGCCGTGGATGGAGTAGGCGGGGGTGCCGTCGGGGCCGCGCACGGTCATACGAGCTGGAATCAGGTGGCCGGGCCCGGGGCCGCACGAAGTCTGCTGCGTGGGGAGGCGCGCGCCGAAGGAGAACGCCGGGGCGCGGGGCCGCGACGGGTCGTGCAGGATGTAGCCTGACGGAGCGTCCCAGCGTCACCGCGGGCCCCCGCTGCTCCCCGCCCCGGGCACAGTGCACCGTATCCCTCCCTCCCTCCCTCCAACAGACTTCCCTCCCTCCCGCCCTGCAGCTGGGTTACGGCGTCCCCTTGCCGGCACAGGCCTCGGTAGCCCCTCCACCCCCCGCTCGACGCCGGTACCGGTGTTCGGTGGCAGCATGTACTTGGGCCCCGGGCCTCTGTAGAGCGCTGCGATGGGGCCGCGGGGCCGGTGCGGCCGCCAAGGGCCGACCCAGACGTCCGAGCCCATGGCGCGCGAGGGTGGGGTGAGCTTACGGCCCGCGGCACCTGTGGACAGAAGGTGGCGGCCCCGGCCCCTCCACCCAGGACTCGCGCCGAACGCGCTTCTCCGCTCCAGCTCCTCCCGACTCCGGGGGTGGGGCCCATCCTGTATCCCGGGCGCCGGGAAAACAAACCGGAGCTTTCCCGGCTCGGCGGGGGGCCGGGCCGGAGCTTCAAGCCCCCAAAGTGAGTCCAATAGGGGTGTGTGAGCGCGCCAAGTTTGGACTCAATCCTGGGGGGGGGGAGGAATTCCCTAGGGTTCTGGGGGGCTGGGATATTTTAGGGGCATCCGGCCGAGACACTGGGGCGAGGAGGCGACGTGGGGAACCTGGTGCCCAGAGGGGGCTCCAGAGTCGATGCACTAACCTGCCCTCGTGGCTCCCGGCAGGGAAGGCGAGGTGGAGTGCCCGGATGCCTGCCCCCTCCCGGCCCGACTCTCAGACCCCATTGTGTCCAGGTTCCGCCTCCTGGCAACGGGGCTGCCCGCCCCTTACCCCAACCTGGCTCCGCCCCCCGCAACCCAGCCCTGGAGGCTTCTCCGCGGAGTCGTCGTCGTCGCCGCCGGTGCCGCCGCCCTGCGGGCGGGACCTTGCGCCAGAGCACTGGCCTGGCTCTTCGCTGGGCTTCAGTGCCCCCATTCCAGAAGTGTACGGCGCCCTGACAAATTCTCATTTAAAAACCACTGGATCAAAGAGAAACTCAAATGTGAAGTTACACGTCATGTAGAAAACATTGCAAAGGTAGATCCCTCATACCCAACTCTACAGGACATAGCTACAGCTGTGTTCAGTGGAAAACGTATAGCCTTAAATAACTCTATTTAGGCTATACGTTTTCATTATTTTTTAAAGTTTATTTATTTTGAGAGAGAGTGCTATCAGGGGATGGGCAGAGAGAGAGGGAGAGAGAGAGAATCCCAAGCAGGCTCTGCACTGCCAATGCAGAACCGATGTGGGGCTTGAACCCAAGAAGCCCGAGATCATGACCTGAGCTGAAACCAAGAGTCAGATGCTTAACTGACTGAGCCACCCAGGTGCCCCTAAATAACTTCATTATTAATGAAGGAAAATTTTTAGTAAAGAAACTTAGTGTTTATCTTACAAACACACGCACACACACAAAAGCAATGAAGGAAATGAAAAGAATGTGTCCATTTTACCCAGCTCTGCCAGTCACCTGCCAACTCTCGGAAGGGGGCAGGGGATGAGAAGGAGTGCCCAGTGTTTTGTGGGAATTCTGGTCTTTGCCAAGGGAGCTCTGAGCCCAGTGTGGCATGGATCGTGAGGCAAGCTGGGGATTGCTGGGAGCTGCGCGTCTGGGCCCTCCAGGGGGGACCTGAGGGCCGAAAGGGAGAGGCAGGTAGAGGGTGCATTGTCTAAAGAGAATTTTAAAATAACACCGAGGGTGTGCCAAATTGATCAGCCTTTTATTATCCTTGTGAGACCAGCAATTCTAAAGAAGGTCAGAGAGAAGATACTCCTACCCGACAAATCTTTTGTTAGTGGTTTAAAAAGATACTGTGGTTACTGTTGAATTTTAATAGCATATATGTAAGTTTCAAGTTAGCAATTTTTATTGCCTTTATTAAATGTTGTATTCTGTATGGAAGTTAATGCAGACTCCCTCCAAGTTGTTCTTAGGGGACTCAGTGCCTCATGCTTGGACATTCGAAACGGCTTTTGGAGCTCAAGGGGCAATTGTGTCTCCTCTCCCCGAGGTGACACATATTTCTCCTTTTAAGCCTTAGATTTGAGATGAGCAATGAGACCAGAGCGATTGCAAGAAGGAAGAAGAAACAGAACTCAGTTTTCACACTTTTGCAATTCTGTGACCATTTGGAGTTTTTATTTGTGTTTAAGATTTTAAATAGTGAGGGACTCCTGGGTGGCTCAGTTGGTTGT
This sequence comes from Herpailurus yagouaroundi, assembly GCF_014898765.1. Taxonomy (NCBI): domain Eukaryota; kingdom Metazoa; phylum Chordata; class Mammalia; order Carnivora; family Felidae; genus Herpailurus; species Herpailurus yagouaroundi. Next base: position 246,580 of record NW_024412413.1, on the reverse strand, counting down.
GTCCGATTCTTGATTTCGGCTTAAATTGGTGAGTTCAAGTCTCGCATTGGCCCCGCTCTGACAGTGCGGAGACTGCTTGGGGTTCTCTCTCTCTCTCAAAAGAAATAAATACATTTAAAAAATTAAAATACTGAGACAGGGCAAGGTGTACTATTTTTGTTTGGTTGGTACAAACTTTATTTCATATGTGAAGTATTTTACTGAATTAGAATATTTTAAAAACAAAAATATTTTAAAATTGCTCATTTTAATTGTTAATTAAAGAATGAGCCAATAAAATCATTATTGCTGCTTATTAGATGATAATTTCTGAAAAGCGTGTTGCAGGATACCAGAGGGGGTGTTGACAGAAGATCCCCCATAAAATCAGACACACCAGGTTGGTCCACCCAGACGTGGGATCTGGGGTGTACTGAGCTTTGAGCTGTGGGCTTCCAGGGGCTCACAGCAGCTTGGCCATCCAGGGCCAGCATTTGAGTGGGAACCGGGACCTGAGTGGGAAGTTCCAGGACTGGTGTGCACCGCTGTGCCCCAGGACTCCCCATCTGCCCAGGACTCTGCCTGGGCTCAGCCACCAGGTGCAGGAGCAGCGGCTGTAGAAAGACAGAAAGTCAGGGAAGGGTGAGCTCCTAGAATGTGTGGGCAGAAAATGAGGGCTGGGGGCAGGACTAGATTCCTGGGGTTAGTGGACAGTGATGGGACCTGGTTTTCCTCGTTTGCCTTTGTTTCTTCAGCCAATGAATCATTTATTTCCCTCCTCCATGGAAATAGCTGAATTTCTACCCAAGGTATAAGCGTGCTGCATCTAGCTGTAAGGAAAAAGCCAACCTATGCAGAGAGACACACAGCCAGAGCAGAGCGCCCTGGATGCTTGTCTTATCCCAGAATGGGCTTGTCTTACCCACGCGATTCTGTGCCTTCCTGTATGATGACTTAACCAGTCCTCATTATAGATGTTTGGGTTGGTTCTGCAGCTTAAGATTGTGATCCCAGGTACTCCGAATTCTACTCAATTAATCTTCATAAGTTTACCCAAATAGTTCTTTAGGATAAACTTCCTAATGTGGGACTGCGGGGTCAAGGGGATGATGATTTGGCGAATGTTGCCTAATTGCCGTCCTCAGAAGTGCAGCCTCCCTAGAATGCTCGCCAGTGAGGGTGCTGACTGAGCCTCTTGCTTGCTGTTGTGTCTCCAGTGGGTCATAAATATTTGATGAATAAATAGATTAATTTATACTTTCTTCAATGAATTGTGTTTCTTTTTCTGTACACACTAACCAGTGAAGGTTAAGATCAACCTTTTAAATAATGAGAGCCAAATATATTCATAGAGCATGTATTATATGTCAGGCACTATACTGAGTACTAATTTGCTGAAATTATTTTATTTAATCCTCACAGCAAAGTTGGAGTAAAGTGCTATTATTTATTCCAATTTTACAGATTAGGAAACTACATGAAGGCATGAAGGGCTACATGCTTAGAGAGTGGTGGAACTGAGATTCAGATCCAGACTATCTGGCTCTCACACTCTAGACCCTTAATGAATCACACTGCCTCTATACCTTGGCCAGTCTGATGTGAAAATAAGGTCTTGTTTTGTTGAGATTTGCATTTCATTGGTTCTTAGGAAGAATGAACATATTTCATGTATTTATTGGCCATATATATTTCGACAAACTGCCTGTTCACGTGTTTCTATCAAATTTTCTGTTGTTTTTTTTCATATTTTTCTTATTGATTTGTAAGACATTTATTTAAAATATTTTATTTTCTGATTTTTATGTAAACATTTTTTAAGGTTTATTTTTGAAAGAGAGAGAGAGAGAGAGAGAGCATGAGTGAGGGCGGGGTAGAGAGAGAAAGACACAGAATCTGAAGCAGGCTCCAGGCTCCGAACTGTCAGCACAGAGCCCAGTGCGGGGCTTGAACCCACAGACTGTGAGATCATGACCTGAGCTGAAGTCGGAAGCTTAACCACTGAGCCACCTGGGCTCCCCTAAAAGTTTTTATTTTTAAGTAATCTCTACACCCAATGTGGGGCTCAAACTCATGACCCTGAGATCAACAGTTGCACGCTTCACCGACTGAGCCAGCCAGCACCCCAAGACATCTTTATGTTACATATTTAACTTTGGGGGTCATATGTTTTCCAGATTTGTAGTTTTTCTTTCTATTTTGTTATTGGTAATCTTTTGCTGTACAGAAAAAATATGTTTTTATATAGTCCAATATGTCAAACGTTTCCTTTTGGGCTTCTAGCTTTGGGGCCCAGCAGCTCAACACTGGAACACTGTTCTATTGTTTATCCTAGCACACACACTCACACACACAAACCTATGATTTCAAAGTTTTCATCATTTGGAATTTATTCTGTGTGTAGTTTTTTTTAAAATAACTTTATTTATTTATTTATTTATTTATTTATTTATTTATTTATTTAATGTTTATTTTTAAGAGACCAAGGGAGCATGAGCAGGGGAGGGGCAGAGAGAGACACAGAATCGGAGGCACCCTCTGGGCTCTGAGCTGACAGCACAGAGTCTGATGTGGGACTTGAATTTTTGAACTGTGAGATCATGACCTGAGCTGAAGTCAGATGCTTAACCAACTGAGCCACCCAGGCGTCCCTATTCTGTGTATAGTATGAGGGAAGAATATACTTTATTGTCCTGTCTTCCAATACCATTTTTCAAAAAAAACATCATTTCCTTGATTATTTGAATTGCTAACTTGATCATATACTAAACTCCCCTAGGTTTGTTTCTGGGCTCTAAATTCCTATCTGTCTATCCCTGCACCTACACTGGAATGTTTCGTTATGGGCTTCTAGTGTCTTTTGATTTCTGATAGGGCAAGTCCCTTCTGTTTTGGCTTCCTTTCCAAAATTACTTGGAACATTTTACACATTTTTTTTTTTTTCCCTACGTGAATTTCTGAATGAGTTGAAATTGATTGAAATTGCATCGGCTGCATAGATTACTTTGGGGAGGATGGACTGGATTATGGTTTTGAGTTTACCAGTTTAGGAACAGGTTATATTTCTGTAGGTCCAGGTTGGATCTGTTGTGACTTTGAGTAAAGCAGTGATGATGGAGAGAGAAGGAGAGAGTGTGGTTGGAGATAGGTTTTGGTGCTAAAACTGACATGCTTTGTAATATATTGGATGTAAGCGATAAAGGAAAGGTGGGGATCACTGGTTGCTTCTGCTCTGATGGACCGAGCAGTGTGCCACTTTCACTCCGTCCCCTCCCAGCACTAAACGCCTCCCCCCTTCTGTTTGCACCGACACTGCCCAGCCCCCCCTACACCTCCCCTTTGCCAGCTGGTGTGGTGCTAGGTTTTGTCCATAGGGGGTGCCGGAGGGACACCGCAAGGACTGGCCTAGAGAAGGGCCTTCATTCCTTGTTCATTCGCTGTTTGGTGCAGAGGCCAGGATCCGATGGCGGGAGGCGGTGTCACCTGAGCAGCCCGCCTAGGCCAGCTGCGTCCTGCCTGCACCCTCTCAAGTTTCTGCACCGTGTGGCAGCTGCTCTTGCCCGCCAGCTCAGACTCTCGCCCTCTTTTCTTCTCCACCTGTGGAAGCCACACCCTCCAGAGAAGAGGAGCCTCACCCTCGTGGCAGGTGTGGGGCTCTTCCAGGTTCTGGGTTCTTCTCTCTGTCAGCCCTGGGTGTGCAGTTGGGAGCCTTGAACAACACGGGTGTGACCTGCACATCCCCTTATAGGCTGATGTTTTCAATAAATACAGTACAGTGTTGTAAATACTTTCTTATGACTTTCTGAGTAACATTGTAGCTTTATCGTAAGAATACAGTACATAATACATAAAACATTCAAGATGTGTGTTCCCCACTGTTTATGTCATCAGTACTAGGTAAATTTTGGGGGAATCAAGCGTCACATGTGGATTTTTTCAGTGTCGGGGGGGGGTCCCTTGGAACAGTCTTCTGTCTACTTGAGGGGGAATCTCCTTTTCTTAGTTAACACTTCTTCATCGCATTTTCTTCCTGTTCGCATTACTGGTGTGGTTTTGAATCTTCTGACTGGAACTCAATTCACAGAAAATGGATAGAGAGGTCATTTCTGAGGTTAAGCTGATGGGGAGTGGGGCAGTTTGGGCGAGTGAATCAATCACGCTCGGTGCAGAAAACAGGAACCGCTCTCAAGTAGTTATGGCAGAAATGGATTTATTACAGGGGACACTGCAAAATCTTCAGATGGGCTGGTGCGTGTGGATTGAGAGGTGGCCCCTTGAGTCTGAGAGACTTGGGTAGCCGTGACGGTGAGGCCAGGAACTTGGGGCCTTGTTGTCTCTCTCCTGCCAACCGCACCCCACCCTGCCCTGACAGCCATCGCTGTGGCATCGTGTGCCCAGAGACTGCATGGCCACCCTGCCTCCTGTGTCGTCCCATGAGCGTGCATTTGATGCAACCACTCCCCTCGGAAGTCCCACCGCAAGGGGGTCTGAAAAATGTGGTTTTTCAGCTTTTAGGTTCTGAAATACAGGAAAATGCATAGAAGTAGCTGATGACAATGGAAGTTGAATGCAACTGGCCGTATCCAGAAAGGTGGAGAGATCAAGTCTTGATTTGAGCGTCTGAGGTTCAAGATGGCCATTACGCCCCCAGCCGAAGATGTTAACTGGGGAGACGCACGCACCTGGGGCTCAGTGGCGACGTCTAGCTTGGAAACGGGCCTGGAAAGCATCCTCAAGCCCTGGGAATGGATGGGATCCCTTAGAGCAGGGGCTACTAAGCCAGCCTGCCTCATCTACTGTTTTCTATGGTGGCTTTCATGCTGTAATAGCAAAGCGGAGTAGTTACCGGAGACCATATGACCTGCAGAGGCAAAAATAGTTATTACCTGGCTCTTTACAAAAGCAGACATTGTGAACCCCTGACGTAGAGCGGATGTGGGTGAAGGAAAGGAAAAGCACTGGATTCTCGGCCACTAGGGCAGTCCCAGGCTAGAGATTTGGCAGAAATGAGCACTCTGATACATAAATCACAAAGAAGCGACAGTCTCCTGGGCTTGGGTCTAAGGCCACATCTCAGCTATTCCATAAGCCATCAGGTGGTGTGACATTTGCTGAGCACATCTTCTCAAGGTTCTGTGGTCCTCCTGGGTGATGGTTATGTTGGTAGAGCGATATTTTGCCATCTACAGTGAGAGCGGGTCAGATTGCAGGAAGACACGTCCATCCCCAACCACATTACTGTGACATAAACTCCCCCACAAGTACCTTACATGGCTGTCAAAGGTGCCATTTTCGACGAACATCATTAGATCGACATCACGGTTCCTGGGGCAATTTCTTCTTACGTTATCGGGCCATCTTGCTGTCTGGCCCACATTAGGCATCATTCATGTGGTAGCACAGCAACCGTGTGACAGGAACTACACGACGGTCATTGCCATCCGCAAGGCTTGGGAGGGCCCACAACAGGCCCAGGCACACTTGTGGCTGGCAACAAGGGGAGGAACCAGCAACCAGTGAGGCACAAGGACAACCAAGAGGAATGGCACAGTGAGGGCTGAGCTGAGAAAACATTTCAAGAAGCCTGCACTGGCCAGCTGTGTGATATTACTGAGACTGAGGAAGGCCAATTTCCCGAAGCTAGTGAAATGGAACCGTGGATGAGGAAGATAGCTAAACTCCTGAATAAAAAACACTGAGCACAGAGGAAGGACAAGTGCAATGCGCACAAGTATACGCTCGAAAACAACTCCGCGGCAAACCGAAATTTTCGAAGGTGATGGTCGCACAATAGAACAATGATGCCAGTCTCAAACTTGCAGTATCTGAACTACGGCAGAGAATGGTCATGGCTGAAATGTGAACAGGTGGCCTGGACCACCACGTAGAAAGCATAGGAAACAAAAGGAGATGGAAACCATGAGGAACAAAGATAAGCCTGTTGGAGGAGAGGCACAGATGTATGTGACTAGATGCGGGTGTTCCCAAAGGAGAAAAAGGCAAGGGTGGCACAGAGGCCATACTTCAATGAAAAGTAGAAGAGAACTCTGCTCAGCTGGAGACAGACTCAAGTCTGGGAAGCAAAGAGATCCCTGAATCCCAGGGTGGCCTGCTAAGAAAACGTAATGATCTGCTTCTAAGAAAAGATGCCCTATAAGCTTCTGGGAAGAAAACCCAAATTACCTACAAAAAGAAAAGTCAGAATGGCATCAGGTCTGTCCTCTTCAACACCAGGCGCTGGAGAACGGTGGGATAGCAAGATCACGGTAGGAAAAGACACAGCCTGGAGCCCACGGCCCAGTCGGAACAGCCTCCACCTGCCAGAGCACAGCACAGGGCTGGAATGTTCCAGAAGTCAGGGGCAGAGCATCCAGGGGGCAGCGAGGAAAATAGTAGGGAAAGATGAAAGACAAACGGCAGATACACCAGAACCAGACCCTGATACAGCGGCCAGGAAGAAACGTTGTTGAGCAAGGAATCTCTATCCCTATACAGGCGCGCGCACGCACACACACACACACACAAACACGGTGTGGGGGAGGTTCGAATAAAGATTAAACTGTTTCAGTAGAACAGATGCTTGGGAGAGGTAAAATCTTTCCAAACTTCTCATGGAGATGGGGAGACAGGGAGAGAAATGGGAGAGAGAAATTATTCTAGAGGTTTTATCTTGTGGAGGGATCTTGTTAGGAGAGCATATTAAACTTCTTGTTTGTGACCAGTGGTACAGTCATAAGTGTCTGCATTAAGAGAGCAGGGCAGGAAAATGAACAGCAGTGTAATAGAAAACTATAGGAGAGTTTCCAAATGAAAAAGCAAGAAAACAGAGAATAGCAAAAACAAAACCCCCTGACCTCCCCCTCCATGGGGGTGATGGGAGGAGGGAAAAAACACAAAAATTAGAAACAAAATAAAATGTAAAGAATAAAACAAACGAATTCTTACACAAGCTGATGTGTTCCTGGGTGGGGGCCAGAGAAGGGAAGGGAGGACGCTACTCCTAGATCACACAGCCAGTTGTGTGTGTTGTGCACTTGTATAACGTGCATGTCTGTGGGAATATGTATGTTTCAAGTTATTTGAAATACATGTAAAGAAAACACATTTCTCAGCTGTTACTCCTTGATTTATTTATTAACTACTGGTTGTTGATAGCAGCTGTCAGCCTAGTGAACCCAACAGAATTTCTAAATTGTTGAGGCAGAAGTCTAGACATCCCTTCACTCTTTAGGAGGCTTTGTTGACAACAGACCCACCCTGACTGAGCCAGTCTGCCAAGACACAGCAAGGCCTTGGTTGATGTCCGTGTCCCGTTGCTCGGTTCCTCCTACACACACCTTAGTTCTCTATATGCACACTGCTGGGGGCTGTCTCTACCCAAAACTTGTTCATCATGGCCAACATAAACTCTGTGCTCATTAAAAAAAAAAAACTCCTTCTCTTCTCTCAGTCCCTGTTAACCCTAATCTACTTTCTGTCTCTATGAATTTGACTACTCCAGGTACCTCTTATAAGTGAAACACAGAATATTTGTCCTTTTGTGTCCGGCTTATTGCACTCAGCATAATGTTAATTATACATTATGGACGTTTGGGCTGTTTCTTCCTCTTGGCTATTATGAATACTGCTGCTATGAGCATGTATGTACAAATGCTTATTTAAGGGTCTATTTTTAATTCTGTTAGGTATATGCCTAAAATTGGTGGGTCATACGGTAATTGTATGTTTAATTTTTTTTAGCAGGATTTTTAAAAAGTTTATTTATTTTGAGAGAGAGAGAGAGAGCGAGCATGCATGAGCAGGGGAGGGACAGAGAGAATCCTGAGCAGGCTCCATACTGACAGCACGGAGCCTGACGCGGGGCTCAAACTCATTAACTGTGAGATTATGACCTGAGCCAAAACCAAGATTTGGATGATTAACCGACTGAGCCACCCAGGAGCTCCTACTTTCTATCTCTTTAATTGGTAACCATCCTAGTGGATGTGAAGTGGTACCTCACTGCAGTCTTGATTAGCATTTCCCTAATGACGTTGAGCATCTTTTCATGTGCTTGCTGGTCATTTATGTATCTTCTTTAGAGCAATGCCTATTCAGGATCTTTGCCTATTAAAAAAAATGGGTTGTTGGGCGCCTAGGTGGCTCAGTCGGTTAAGTGTCTGACTTCGGCTCAGGTCATAATCTCAAGGTTCGTGAGTTCGAGCCCCGCATCGGGGCTCTGTGCTGACAGCTCAGAGCCTGGAGCCTGCTTCAGATTCTATGTCTCCTTCTCTCTCTGAACCTCCCAGCTCACACTCTGTCTCTCAAAAATAAACATTAAAAATGGGTTGTTGTCTTTTTGTTGTTGAGTTGTAAGGGTACTTTATATATTCTGGATACTAGACCTTTATCAGAAATATGATTTGAAAATATTTTCTCCCATTCTGAAAGTTGTCATTTTTTTGATAATGTCCTTTGAACAAAAGCTTTATGCTTCACTGCAATCTAGTTTATCTATTTTTTTCTTATTTTGTTCATTTTTATTGCTGTCATATCTAAGAATCCATTGTTAAATCCAAGGTCATGAATGTTTATCCTTATGCTTTTCTTCTAAGAGTTTTATGGTTTTATCTAACTTAGATTGTTGTTCCATTTTAAATTTTTTTTTTTTTAATACAGCATGAGGTAGGGGTCCAACTTATTCTTTTGCATGTGGATATCCAGCTATCCCGGCACCATTTATCAAGGAGACCATTCTCTCTCCATTGAAAAGCCCTTGCACCCTTGCCAAAAATCAACTGGTCATAGATGCATGGATTTATTTCTGGACTTTCACTTCTATTCCATTGGTCTGTATGTCTGTCCTTGTGCCAATACCACACACTGTTTTGAATACTGTAGATTTGTACTAAGTTTGGAGTTGAGAAGTGTGAGGTCTTTAATTTTATTCTTTTCAAGATTGTTTTGGTTATTTGAGGCCTCTTGCAATTCCATATGAATCTGAGGGTTGGTTTTTCCATTTCTACAAAAGTGAGCATTGGAATTTTGATAGAGGTTGCATTGAATCTATAGGTCACTGTAGGTAGTATCGACATCTTTATTATTATTATTATTATTATTATTATTATTATTTTATTTTAGAGAGAGAGTGCATGCATGAGTTGGGGAGAGGGGCAGAGTGAGAGACAGAGAATCCCAAGCAGACCCCACACTCAAGTGTGGGGCCTGACATTGGGCTTGATCCCATGAACTGCGAGATCATGACCTAAGCTGAAATCAAGAATCAGATGCTTAACTGACTGAGCCACCCAGGCGCCCTGGTAGTACTGACATCTTAGCAATAGTAAGTCCTCCAATCCATGAGTATGGGATGGCTTTCCATTTACTTAGGTCTTTAATTTCTTTCAGCAAAATGTTTGTAGTTTTCAGCATACAAGTCTTTCACCTCCTTGGTTAGATTTATTACCAAGTATTTAATTCTTTTATTTAAAAATTTTTTTTAAGTTATTTACTTTGAGTGACAGAGAGAGCAGAGGAGGGGGAGAGAGAGAGAGACAGAGACAGAGAGACAGAGAGAATGCCAGAAGGCTCCATGCTGACAGCACGGAGCCCATCGTGGGGCTCAAACCCATGAACTGCGAGATCATGACCCAAGCTGAAACTAAGAGTCAGATGCTTAACCGACTAGCTGTTAGTTCAGATGCTGAACTACCCAGGCACCCCTAAATCTGGGATTTATATTTTCTAAGCCTTAAAACTTATTCTACGTTTATTTATACATACATAAAAATACATGTATACTTTTAACTTATAAATATTATATAATGTTGTATTCTCTTTTATATCATTTCTGATGATAAATATTTCCTACTTTTACAAAATTCCAATGATAGAGAAACCCTACATTTGGTGAGGTTTGCTGCTCTCCACCATCTCGTGTATTCTCCATTTGGAATTATGTCATCATGTCACTGTGCTTTTCTTCCACTAAATGTTTTACAAAGGGCACCCTGGTGGCCAGGGCACTGTCCAGCTTTGTTCAGGCTCAGTGACCAGGCAGTGCTGGGGTTTTCTATGAGCAGCTACAGTGGATCAGCTCATATGTGGATGCATTTTCTGCTCCCAGGCGCCCAGTGCACGGATGGTGGTGACAGCTGATAGGAAGGAGACCCTTCCATTCCCGTTTTGTACTGTCTGAGGAAACAAGCTTCACGTACCAGGCATGAAGCCGTCTCTCTTCCTTTTGTAGATTGGAGAAGGGTTTCTGCCTCAACAGGAGGCCACTAAAGGTCAGACCTTCTAGGGATCTACTTTGTTCATGTTTGCTTTTTACCTTGATGGTAATTTTGATACTTACTCTGTCTCATAGTACAACTATAACAATTACTTTCATTTCACAATTTGTGTAGGTGACTTCATGTTCTGTCACCTTTCCGGTGGTACTACATTTTTACTCTCTCTGGGAAGTTAGGAGGGCAAATCTCCCACAACTTAGGGAGGGAACATTTCCTCAGTCACCTTCCCAACGGGGAGTTTCTCCATGCCACAGAGTTTTGCCTTCCACCTGGATTTTGACAAAGGGAGGTGTTTTCTTTTCGCAGAGGACGGGACTAGACCCTTCCTTGGTCACCCATGTGCCACCAAGACCCATCATGGTCCTTGACACCTTGTGAAACTGATTGGGATGATTTTCTGTGCTGGTTCCTCCCCACCACGGCACCCTAAGGTATCACTTGGTGGACACTTCTGTTCTCTGACAGCAGCCTGGGGCCCTGACTAACAACGGGTGTCTTCAGAAGCTAGGCAGAAAGGCCTGATGAGGTGCTGTGGCCTGTAAGGTGCAGGTGGGTATTCCATCTCCATTCTTTCTAGGTCTCTGGACCCCAAACAACCAAGAGGTAGAGCCTAGGACTGGGACAGGAATAAGGGCAGTGCCCATAAAGCCTGACACCAAACTGAGGTCCACCTTAAGGCATGGGCACACCTTCCTCCCTCTTACTGTCATCTAATATGCTCAGGGGAGCTGGGAAGCGATCAGATGGGTGAGGTACCTGAGTTCTAGCAGAGCGCAGGCTGGGTGCCAGGGATGCTCCTTGGCCATCTCACTGCCTGAGGGAGAAGTCCTGTGTCCTGGAGGAAGGAACAAGTACATGTTATGAGGGCCCTGCCTTTGTCCCAGAGGCTCCTGGCTCTTATTCATATCTGTGTTCTACCTGTCCCAAGACTTATTCCTGAGATCAGCTTAAGTGTGAAGCAGACGGAGGAGACATGGCTCCTTAGCTGAGAAACCAAACTGAAGGAGGCCAGGCACATGCCCGAGGGGGCTGAGTTTCAGTGAAGAGGCTGGGGCGGAGGGATTTGGCGAAGATGACGGAAGGCCAAGGAATGAGATGGGACACCCAGAAATCAGGTTGATAGAGTACCTGGGTTCAGACGAGGGTCTCTGAGTGATCCTGGTGGCTGGATGATGATGTACCAGGGGTGACAGCAGGCTGAGCTTAGGGTTCTGTGGGGGCACCAGGAGAGAGGTGTTGGAGCCGTCAAGATGGCCCACAGGGTGCAGGGGGAGGCCTAGGAGGCTCTAGAAAGGGCAGGTGGGTTTCTAATAAGACAGGCTAATAAAGAGAAAAGTACAACTTTTGGATTTTCTTTATTTTGTTCATTTTTCCCCCCTCTTGACAGCTTAGAAAATTCCTTTGGAAAACTATTCCATCTCTGCTGAACTCAGGGTAAGGGAGGTCCAGAGGCTGCCGGAGGAGGGGAGGTGGGGCCTTCAGCCTTGGCCCCTCTCACGCACCCCTATACATCCTGGGAGACAATAGTGCAAATCTCTACTTCACACCTGAGGTGACAGGAGGTTGCACTTTCTAAGGCAGAGCTTCCTGTCAGGACACCATGCCCTCCATGGTCTCTCTCACAGGCCAGCCTGCAGGGTTGGCACCATGGAGTATGTGCCCGCCCACCCCTCCCCCACTGGCCCACAGTGGAATCGTCTTCTTGGGTTTCTGGTAATTTCATCAGGGCTGCATCATGTTGCTAGAGCTACAGATAGCATCTCACTATGCTCTTCCCTAACAGAGCCTCTGAGGCTGGACACAGGCTGAGAGTTGGAACAATAGGGTGGAGATCTGGGGGGCTGTGAGGGTCTGTGAAGGTCTGGGATACCGGAACAGCTTTGAGGAACGATGTCACTCGCCACTGGAACCTGTGGAAAAAAGAGAAGGGGCGGGTTTGCCTGCAGAGGCCCTGAGCTCCTGGAGCTCTTGTGCATTATGTTGTCTCCTGACAGCTCCACCTAGACAAACCCCCAATCCGGGTGTGGGCGAAGAGACACCCCCCCCCCCCAGGCCAGGCAGAGAGACTGTCCCCCAGCACAGGTCCACCTTAACTGGGCAGCCCTGTGGGCGGGGCGCATTGTTGATGCCTGTGCAGACAGCAGTCCAGGCCCGAGTGTGGGACAGACTTGCAGGCAGCACTCCAAGCTTCCAGCCTGCGACCCAGCTCCTCATGCTGAGTCTGCAGCCCCGCACCATGGTCCAGGGGGCCTTGGAGCCTGATGGCCCCGGCTGGGGCTGGGATGGGGAGGATGACTGGGACAGTGCTGTCCTCACCCTGCTGGCGCTGGCTGTGGTGGCTGCCACGGCACTGGCTTTGCACTGGTTTGGCTCTGGGCAGGACCAGGAAGCGGCAGGACCTGCATCCACAACCCCCAGGGCCCAGCCTTTACAGGCTGGAGGAGCCAGCCCAGCCCTGCCCCTGCAGCCCAAGGTCAGTGGTGGTGTCGAGGGACACAGCTCAGGGCAGGGGCAGCCAGACCCTCCAGGACGTGGCCAGGGGAGTCCAGCTGCAGCAGGGGCCCAAGATCAGGAGCTCCGGGGAGGTGGCCTGGCTGCCACAGCGGCACCTCCAGTCAAGACACCCGGCGAGGTGGCCAGTGGAGGGGCCTTGGGACGGCAGCACGACAGTGCCACTCCGGAAGCCCTGCGAGGTAAAGGAAGGGAGCCTCTCAGGCCAGATACTGCCTTCCTGGGTTGGAGCAAAGTAGGGGGGACATCCGGCCCCCTCCTGATACACTTCACCCCTCGGAGTCCTGGCAGAGAGACTGAAGGGCAAGTGGAGGCAGGAGGTGTTCAAGCCAAGGTGCCAGCTCACCAGGCCCTGGTCCACACAGCAGAACAGGACACCAGCCCCTGGCAACAAGGTGTAGGGCCACCTGGCTCGCTAGAGAGAGGTCGAAGAAGCCGGCGGTGGCAGGTGGACCCAGGCTCAGAAGATAGACACCGCCGCCTCCCAAAGCTGGACCCCCTCCGCCTGGGCTCTGTGGTGAGTGTGTGGGATGCCGTGGATGCAGCCAGCAGCCTCTCCACAGGCTCCCAGCGGCCTCCTCTCCCCTTGGAGCTGCCTCCACCACGTGCCACGCAGACTGGGCCTTTGACAGAGGGCACAGTGAAGGGGCACAGGGAGAGCAGCCTCCATCCAGCCTCAGTCCTAGCTCTGGAGAGCAGGGAGGCTGGGCCCCAGGCTCCCAGGGAGTCTCAGGGACCCCCAGCCTCCGTGGAAGGCTGGCCGTGGGAGAGGAGCTTCGTCCAGACCCCAGACTCCATGGGCCCATGGCCAGAGGGGTCGCAATGCGGACATCCACTCTTGCCTCAAGGACGGGGGACCGCAGACGCCAGCAATGCGGTAAAGGCTGGGGCTCAAGGCTCTGGAGACCGCTCTTTCTTCAGCTCAGGGCCAGGCGGGGCAGAGCAGCAACGGGGCCATGGCCTCCTAGAAGGGAGACCATCTTGGCAAGGCCAGCGTGGGCAGAGCAGCGGGCAAGAGGCAGGCAGTCTGGACACAGAAAAGTGCCCCCCAGACACCCCCGGCTCAGCCACGCTCTCCCCGCGCATCCCTAAGCCCCTCCCGCCCTTGGCTTCCCCGCCCACAGCACATCCTCACGGAGGCCTCTTACCGGCAGGCTCAACCCTTCCGACCTCCTCGCCTTCAGACTCTTTGTCCCTCAGAGTTAGTCAGGGTTCTGCCGAGGATGAAACTCTCAGGGCAGTGTCAGCCCCAGCCCCAGCCCCAGCCCCAGCCCCAGCCCCTGCCCCTGCCCCTGATCCAACTCCGCCCTCCTCCCCAGCCCCTGCCCCAGCCCCAGCCCCAGCCCCAGTTCCGACCCCTACCCCGAGTAGCGAGTCAAGGCCTATGTCCCAGGAGCCCAGTGTGGCTCTCTGCAAGGACAACCAGGAAGGGCAGATCTCATCTAGCTGGGAAAACCTTATTTCGATGGTTCTTAGGAGTCACCCTTTCCCCAGGCAAGAGAGACGCCAAGGGAGAGCCCCAAGGGCAGCTCCCAGGAGCCCTAGAGATCCCAGCACTGATGCACCCTCTGAGAACAGAGAGTCTGGTTCTCCCCCCGACGGGGCCGCCACCAGCCTGGAGGTCAGGAACGGCTCCGCCGTTGGAATGGTCACAGAAGCTGGCACAGGGGGCCTGCCTGAGGCTGGGTGTCCGCAACAGCAGAGAAGCTCGGATACCAGGGAGGCTCCTACTCCAGACCCTTCCTCAGGCCCAAGGCCAGATGCAGTGGATGAGAAACATCCAGACTCCCCACTGCCTGGAGCCGCAATGCCCGGGGCCCCATCACGGTCCCCTGGGCAGAGGCAACCTGGCCCTGTACCCTCCCCCACCGCGAGGGGGGTCTCACAGCCTGTCCCACGGCCCCGGAAACGCAGCATGTGTGAAATAGCAGAGAGCTCTGAGCGGGAGGTCAGCCAGATGGTACCACTGAGGCAGGAGGGAGAGGCTCCAGGGGAGAGGCCCCGCCCTGCAGGCAGCGGGGCAGTCCTCACAGAAAAGCAGGAGGCCCGAAAACTCAAGGTGCTTCTGCAGAGGCCCGGGAGCTGGGGGGTGGCGGAGGGGCCTCGGAAGCCCAGCTCCCTAGCCCAGGAGCCCACTCTGGCCGCGGCTCGACGACAGCGGCTGGACCTGGGCAGCTGCCTGGATGTACTGGCCTTTGCCCAGCAGCACGGGCAGCCTGGCCTGGTGCAGGAGACCTATGCGTTGATGAGCGACAATCTGCTGCACGTGCTAGGAGACCCGGGCCTCTACCGGCAGCTGAGCGGGGCCGAGCGGGAGCGCATCCTGAGCCTCCGGACGGGCCGGGGCCAGGCGGTGGTGGGGGTCCTTGTGCTGCCCAGCCTCTACCCGCTGAGCCGCTCGGGGCTCACAAGGGGCCCTTGTGGGGAGGAGGCCCCTACGGTGGGACCCGCACCCCTGCCTCCTCGTACGCACCTGCACGTGTTCAACCCCCAAGAAAACACATGGCGGCCCCTGACACAGGTGCCGGAGGAGGCCCCGCTGCGGGGCTGTGGACTCTGCACCATGCACAACTACCTGTTCCTGGCGGGGGGCATCCGCGGCTCCGGTGCCAAGGCTGTCTGCTCCAACGAGGTCTTCTGCTACAACCCACTGACCAACATCTGGAGCCAGGTGCGGCCCATGCAGCAGGCCCGTGCCCAGCTCAAGCTGGTGGCCCTGGATGGGCTTCTTTACGCCATCGGTGGAGAGTGCCTGTACAGCATGGAGCGCTATGACCCGCGCACGGATGCCTGGACCTCGCGCGCGCCCCTCCCTGCGGGCACCTTCCCTGTGGCACACGAGGCTGTGGCCTGCCGTGGGGACATCTATGTCACTGGGGGCCACCTCTTCTACCGCTTGCTCAGGTACAGCCCTGCGAAGGATGCGTGGGATGAGTGCCCCTACAGTGCCAGCCACCGGCGTCCCAGCGACATGGTGGCATTGGGGGGTTTCCTGTACCGCTTCGACCTGCTGCGGGGTGTGGGCGCTGCGGTGATGCGCTACAACACTGTAACGGGCTCCTGGAGCCGGGCTGCCTCCCTGCCCCTGCCCGACCCGGCCCCCCTGCACTGCACCGCACTGGGCAACACCATTTACTGCCTCAACCACCAGGTCACCGCCACCTTTACGGTCTCTGAGGGGACTGCCCAGTTCCAGGCCAGGGAGTTGCAGCCCTTTCCTCTGGGGAGTAAGGGGGTCCTCTGTCCATTCATCTTGACTCTGCCTGCCACCGACCGGCTGCAAACAGCCCTCTGAGCTGCTGCTCTCTAGGGAGACCCTGGGCCTGGGGGTCTGAGGGCAAGTGGAGCACAGGAGGTGGCTGGCAGAACCTTCTGCTGTTGTTTCCGGGACAGCTTTGTTTTTCTGTTCTAATAAGGCTCATGATCTCCCCCTTCCCTACCCCCTTCCCTGAAAGAGCCCTCTCCCCCTGGAGCTCAGGCTCCTTGCATCTTGGTTAGAAGCCGGCTTCTAACCTTCCCACCACAGCATGCTGTTTACTGCCTTTTCCGCTTAGTTCTTGCCCTGACGCCTCAGCTGGCTCACACAGCCCAGCCCCTCCTCCAGGGGGCTCCTCCTCCTCCTCCTCCTCCTCCTCCCCCCCTTCTCTGGGCTCCCAGGAGCCAGGTTCCCTCTTGCAGCACTGCACTGCCTGGAAAAATCTGTGTGGGGGTCCCTCTGGTGCTTTGAGAGCCAGGGACCGATGTGTCCTTGAAGACCAGGATTTGGCCTGCAGAGGGGCTGACTGCTGAGCCAAGGAAGGAGGTGGCTAGAGAGATAGTCACACTTCTCCGTTCTGTCCCTAGGGCTCCAAGCTGGGCAAGAGGTCTGTAAGGGAATGGGACAGGGGAACAAGGAACAGAGAGTCCCCAGGAAAATGTTCTTGCCTCAGGCCTTGGGAGCCTGGTTTGGGTCTTCCTGGGAAAAACTCTGTAGCCCTCCTTTGTCCGATTGGTCCCCAGAGGCCTGGAACCCTTGCCTGTGAAACTGTTCTGCTGACTGTAGCCCCTGCCTGTAACCACTTGGGCTCATGCCCCTCTGCAGCCTGTGGGGTCTCTCCCCACCGCTTTGCCCCTCCAGAAGCAGCCTCACTTCCCACCACCCCCTGTTCTTACGTGAGACCCAGGTTTCACCTGAGCTCTTTCCCTTGTTAGCTGCGGACTTAGCCGAGACATCGGATTCCATTCTTCCCATCTGTGTAGTGGGGAAAATGAACATCTGTTACTCAGGAGAGCTGTGAGGGCATAAGGACACATGTGAGCGCCTAGCGCAGTGCCCAGGATGAATAGATAATGTTCCCCTTTACTCATTTTGGAATCCATCACAGGAAGGTAAATAAATCTGACTGAACACTGCTGCCTGTCCCACCGTGTGCCCTGGTTTGCCCCATCTGGCCCTTTTTATTTTGCTTTTTATTCCATCCTTGGTACTACTGGCACTAAATACGTTTAATTCATTGAAAGCATCTACATCTTATGATTCTCATTTTTTGCTCACAAGGCTCGCTATGCTGCTGGGTAGGACAGAAAGGGGTCCTCAGGTTGCTCTTAAAAATAAGTTTATTGAAAAACAAGTACAGTCCATACAGCTATATATTACGGTTGCTGTTACTCTGCCAAGCAGAGAGGGCTCTGTGCCCCCGGGGCTTCTCCACACTGGCAGGCAGAAGCACGGTGGCCGTGGGTGGGCAGGGGGCCTACTGTTTGTGCTTGGTCTCAGTGAGCAGCCCTTGCCAGTTCTTCTCCATCTCCTCCTTGCAGTTGAGGAAGGCATCCTCCAGCCTGTGCATGGACTCCGCCAGTGTGGGGTTGGTGCGCATCACCACCATGTCGTAGGCCATCCATGTGGCTTGCACTGCAACAACCAGATGGGCCCTGATCAGGCTACAGAATGGGGCTGTGGCTCTGAGCACTCCGGGGAGGGCCAGATGCCTCCAGCCATGCTAAGCATCCCAGGGACCAGATCCTGCTGAGTTGCTGGTAGGCTACACGTTATAGCGTTCATAAAAACCAGTATTAAAACTTCTTCCTACACAGAGCACTACTGACACTTCCCTGATCTCACACAAGTCTTAACTTCTGGATACATCAGCCCGTGATGCTAAGACTGGAGGCCTGTCTGATATAAAATATTAGGACCATTTAGAGCAAACTCAGGTCCTTACCTATCTGCAGTTTACAGCTAGTGGTTGCAGGGTGAACCCTGAGGGGTCGTAACACCCATCCAAGCTCACATGCTCAAGTAGGACTGATTATTCCTACTCCTGCAAAGCCCTGAGCCTCATGTTACCTTATGCACAGTGGCCTGGGATGCCTGCCCGCTTCTGTCTGGGTACCTCTGTGCTTTCATTAAGGCCAGCCCAGGGACTCCTCCTTCTGGAAAGGTTTGCCGCATCCCATGTTAGGTGTCCTTTGGTGCTCACCACTGCACTGAGTTTCTTGCTGTTTCCCATCGAGAGCTACCCGAGGGCTTATAGGTGAACACATGCTTCTTATACAAATTCAACGGAAGTCTGCAGAAACCTCATCTCTCTGCAGCACCCACCGCACTGGTGTGGTTCTACCCTCTATAATTACAAAGAACAAAGGTCATCTCCCTTCCACACGACAGCCAACCACAGTACATATATCTCCCCCTTAAAACTGCTCTTTGCTGGGCTAAAACATACTGGACACTTTGGGGAACTATGTCCTCAAGGAAATTAACCAAAGAGGAGATAAGCAAATAATAACACATGAATATCTACATACAACCAAGGTCAGCAGCAATGACAGACTTGATGTTTTACAGAAAGTAACATGTTTGGTTAAGGAAAAATTGTTAGAAAAGCTATGTGCAGTATCTTAACAGAGGGCATATAGTTATATGGCGTGTACAGGAATTCTTGAACTTTTGGATGTATGAGAGTCACTTGGGACACCTTTTAAAATGTAGATCACTGGCCGCTCCCACAACTCAAAGAGGGTCTTGTCTAACATGTTGTGAATGGTGCCCAGGAACCTGAATTTTAACAAGGAGACCACCCTTATAGACTGCCTGGACAGCAGGTGCAGCATGTACCTGGGAGTCGGAACAGTTTGCTTTCTGGCTCTCTCTACTTGCTACCTGTGTGCCCACAAACAAGTGACTTAAGTTCACCAACCTCATTTGTAAAGGAGAGACAACATCCCAGTCTCACAGCTGGCTATGATTAAATGGATGATATGTAAAATGCCTAGCACATATTATGGTGTTCAAGACAGGAGAAACCCTTGCCATAAAATAAATAAGAGGTATTCAGGGCAAAGAGAGTGGGTAAGAAATAAAAATTCAGAAGGAAAAAAGAGCTTGCAGAAATGAGTCTCATACAGTTCCACACAACAGTTGGAATTCTAGCTCTGAATTTCCTAAGGCGAAAGCAGGGGAAACATGCTCAGATTTGAAACTCGGTGGCCATAAAATAAAAACAAACCCATGAAGGACACCTGGGTGGCTCAGTCAGTAGAGCAGTTGAGTGTTCAACTGCGGCTCAGGTCATGACCTCACGGTTCCTGAGTTCAAGCCCCACACTGGGCTCGTTGCTGTCAGCATGGAGCCCGCTTTGGATCCTGTGTCTCCCTCTCCCTCTGCCCCTCCCTTGCTCACACACACACACACACACACACACACACACACACACTCTCTCTCTCTCTCTCTCTCTCTCATAGATAAATAAACAACAACAACAAAAACAGGCACCTGGGTGGCTCAGTCGGTTAACTCAGCTCAGCGTCTGACTTCCACTCAGGTCAGAGTCTGACTTCCACTCAGGTCATGATCTTGTGGTTCATGGGTTCAAGCCCCACATCAGGCTCTGTACTGACAGCTCAGAGTCTGGAGCCTGCTTCTGTGTCTCCCTCTCTCTCTGCCCCTCCCTCACTTGTGCTTTTTCTCTCTCTCAAAAATAAATAAACAAAACAACCATTAGATGCTTTTATCCTAAGAAAAAATTTTCCTATAGGTATATTCTATGAGAAGCATATAATATAGTTGAAAATGTCCTTGACAACATCTCTACTTGAAATACAAAGTGATTCTTCTATGTCTATTTTTGTAATCACTGGTAAAAGAAAGCTGTTGGCATATTGCCAAAGCACAGTCCAGAAAAGGCAATTCAATGAGACACCAAAACACTATATCAAGAGCAAAGCCCTTTTTAATTTGATCCAAGGAAGAAAATTCAGAATTCATAGAAAAGAAAGAACTCATGATCATCAGAAGATCCTCCAGAAATGCACATCTCTTGAGTTTTTCATTCATTCAATATTTATGGAGCACCTTTGTGTTGGCATTTTGCTAAGGCACTCCTGGTCTCCTGGCAATACAGCAGTATGCAAGATAGACACACCCCACCTTCAGGAAGTGTCTACAGGGGCCATGGGAGATAGAATAAACACACAAGACAATCACAGGTTGGGAAGGGTGCTGTACGGCAATAAGCAGCATGTGTTGGGACAGAGGAATGGAGTAGGAGGAGTCTTTAAACCAGATGGTAAGGGCAGGCTCTCTCTGAGAGCTTTTGGTAAGGCCTGCACTTTAGCAAAGCCAAGGTCATAATCTCTGGAAAAGCCTGAACAGCAGATATTCTAAGAAGCCAACTAGGGCTCACCTGATACACTACCTGCTGGGTAGGACTAAAATCCTCATACAGAAATCAAGAAAAAACAGCCAAGATGTGGGGCACCTGGGTGGCTCAGTCGGTTAAGTGCCTGACTCTTGATTTCAATTTAGGTCATGTCTCAGGGTTCATGGGTTTAAGCCCTGCTTCGGGCTCTGTGATGCTGGTATGGAGCCTGCCTGGGATCCCCTCCCCGCCCTCCCCTTCCCTGTTCATACATGTATGCACTCTCTCTCTCTCTCAAAATAAATGAGTAAATAAATAAATAAATAACCACTCAAGCTGTACACCTAAATGCAGGGTTCAAAGGATGAAGATAAAGTGTTCCAAAATTCTGTTGTAGGAGAGGGGAGGACATCACTTAGGGATGTAGTAAGTGAATTTGCTTTGAGGGCCTAGAAGGTAGACAGGGAGTACAGGAATGATGACAAAGGGCAGGCTCAGCCATGTGATAAAGGGACAAAGATGGGCCTGGACTTTATAGCCACGGGCTAATTCCCACCTTTGGCAAAACAGACCAATCAACATTTTAAATGTAATTGGTGAAGTTATATCTCCCAAATCTCAGGCCCCAGATGGTCTTACAGATGAATTCTACCAAAATTTGAAAGAACAGTTAATTCTTACATAATACGATTCCAGAAATTAGACAAAGAAGAGTGATAACCTCACTGTATGGATATAGGAGCATTCCATTTATGTTCTAGAAAATTTGAGTACAGAGATAAACAAAAATAAATACATAATTTTCCCTAAGTTAGTTTGTTCCAAAATCAAAGATTATATGAAAAAATATAGTTCTATTTTATATCAATATAGATATAAAACTCTAAACATAACATGAACTAACCAAACCTAACAATGTGTTAAAATAGCATGTTATGATGTAGAATTTGTAACAGAAATTCAGCCCTGGGGGCTGAGCGCGGGTGCCATCAGGATGCTGCGCACAGGCTCTGCTCTGCTCTCTGTGCATGAATTCACAGACAAACATGAATGGATAACAACAGAAAATGGTATTGGAACAGTGGGAATCAGCAATTTTGCACAGGAAGCTTTGGGAGATGATGTTTACTGTAGTCTGCCTGAAGTTGGGACAAAATTGAACAAACAAGAGGAGTTTGGTGCTTTAGAAAGTGTGAAAGCTGCTAGTGAACTCTATTCTCCTCTATCAGGAGAAGTAACTGAAATTAATGAAGCTCTTGTGAAAATCCAGGACTTGTCAACAAATCTTGTTATGAAGATGGTTGGCTGGTCAAGATAACACTCAGTAACCCTTCAGAACTGGATGAATTAATGTGTGAAGAAGCATATGAGAAATACATAAAACCTATTGATGAGTGAAAACGGAACCCCTAAATAAACTAGTATGAAACAATTTAATCTAGCATAATTGTCTTAAATTAGTGGTGCATGGAGGATTTAAAATAGCAACTTTTGGGGCACCTGGGTGGCTCAGTCGTTGAGCCTGGGACTTTGGCTCAGGTCATGATCTCCGGTTTGTGGGTTGGAGCCCCCCATTGGGATCTGTGCTGACAGCTCAGAGCCTGGAGCCTGTTTCGGATTCTATGTCCTCCTCTCTCTCTGCCCCTCCCCCGCTCATGCTCTCTCTTTCTCTCAAAAATAAATAAACATTAAAAAATTAAAAATGAGTAAATAAATAAAATAGCAACTTTTAGCAATACTAGTGCAAAAAGAAATCACTCGCAACAACATTAATGAAAGAAAACACCCCTTAACTTTCTAATGATTGCAGATAAACATAGCATGTATCTTTTTTGCCATACCTTATGATTTTTAGGCTAGGCTCTAGTTATAACATTCAGAATCCTGTAATTATTTGTGGTTAAAAACTAGTTATAAAAATTATGTAATTCAAGGATAACACTGTCATCTTAAGTCTTAGGGAATATCGTAACTTGTTTGCATCTCTCCCTGGATTGGAGTCAAAATACTTAAATGATCTATCCATTGGAAATAACTGGCAGTGGAGAAAGGTTTGTTAGTTCTGTAGTGTCAGATAAAGAATACTACCTTAATTTTGCAATATACTGTGCTTTCAAAATAGCTGGTGCTATTTTTAATATGGTGAAGCAACAGCCTTGCAGGAAGATAAATAGTTTAATAATAATACATTCAACTTCGTTAAAAAAATAAAAATAAATAAAAAGGGGGAAATCATAGGAATAGCTCAATTAATGCCCAAAAAAAGGGCAGTTAACAAAATTTAATACCTATTTGTGGTTTAAAAAAATCAACTCTAGGGGCGCCTGGGTGGCGCAGTCGGTTAAGCTTCCGACTTCAGCCAGGTCACGATCTCGTGGTCTGCGAGTTCGAGCCCCGCATCGGGCTCTGGGCTGATGGCTCAGAGCCTGGAGCCTGTTTCCGATTCTGTGTCTCCCTCTCTCTCTGCCCCTCCCCCGTTCATGCTCTGTCTCTCTCTGTCCCAAAAATAAATAAACGTTGAAAAAAAAAATTAAAAAAAAAATCAACTCTAACAAATTAGAAATAATGGGAGACATCTTAAGCTTACTAAAAGTGATATACCAAAACTTACAACATATATACTTAATGGAGAAGCTATGTATATATTCCCTTTTTATTTATTTATTTATTTATTTATTCATTTTTACTTAAAAAAATTTTTTTAACGTTTATTTATTTTTGAGACAGAGAGAGAGAGAGACAGCATGAACAGGGGAGGGTCAGAGAAAGAGGGAGCCACAGAATCTGAAACAGGCTCCAGGCTCCGAGCTGTCAGCACAGAGCCCGAAGCAGGGCTCAAACTCACAGACTGTGAGTACCAGTATACCCTGGTATACTGTTGGTAGGATTGTAAAATGGTGCATCATTGTGTAAAACAGTTATGCCTTCTTCAGAAAGCTAGACATAAATTCCACTTCTAGGTAATTCTCCAAACAATTGAGAACAGGTACTCAAACACATACTTGCATATAGATGTTCACAACAGTGCTATTCACAGTAGCTAAAAGGTGGACACAACCCAAATATCAATCAAAGGATGAATGAATAAAGAAAATGTGATATATCCATACAATGGGATAATTATTCAACCATAGAGAGGAATGAAGTACTAACATATTCTATAATATTGATGAACCTTGAAAATATGCTAAGTAAAAGAATCCAGAAACAAATTGTATTCACATACCATATGATTCATTTATATGAAATATCCAGAATGGGTAAATCCATAGAGACTGAAAACAGATTGGTGGTTGCCAAAGGCTGAGGATAGAGGCATATGGGGGTGACTGCTTAGGGGTACAAAGTGTCTTTTTAAAAAAGTTTACTTATTTACTTTGTGAGAGAGAGAGCATGAGCCCACAGGTGGGAGGGGAAGAGAAAGAGGGAAAGAGAAACCCAACCAGCCTCCATGCTGTCAGCGCAGAGCCCGATTCAGGGCTTGAACCCATGAAACCTGAGATCATGACCTGAGCTGAAACCAAGAGTCAGAAACTTAACTGAGCCACCCAGGTGCCCCCACATAGTGTCTTTTTTGAATGATGAAAACATTTTGAACTGGATAGACTTGGTGGCTGTATGACATTGTGAATGCATTAAATGCTACTGAATGTATACTTTAAAATGGTTAATTATATGGTATGTGGATTTCACCTAAGTTGTTTTTTTTAAGCTTATTTATTTTTGAGAGACACAGAGACAGCGTGAGTGGGGGAGAGGCAGAGAGAGAGAGAGAGAGAGAGAGAGGGTGAGAGACAGAATCCCAAGCAGGCTCTGCACTGTCAGAATAGAGCCCCATGCGGGGCTCAAACTCACAAAACTGTGAGATCATGACTTGAGCCTAAACCAAGAGTTGGATGCTTAACCAACAGACCTACCTAGGAACCCCTCACCTAAACTTTTCTATTTAAATTTAAGATGTTTCTATCTTTTATATTTAAATTTAAACTTTTCTCTAAAAGAGAGAGAACGAGTCCGGGAGAGGGGCAAAGGGAGAGAGAGAGGAGAATCTTAAGCAGGCTCCACACTCAGCGTGGAGCCCGACATGGGGCTCGATCTCACAACCCTGGGATCATGAGCTGAGTTGAAATCAAGAGCCGGTCAGTCAACTGATTGAGCCACCCAGGTGCCCCTCACCTAAAATTTTTCTATTTAAGATGTAGGGGGACACCTGGGTGGCTCAGTTGGTTAAGCATCTGACTCTTGGTTTCAGCTCAGGTCATAATCTCATGGTTCTTGAGTTCAAGCCCTGCTGACACTCACAGCCTGCTTGAGAATTTCTCCCTCTCTCTCTGCCCCTCCCCCACTCCCTCTTCTCTCTTTCTCTCAAAATAAATAAACTTAAAAAAATAAAAGCAGAAACTTTATACATAATATAAAAAAAGTGACATACAAAAAAAAAGAAATGGAAATAAAAGAATGTAAACAAAAAAGGGAAGATTCTTATATGGATTAATGATGATAACATGCTGTGAGCTGAAAAGTATGCCAACTCTCTGCCAGAGAACTCTAAAGAAAAACAAACCAACAAAACCAAAATAATTAGAAAACAACAAACGAAGGATCCACTATGGTAGAAAGGGTACTATCTATTATCAATTACAAATTAAAAACATACCACACTGTCCTCATTTTGCCACGCAAGTAGGTACCATGGAAATTATCATATTCCAATATCTATTTCACTGTTAGCACTGTACTAGGAAAGGATGATGTCAGGAAGCTTAAGATACAGCTTTATTAAAGTGCATAAAAAATCAGGGAGCTAAGACACATTCATTCACTTAAAAAATATCTATTAGGGGCGCCTGGGTGGCTCAGTTGGTTAGAGAATCGACTTCGGCCCAGGTCAAGATCTCAGAGTTCGTGAATTCGAGCCCTGCGTTGGGCTCTGTGCTGACAGCTCAGAGCCTGGAGCCTACTTCGGATTCTGTGTCTCCCCCTGTCTCTCCCCCTCCTCTGCTCACACTCTGTATCTCTCTATCAATAACAAATAAACGTTAAAAAAATTTAAAAAATATATCTATTAAACATCTATTATGGGTCAGCATCTATTCTGGGGACAGAGCAGTGAGAAAGAATGTCAAAAAGTCTTGGCCTCATGACCATTGTATAATAAATAACAGTAAGTAGGGGCGCCTGTGTGACTGAGTTGGTTAAGCCTCCAACTCTTGATCAGCTCAGATCATTATCTCCCGGGTCATAAGATCTCCCAGTTCGTGAGATAGAGCCCCCAGTCGGGCTCTGCACCGACAACATGGAGCTGGGATTCCCTCTCTCCCTCTCTCTCTGCCCCTCCTCTATTTGCATGCTTGTGCACATGTGCACTCTCTCTCTCAAAATAAATAAACATTAAAAAAATAACAATAAGTAAACCTATATAGTATGTTAGAAAGTAATAAGTGCTGGGGCGCCTGGGTGGCTCAGTAGGTTAAACAGCTGATTTTGGCTCAGGTCATGATCTTGAGGTTTGTGGGTTCGAGCCTTGCACTGGGCTCCGTGCTGAAAGCTCAGAGCCTTGGCACAAAAACAGACACATAGACCAATGGAATAGAATAGAAACCCCAGAACTAGACCCACAAACGTATGGCCAACTCATCTTTGACAAAGCAGGAAAGAACATCCAATGGAAAAAAGACAGTCTCTTTAACAAATGGTGCTGGGAGAACTGGACAGCAACATGCAGAAGGTTGAAACTAGACCACTTTCTCACACCATT
>NW_024412413.1:195604-220039 GCF_014898765.1 Herpailurus yagouaroundi | reverse complement strand
AAAAAGAAAGCTCAGAGCTTGGAGCCTGCTTCAGCCCTCTCTCTCTGCTCCTCCCCTGCTTGTTCTCTCTCTGTCTCTCAAAAGATGAATAAAAACGTTAAAAAAAAAAAAAAGAAAGTAATAAGTGCTGAGGAGAAAAATAAATCCATGAAGGAGGGTTGAGAGTGCCAGGGAAAAAGGATTTGCAATTTCAAGAAGAGCACTTGGGGGGCGCCTGGGTGGCTCAGTTGGTTGGGCGGCCGACCTCGGCTCAGGTCATGATCTCGCGGTCCGTGAGTTCGAGCCCCGCGTCGGGCTCTGTGCTGACGGCTCAGAGCCTGGGGCCTGTTTCGGATTCTGTGTCTCCCTCTCTTTGCCTCTCCCCCGTTCATGCTCTGTCTCTCTCTGTCTCAAAAATAAATAAACGTTAAAAAAAAAAAAAAAAGAAGAGCACTTGGGAAACACTTCACGGAGAAGGTGACATTTTTATTTATTAAATTTTTAATGTTTATTTATTTTTGAGAGAGAGTGAGTGGGGCAGGGGTAGAGAGAGAAGGAGACAGAGAATCTGAAGCAGGCGCTGGGCTGTCAGCAGAAAGCCCAACGCAGGGCAAGAACCCACGAACCTCAAGATCATGATCTGAGCTAAAGTTGGATGCTCAACTGACTGAGCCACCCAGGTGCCCCAAGAAGGTGACATTTAAATTACCTTTTGATGAATAGAAGTTCTTAACGTTAATGTAGTTCAACGTATCAATCTTTTATTCTGTGTTTAGCATTTTTGCCTCTTGTTTAGGAAATTCTACTCCACCCCCAAAGTCACAAGATATTCTCCCCTATTTTCTTTCCAAGTTTTAAACATTTTTGATACCTAAGCCCTTATTGTTCTGAAGCTATTGTGTGTATGTGTGGGTAGGGATGCATTTGTAATTTTTATTCTTATGGATAACCAATTTCTCCAGCTTACTTATTAAATAGTTCCTTCTTAAAAAATAAAAATAAATGGTTTATTCTTTCCTTCACTGATCTGTCATTTCACCTATTATATATAAAAATTCCTGTGAGTGTGTATGTATGTACACATGTGCATGTTTGTGTATATGAGCATGTTATGTGTGTACATGTGTGTGAGAGTGTGTGTGTTCACGTGTGTGTGTGTATGAGAGTGTGTTATGTGTGCACATATCCATGTGTGTGTGTTTATGTGTGAGTGTGTGAGCATGTGTGTGTGATGTGTGTGTGTGTGAGCGTGTCTGTGTGTCTGTCTGTTTCTGGGCTCTCTGTTGCATTCTGTTGCTCAATTTGTCTATTTCTAAGTCAATATGACACTATATTAACTATATAGTTTTATAATAAGTCCTGGTAATGGTAGGGTGAATCCTCTGTCCTTGTCTTTCTCAGAAATATCTTAGCTATTTTTGGGTTGTAAGTCTCTCATAAATGTTTTAGAATAAACTTGTCAAGTTCCATGATAAACCCTATTAGGATTTTCACTGAAACTACTTTAAAGCAAATGATGAACTCTAGGGAGAACAGACATATTACTTTAAGTCTTTCTATTCATAAATGTAGCTACAGCTCCATTTATTTTGATCTTTAGTATCTGTTAGTCAAGTTTTATAATTTTCTGCATATAGGCCTTGCACATTTCTTGTTACATTTCTTCCAGGGGAATTAACAGATGTGTCTATGCATGTGCATGTGTATGTTTGTGTGTTACTGTTGTAAATGCCTTTAAAAAATGTGTTCTAATTCCTTGTTGCTGGTATATGTAAATGCAATTAACTTTTGTACACTTATCTTTCATGTAACATATTATCTCCAATTACATGTGTTTTAGATGTTCTGCATAAGTGTGGTAGCCAGCTTCCAAGTTGAGCCCTGTAGTAGTCCCGGCCTTCTGCTAATCACACCCTTATGTAGTTCTCTCTCACACTGTACTAGAGTAGATCCATGTGACAAGTAAAATATGACAGAAGTGATGGTATGTCACTTCTAAGATGAGCTTATAAAAGATCGTACCTTCTGTCTCTGGCTCTTTCATGTGTGTATGTAGTATTATACTATATTATATTACATGTAATTGCTCTGGGGTAAGTTTATGTTATGAACAACCTTCTGGTGAGGCCACATAGAAAGTGGCCTGCCAACAGCTATGTGAGCTCAGAAGGAGATTCTCCAGCCTCTGGTCAAACATCTGGAGATTGAAACCACAGCCAACAGTTTGACTGCAAACTCATAAAATACATATCCAGAGCCCAGCTTAGCTACTCCTAGATTCCTGATCTTCAGAAACTGTGTGATAATAAATATTTTTTGTTTTCAGTTGCTAAATTTGGGTTAACTTGTTATGAAGCAATAGATAACTAATACAGATTTTGGTACTTGAGTAAGTGCTCCTGTAACAAAACTGTGAAATGTAGGAGTGGCTTTGGAGTGTTTCAGGGGATGGGAGCTGGAAAAGCTGTGAGGATTCTGAGGAAAGCATTAGTGAAAGATTAAAGTACCTTGAGCACACTGTTCATAGGATTTGGAGTTTGAGGAGGCTGCCAATGAGGATTTACAGAAAAGTGAGGAAACTCTTATTGGAAACTAGGGGAGAGGAGATACTTGCTATGTGGTGGCAGAAGATTTAGCAACACTGTCACAGGAAGTAATGTGGAAGGGAGAAAATGTACTTAATGAACTATTCATAGGATTTACCTTCATGTTTAATATTTTATTTGTTTTCCATTGCCCTGTGCATTTCAGACCTTCCTTCTGAGATCATATTCCCTTTACTTAAGTAAAACTTTTAGTAGTTCCTTTAAAGCAGGTCTCTTTGTGACAAATATTGTAAGTTTTTATTCATTTGCAAATGTCTTTATTTTTTCCTCATTACTGAATGATAATTTTGTTGGATGCATAATTCTGCGTCAATAGTGTTTTTATGACATTTAGATATTATTCCACTAAGTTCTGGTTCTCACAATTATTGTTCAAAGTTCACTCCATTCTGATACCCTATGTCTTTTGGTTGGCGCATTTAGTCCATTTATCAAAGTTCACTCCAATTGTTACTCCTTTGATCTCTCTCTCTCTCTGGTTTCCTGTAGTTTTTCTCTTTGTCTTTGGTGTTCTGAAGGTGTCACTATTATGTGTCTAGGTATGGATATAATTTTATTTTACTTAATGTATTTTGTTTCTTGGATCTATGATTCAATTTTTCATTAGTTCTGGAAAATTCACAGACATTATATTATTAGGTATTGCCATTATTCCATTGTCTCTAATGTCTTTTTTTCCTGAGATGCTAATGAAGTATATATTAGAACTTTTTGGTCTATATCACAAGTCTCTTAATCTCTTCATACTTTTACTTTCTTTATCTCTTTTTGATGCACTATCCTGCAATTAATCATCTCTTCAACTGTTGTTGATTTCGTTTTTATCTCACAATTATATTTTTCTTTTTAAGAGACTCCATTTGTTCTTTTCAAAAATGTCTATCCTTGAGTTTCTTTTATTTAAAAAAAATTTTTTTAACGTTGATTTATTTTTGAGACAGAGAGAGACAGAGCATGAACGGGGGAGGGGCAGAGAGAGAGGGAGACACAGAATCTGAAACAGGCTCCAGGCTTTGAGCTGTCAGCACAGAGCCCGATGTGGGGCTTGAACTTACGGACCGTGAGATCATGACCTGAGCTGAAGTCGGCCGCTTAACCGACTGAGCCACCCAGGCACCCCCCTTGAGTTTCTTTTACACTCATCTTTGTAACTGCATCCATTACTTCTGTAGCCACTTTATACACAGCTATTTGCATTCTGCATCTGACATCACCTATAGTCCTTGGAGATCTAAATATGTTGACTCTTGCTTCTGTGGACTTTCACTCACAGTGGCTTATCATTTCATGTATTTGGAAGGCAGCTTTGCTCGCCACTATACCACCAGTGCTGTATCTGGTAATATTTATCTGTGAGGTCATTGCTGAGGTAGCTTCCAATCTCTTCCACACCGCTATATAACCTTTCTAAACCCTTTCTATAAATCTTTATGTTTTTCCTCTGCTTAGCTTTCTTCAATTATTCCCCTGTTGACTACAGAATGACTTCTTAGTGTGGTACACAAAGTCTTTCATGATTTGACCCCAAAGGATTCATTTAGATTTATTCTCTACCACTTCCACTTGTAGTTTATTCTGTAGAAGTTTGACATTAAATCCAACCAACTTTCTTCTACTTTTGTTCCTTGGCACAAATTGTTCTTTCTATTTGAAAGCCTTGCCCATCACTTGTCTATTTGAGAAACTCCTAACAACTCCTACTTCAGAGAAATGCTTCATGCTTCCTCTTAAAAATTTCCATAATTTAGGGGCACCTGAGTGGCTCAGTCGGTAAGCGTCCGACTTCAGCTTGGGTCATGATCTCGTGGTTTGTGAGTTCGAGCCCTGCATCGGGCTCTGTGCTCACAGCTCAGAGCCTGGAGCCCGCTTCGGATTCTGTGTCTCCTTCTCTCTCTGCTCCTCCCCCACTCACACTCTGTCTCTCTCTCAAAAAAATTTTCCATAATTTACCAGACAGATTTCAGCCATCGATTCCAAATCTCACTGGAACTTTACTCTCCTTTTATTATACCAATTAATATAGTATACTGCATTTATTAATTGTTTATTTATTTATTAAATGTTTATTTTATTTTGAGAGAGAGAGAGGGTGGTGGGGAGGGGCAGAGAGAGAAGCAGAGAGAGAGAATCCTAAGCAGGCTCCATGCTCAGCACAGATCCCGACACAGGGCTCATCATGACTATGAGATCATGACCTGACCGGAAATCAAGAATCAGATGCTTAGTTGACTGAGCCATCCAGGCACCCCTGTATACTGCATTTATATGTCTATACATTTATTTCCCCCATTAGATTATAAGCAATTAAAGTGCAGGGCTTGGCATGTGTTCATTCAGGAAGTACTTGTTGAGTGAATGAATGAATGAATGAATGGTGCTTTAACCCTCCCCCCCAAGTCATGATATTTCTTTGGCTCTGAGATTATATTTTTCCAGCTTTTTAAAAGTATAACTGAGATAAAAAATTGTATATATTTAAGGCATACAATGTGATGTTTTGATATTTGTATACATTATGAAATGATTACCACAGACAAGGTAATTAACATTTCTATCACCTCACAGTTATTATTTATTTTGTGTGGTGAGAACACTCAAGATCTATATACTAAGTACATTTATTTTTTTTCGGAGAGAGGGGGAGAGCATGCATGCAAGCAGGGAAGGGGCAGAAAGAGGGAGAGAGAGAATCCCAAGCAGGCTCCACTCTGTCAGCACAGAGCCTGACACGGGGCTTGAACCCACAAATTGTAAGATCATGACCTGAGCTGAAATTAAGTTGGACACTTAACCAACTGAGCCATTCAGGCGCCTCAAGAAATTTCTACAAAGACTTATATTACCCCCAAATCAAACTACTGTGCAGAACATTTATATAAAAATAGAATTATAGGGGCGCCTGGGTGGCGCAGTCGGTTAAGCGTCCGACTTCAACCAGGTCACCATCTCGCGGTCCGTGAGTTCGAGCCCCGCGTCAGGCTCTGGGCTGATGGCTCAGAGCCTGGAGCCTGTTTCCGATTCTGTGTCTCCCTCTCTCTCTGCCCCTCCCCCGTTCATGCTCTGTCTCTCTCTGTCCCCAAAATAAATAAACGTTGAAAAAAAAAATTAAAAATAGAATTATAAAAAAGAGGAAAATATGTGAAACTAAAACTAAGGAAAGAATCAGCTAAAGAACAAATAATGGACCTTATATCAATTCAAGGGGTGTGATGTGGAAAAAGCACCAAGCGGAGAGGGTGGGGAATTGTGCATGATAAACGCCTCATTTATGCCAAGTGTACATACGCTAAACCTTTTTCATTCCCGTGAGAAAAGAAATGCACAAGCCTTTCAAGAAATGTAGCTGCTTAAATATAATAGTTGCAAGTATCAGACAACTTTAATTTTACTCACATTTACAAAATTGTCAAAGCTGAGTGTTTTATGTGACTTATTTCAATATAAATACCTGTCAACCTTATCTTGAAAGGAGAGAGTATTTTTAATAACACTATTACCTTAGCAACATTAACTGACTTAACTATTGTTACTTAATAACTTACTTAGCTACTACCTTAAGTATTATTGGAATATTTGCTGAAAAAAGAGTCGCTAGCAGATCTAAATAAAAATGCAATATGCTGTTTGGTTCCTTTGGCACACCGGGTGGTTTGGAAGTAAATGTTAAAAAGGAACACAAAGAGGGGTGCCTGGGTAGCTCAGTCGGTCCAATTCTTGGTTTCGGCTCAGGTCATGATCTCACGGTTTGTGGGTTCGAGCCCTGCACTGGGCTCTGTGCTGGCAGTGTAGAGCCTGCTTGGGATTCTCTCTCTCTCTCTCTCTCTCTCGCTCTCTCTCGCTCTTTGCCTCTCCCCCACTCACACTGTCTCTGTCTCTCTCAAAATGAATAAATAAAAATTTTAAAAATTTTAAAAAGAGGAACACAAAGTAAAGTAGGAGAAAATATAAGTAAATATTTCACTAATCTCAGATTAGGGAAATATTTTCTTTTTGTTTTAAATCCTTTTTTTAAAGTTTTTTTAAAGTTTATTTATTTATTTTGAGAGATGGAGCAAGCATCTGAAAGCAGGGGAGGGGCAGAGACAGAGGGGAGCAGAGGATTCAAAAGTGGGCTCTGCGCTGACAGCAGTAGGCCAACTTGGGACTTGAACTCACAAACCTGAGAGATCATGACCTGAGCCGAAGTCAGAGGCTCAACCAACTGAGGCGCCCAGGTGCCCCAGACTTTATAGTCTTAATACATAAAGACCTCTTACAAATCAAGAGATTCTATCACAGAAGTCTGCTATTTCCGTCTTGTTCTCAGTGCCAAGCCAGAGTTAAGGCTAGTTCCTTTTTAGCTTTTAGTTTTGCAAAGCTTCATAATTGATCCTTCCACTAGTCATCCCTCTCCAAACCATCCCTCCTTGGTTACCAGAGGTATCTTTCTAAAACCCAAGTGTCTTCCTTGAAATCCCAGTGGCTATCTATTACCTAAATAAGAAAAGAAACAAAAGAATAGAAAGGTCAAATTCCTTAGGCTGATGTTGAAGACCCTTCTTCTCACCTTTTCAGCCTCTTCTTTGGCCTGCCCTCTTGTGGTTCTCATGCGCTAATCTTGCTCCCTATGCCCAGCTTTCCCTCACTGGCACACACACATTTGGCTATTTCTTCTACAGGACTGCCCCTCCTCTCTACCTCCAGCATCCCTACCTCATCTGTCCAATCTGAATTCCTTCCCTAATGCGCTGTTCAGAGCCTCACTTGCCTCCCCAAGCAGTCAGCCTCTCTTTCTTCTCTGCTCCCTCCCCAGTAGTTGGTATACACCATTATCAGCATTTACTAGATTACAGTTTTAATAGAAAATTAAAATGTTTTAATTTACATATTTAAATTATAATTAGTCATCTTGATGTCTGTTTCTGGCCCCCTACCTACTTCTTTTAATGAAGGAGCATCTCTATTTGATATCTCTATTCCATCCTAATCCTACAATAGCATATAGTAGGTACTAAGTGAATACTGTTAGATAGGAGAATATTTTATTAGATTGAAGGAATTATATAACTTTTGGTAGAAAACAAATTATAGGACTTTTTAATTAATTAATTATTCATTTGTTTATTTATTTATTTTTAAAGTGTATTTATTTTGAGAGAGAGAGAGAAAGTGAGAGACTGCATAAGCAGGGGAAGGGCAGAGAGAGAGGGAGACAGAACCCCAAGCGGGGCTTGAACCCATGGACCATGAGATTATGACCTGGGCTGAAATCAGGAGTTGGACGCTGAACTGACTGAGTCATCCAGGTGCCCCCTAGAACATTTTTAAAAGACAGTTTACAAAATATAAAAAACTTTCAAGTACATAGGCAAAAAAATTGCCAACATTTCAAGTAGAAATTTTCTAATTTTTTTTTAAAGTTTATTCATTATTGAGAGATAGAGAGAGACAGAGCATGAGCAGGGGAGGGGCAGAGAGAGGGGGAGACACAGAATCCGAAGTAGGCTCCAGTCTCCAGGCTGTCAGCACAGAGCCCGACGCGGGGCTTGAACTCACAAACCGTGAGATCATGACCTGAGCTGAAGTTGGACGCTTACCAACTGAGCCACCCAGGCACCACTCAAGTAGAAATTTTCTAAAGCCTGTTGTAATAAATGGAGATTGTTTGCAAACTAAAAATGTCCTTAAAAAAAGGTTGTTTCTCATTTTGAGTAGAGTATGCACGCTTTCTAAAATTTGTTTTACATTATTATTTTCTCTAATAAAACTTAGTATTAAATTCAAGAATTATACATATTCTGAATTAGTAAAGAACAAATTAAAGAAATTATAATGGTGGGGGGATGCCTGGCTGACTCAGTCAGTAGGCCACGTGACTCTTGATCTCAGGGCTGTGAGTTCAAACCCCACACTCGGTGTAGAGATCACTTAAAAATAAAGCCTTTTTTGTTTAGGTTTATTTATTTATTTAGACAGAGAGAGAGAGAAAGAGCACATGGGAGGGGCAGAGAGAGGTACGAGAGAGAATCTGAAGTAGGTTCCACACTGTCATCACAGAGCCTGACTGGGGGCTTGATCTAACGAACTGTGAGATCATGTTCTGAGCCAAACCCAAGAGCTGGATGCTTAACTGACTGAGCCACCCAGGTGTCCCCAAAATAAAGTCTTAAAAAAACAAAGAAATTATAATAGTATCTCCACCACTGCTGGTTATCACTTAGTGGAAACATGTGGACTAACAGACTAACATTCTTATTCAAAAATGGAGAAATTTGTTCAACTCTATTCTTGTTCTATTCCACTGAACTAACTGTACCTCCCATTTCAGCACCTCATCAGTCTTAGCGCTATTACTCTGAACTCTTTCTATTTAAACGACTCACAGGAAGAATGTTCCAATTCTGTTCATAGGTGTTATATTAACATTGTCATTTTCTGAATACTTGAGCTTGGGTTTGGTACTGTGCCCAGTTACAAAAAAGAAATCACTATTTCTGCCCACAGGAGGATAATAGTCCAGTTGAAGAAGTAACATGAAAACACACATAAAGTAATCAGAAAATAATGCAAGGAAATATTTAGTGGTATTGTCAAATTTTGTGGCATAGTAGTTACATGGTATAGAAGCTGAGAAGTGGTCAGGGAAGGCCTGTTAAGGCACTTGATTTGAGCTCAGCAGTGTAGGAAGAATCTGAGCTACTGGACGTAAGGGGGAAGACATTGTACCTGAGATTTTCTCCATCTCTTCTAGTAGCTTTTCCAAGTCTTTATTCAGGTCTGACAGCATTTTCAGCATGTTGTCATAGTTTCTTTCTCCAGGATCAGAATCGGCCATCTAGGCAGTGCACAAAAGAAGATACAGTGAGACAGACTGACGTTTCAATTCCAGCTCTATTACTTATACCTGGGTAGCCCAAGCCAGAAACCCAAGGCCATCTTTAATTCCTCCTTATCTTCTTTTCCTGACCAAATGGGCCACTGAAACTCACCAATTTTATTTGTTCATGGAATAAATATTTAATCATCTATGGGTCAAGAAGGTCTGCTGCTTGGGAGTCACCAGTGAACTGAACACTGCCTTTGTGGAACTCATAGCCTGGCCCAGCTCTTTAAAATCTCTCAGTCCCTTCCTTTCTCTCTGCAAGGTTGCAGCTTTAATTCGGGTCCATTCCATTAACCACCATTGAACAGATTTACTGAGCATCTACTATGCGTCAGATGTCTACTATGGATGTGGATATTTCAGTGTATTTGTAGATCCAGACAGAAAAACCCATGCTCTCACAGAGCTTCCATTCCATGGAGGAGACGAATAATAAACAACGGAATGGTAAGCATACCTTCAGTTTGTGGTTCACTGCACAAAGAAAACAAGACAGGGTGGTTTAATAAAGAGGATATTTCATGGGGAGGGGTGCTTTTGCTTATAAAGTGAGATAAGTCCTTTCTAATGAAGTGACATTTGAATTGACACTTGAATGATAAAAAGGAGTTGGCATATAAAGAGCTAGAGGAAGAGTTCTAGGTAGAGGGAACGGCTCAAGAAAAGGTGGGAGTGGCCTGATATGTTCTGCTTTAAGGCATGAAAAGAAAGTAAAGAATGGGGTTTAGGAGAAAAGTGGTATGAGACGAGATCAGCTAGGTAGGCAAGATTTTTTTTTTTTTTTTAATTTGGGAGAGAGCGAGCGAGCAAGCACACGCACACGTGAGCAGGGGAGAGAGAGACAGAGACAGAGAGTGAGAGGGAGAATCCCAAGCATGCTCCATGCTCAGCAAGGAGCTCAAGGCAGAGCTTGATCTCACAACCCTGGGATCATGATCTGAGCCGAAATCAAGAGTCTGATGCTCAACCTACTGGGCCACCCAGGTGCCTCCAGAATTTTGGTTTTATTTTGAGTGTGAGGGAAAGCCACTGGAGGTTGAGAGCAGGGGATATATTTTAAGATAATGACTTCAGGGGTGCTTGGGTGGCTCAGTCGGTTAGTGGTCAACTTCAGCTCAGGTCATGATCTCATGGTTCATGACCCTGCATCAGGCTCTCTGCTGTCAGTGCGGGGCCTGCTTCAGATCCTCTATATACTGCCCCCCTTTCCCCCTCCCCTGCTCACATGCTCTCTCTTTCAAAAAAAGTAATATATAAACATTGAAAAAAGATAACGACTTCAGCTGCTGGTTGGAAACTGGACTAGTGCAGAAGGGTGAGAGGAGGCAAAAGTGGGAAACCAGTCAGTTAAGAGAGCATTAGAATGATCTGGAGATGGATGTAGCTTGGACTAGGGTGGTAGGTAATGATATCAGTGGTGAAAAGTGGAAGGGTTCATGCTATAGTTTGGAAGATGAGCCAAAAGAATTTGGAAGAGGATCTGATGTGTCTATATTTGCAGGGGTAAATGATAGGGAGAGAGATATCAAAATGATTCCTAATTTTTATGAGAACAATTTGATACCTGGTGGTATTATTGGCCAAAAAGGGGAAGGCTAAGAGAGGAGAAGATTAGAAGGGAGACCAAATGCTCTATTTTGAATGTTAACGTGAGATGCCTATTAGGCCTCCAAGTGGAGATTCAAATAGGCAGTCGAATATATAGGCCTGGAGCTCAGGAGAAAGGCTGGAGTTGAAAATACAGAGTTTGGAACTGATGGTGCAGGCTCTCTTCACCTTTCATTTGGACTATTTTCATAGACTCTTGACTGATTTCTCTGCTTTTAGCTTCCTCTTGTCAAATCCATCTTCCAGTTCACCTCCAGAATGACCTTACCTAACATGCAAATCTGCCCATGTCACTCTCTTTGCAACCTTTCAATAGCTCCCATCTTCTTTCAGGATAAATATAATCTCTTCACTATAGATACAAGATCCCTTAATATCTAGCTCCTGACTGTTCCCATTCTCATCCAGTTCTGAGTTGTGACCAAATAACTGAAGAAAGCCTTAAGAGATCTAGAATTTGGGCTCCTGGGTGGCTCAGTTGGTTGTGTCCAACTTCAGCTCAGGTCATGGTCTCACAGTTTGTGAGTTTGAGCCCCGCATCAGGCTCTGCACTGACAGTGTGGAGCTTGCTTGGGATTTTCTCTCTCTCCCTCTCTCCCTTCGCCCCTTCCCCACTTGCATTCCCTCTCTCTCTCAAAATAAATACATTTTAAAGAGAGAGATCTAGAATTTATTGAGATATTTAAAATCTGTAAGAGTTGTGTATTTCAATGAGACGTGATAAAAAAATATCCATGAAAAAACCACAAAACTCTGCAAGGTTAAAAAATCTACAGTTTTCCTACAAAAGAGCTAAATAAATAAAAAATATAATAAAATAATTCTATCATGTAGGTGGTTGCAAAAATCTCTGTGAAGGCAAAGTAGACACACAATTCATATCTATGTTGTGTGGGGTACTTGCTCAATTTGCTAATTTATAAGATTGCAGTTATATTCTTTTACCCATACATTTAACACATATTTATTGAGCACTACTCTAGATTCTGAAAATACAGCAGTGAACAAAACAGGTTAAAATCCTTGGTTTCATGGAATTCATACTCCATGGTGAGAGGAGACAATAAACAAGATTAATAAGTGAAATAAACATAAGGAGGGGATAAGTACCAAGGAAAAAAGTCAACCAGAGATGGAGTGTGGGAGGACGTGTGTGTAAGGTGATGGCTGAAATTTAAATAAGTGTACAGTCTTGTGATGAGCACCAGGTGATGTATGGAAGTGCTGATTAATATTATGCTGTATGCTAACTAAATAGAATTTAAATAAAAACTTAAAAAGAAGCAAAACAAAGGAGTAAAGGGGGGGGGGGGGAAGAAAGAAGGAGGCAAACCAAGAAACAGACTTAACCATAGAGGACTGAGGGTTACTAATAGGGAGGTGGGTGGGGAGATGGGTTAAATTGGTGATAGGGATTAAGGAGTGCACTTGTGTGAGTACCAGGTCTTATTGAAAGTGTTGAGTTGCTCACTATATTGTACACCTGAAATTAATATTGCACTGTATGCTAACAAAATGGAATATTATATTATATTATATTATATTATATTATATTATATTATATTAATTTTGAGAGAGATGCAGGGCTCATCCGAAGCAGGGGCTCATGTTTTACCCTAAGCGGGGCTCATGCTCACCAAATGTGGGGCTTGAACTCATGAATCATGAGATTATGACCTGAGCCGAAGTTAGATGCTTAATGACTAAGCCACCCAGGTACCCAATTAAATATAATTTAAATAAAAACTTAACAATAAATAAGTGTACAGGGAAGGTCTTTTGACTAGATTTTCACCAGAGACTTGTAGGAAGTGAGAGAATGAGCCATGCAGATATCTGGGAAAAGTGCATCCCAGGCAGAGAAGAGAGTAAGAACAAAGGCCCTGAGCTAGGAGTCAGCTGGATGAGCTGAAGGAAGAGCAGCAAAGGCAATATAGTTGGTACAGAGAGTGTGAAGGGGAGAGCAGTAGAAGATGATGTCAAAATTGCGGGGTGCAGAATTATGGTGGGCCTTGTAGTCCACCAAAAAGACTCTGGCTTTTTCTTTGAGTGAGACGGGAGCTGGGAGGATGATAATCTGATTTATGTGTTAATAAATCACTGGATTGATGGGGCGCCTGGGTGGCACAGTCGGTTAAGCGTCCGACTTCAGCCAGGTCACGATCTCGCGGTCCTTGAGTTCGAGCCCCGCGTCGGGCTCTGGGCTGATGGCTCAGAGCCTGGAACCTGTTTCCGATTCTGTGTCTGCCTCTCTCTCTGCCCCTCCCCCATTCATGCTCTGTCTCTCTCTGTCCCAAAAATAAATAAAAACGTTGAAAAAAAATTTAATAAATCACTGGATTGAGAGTAGCTTGTCTGGACATGGGCAGAAGCAGGGTGACTAGGAGGCCACTGGAATAATGCAGGTAAGAGATAATAGCTTGAATCAACATAGGAATGATGTAAGTAGTATGAAGGAGAATAGAATAGTTCAGGGTATATTTTGAGGGCAGGGCCAACAGGATTTGCTGGTGAGTCAGTGTGGAGTCAGGGAAGACACTAAAATTTTTGACAGGTTAACCAGAAATGGAGATACCATTAACTGAGATGGGGGGAAACTGGAAGACACTGGGTTGTGTGGGGAGAAGAAAGAACTCAGTTTTGAACATATTAAGATGCCTATGAGGCATCTGAGTGGGTATGATGAGTAGGCAACTGGATAAAGGAATTCAGAGAGAGTAGGCTAAAGATAGAAACTTGGGAGTCATCACCGTATAGATGGTATTTAAAGACATGACAATGGGTGAGATCAAGGGAGATAAGTCCATCATCAAATTTGGGGAGATGTGAAGAATCTAGCCAAAGCAACTGAAGAAGAGGGGCCAGAGAGGCAGAAGGAGAACCAGTCGGAGTCTTAAGTAAAGTCCAGACTCTCAGAGAATCCCTGGACCCCAGCCAGTGTCCTCTGATCATATGACATCTCAGGAAACTGAGAAGACAACTCTGAAAAGTACAAGAGAAGGGAACTTTAAAAATTGCATGGGATAAAATAGATGCTTCCTTAGTGAGTGAATAACTTACAATGTTGAGAAGGTAAGGAACAAAGATAGGACGTGTTCAAGACCATAAAAAGCTAGAATTACTGCGAGTATTTGGTATTTTATGCATTTCTATGTTTAAGAGAATTTGGCTTATTAGAGTAACAGGTCAACTTTGTCATTCTAGCTTAAAATGTGAAATTGATTATGGCTTATAATTTTAAGTAAAAATCTTACTAAGTTTATAAAGAGATTTAGGACATTTTTAGGGAAGCTGAGGTTCATTATAT
Organism: Herpailurus yagouaroundi; assembly: GCF_014898765.1. NCBI lineage: Eukaryota > Metazoa > Chordata > Mammalia > Carnivora > Felidae > Herpailurus > Herpailurus yagouaroundi. The sequence continues at coordinate 205,677 of NW_024412413.1, read as the reverse complement.
TTATTAGTTTGACTTATGATATTTATTTTATTTTTTAATTTTTTTCAACGTTTATTTATTTTTGAGACAGAGAGAGACAGAGCATGAAGGGGGGAGGGTCAGAGAGAGGGAGACACAGAATCTGAAACAGGCTCCAGGTTCTGAGCTGTCAGCATAGAGCCCGACACGGGGCTTAAACTCATGGGCCGCGAGATCATGACCTGAGCCGAAGCCGGCCGCTCAACCGACTGAGCCACCCCAGGCGCCCCAATATTTATAAGAATTATTTAAGAGAGTGGGAAGGTTTTGGGGAGCCTGGGTGGCTCAGTCAGTTAAGCGTCCGACTTCGGCTCAGGTCATGATCTCATGGTTCATGAGTTTGAGCCCTGCATCGGGCTCTGTGCTGACAGCTCGGAGCCTGGAGCCTGCTTCGGATTCTGTGTCTCCCTCTCTCTCTTCTCCTCCCCCTCTCATGCTCTCTCTCTCTCTCTCTCAAAAATAAACATTAAAAAAAAAAGTGGGAAGTTTTCTTATTAAGACAATTGAGATACTTAAAGAAATGAACTATATTAAGTTTATAATTAAATGAGTTTAAATTTATAAATAGAAAACATAACAATAATGTTATTTAAATAATTATTTAATTTGCTAGCCTACAACAAGATTAAAAGTTTAGAATGAGGGCACCTGGGTGGCTTAGTTGGCTGAGGGGCTGAGCGTCTGACTTCAGCTCAGGTCATGATCTCGTGGTTAATGAGTTCTAACCCCACATCCGTTGCTTCTGTCAGCCTGTCAGCACACCGCCCGCTTTGGGTCTTCTGTCCCCCTCTCTCTGCCCCTTCCCCGACTTGTGCTCTCTCAAAAATAAATAAACATTAAAAAAAACCTTTAGAATGAGATAATCTTATTGAGGACAAGTAATCTAATAATCTGATTTAGAATAACATTTATAAACTAAACTTAAATGCTCAAGGAAAGATGGATTTTTAATATTAGTAACTTTAATAAAATATTAATTTTTAAAATCAAACATTCAAATACTCTTTTCTCTGTCTAAATAATGCCTTTAAAGGCACCAAAGCTCATATTTATCAATATCTAGCCGTGTCCTCATATATACCCTAAGCTTCAGTCATATCAAAGATTTTGTAAATTGGGGTGTCTACCATATGCCAACCACTACAGAAATCGGAGATTAAAAAATAAATAGGTATGGGGCACCTGGGTGGCTCAGTCAATTAAATGTCTTATTTTGGCTCAAGTCACGATCTCACAGGTTTGTGAGTTCGAGCCCTGCATTGGGCTCTCCACTCTTAGCGGAGTGCTTTGGATCCTCCGTTTCCCTCTCTCTGCCCCTCCCCGCCATGCACACACACAGATTCTCTCTCTCTCAAAAAAGTAAACATTAAAGTAAATAAATAAATAGGTACATAGTCATGCCAACAAAGAAATAAATCTGGTAAAAAGAGACCTGTTGTACCGCTAGATTCTCTGAAGAGCAATAGCCATTCGTCCAAATGTCCTTGCTCAGTTTCAAACCAAATCCTGCTCATTTAAATAGCCTTTATAGCCATGTCATTGAGGACTCTGAGAACACCATGTTCTCTCTTGCCTCTATGTGTTTATATATATTATGCTACTGCCTGAAATACCCTTGCCTCACTCTCTCTGTTTTTAAAGACTTAGTTCAAGGGCCACTTCTAGAAATCTCTCCTTACATTTCTAATCAGCCAACCCTGAAGGTTTCACCTCTCTTATGTTCCCACAACTTCTACACCTCCTTCTAGCCAGATATTGTTGTAAGCATTTGCATCTTTATCAAAACCATATAAGGTAAGTACTATTATTATTCCAACTTACAGATGAGGAAAACAAGGCTCAGAGAAATTAACTAAACTGCCCAAGGTCAGACAGCAAAGACACAGATCTGAGAATTGCGTCCTGACAATCTGGCTGCAGTCTGCGTGCTCACACATTATACTACTGGTATGCAATAAATTCTTGATAAATATGTGAGTGAACACAACCAATGAAATGTAGTAAGCAACTAAAGAAAAACTTCTGTGTACCCCGAAATCCTGGACTAGAATCCAGGCTCTGCCATTTACTGACTGTGAGATACTGGAAAGTTTAAGTCTTAGTTTCCCCTTGTGTAAAATGGAAATGACAGCTCCTTTGTAGGTTATTGTGAAGATGTACATAGCTATGGATAGAGTAGGCACCCAAATTAACAAATTAAATAGTAGGCGTGAATGTATGTGTAACACGAGGTACACACAGAGTAGTTGCTCAGAAAACATTTTACTATAATTAGGTGAGAAAGAGATGTGAATCTAATAATATAAAAGATAACATTTATTTCATGCATTATTAATATGTGCCAGGAACTGCGTAAATTCTCAACAAACCTTGACTGATTTCACAACAACGTGACAAAATTAAGTGCTATGATTCTCCCTGTTGTACAGATAAGGAAACAGAGGACTGTGGAAGGGTCTATCCAAAGACACACAGCTAAGTAGTAGTAGGCCTGGATTCAAACCCAGTCCTGATTCTAGAGATGGAGCTCATTAGCATTACATTTTCTCACAACTGCCTCAGACAATACAGTGGGTAGTTTTGAGCTTGACAGATGGAACAAAGGGGGAGAAAGAATGGGGGTAGAGGAATGGAATGAAGAGGCTACTATAGGAGTTCAATTTGGGGCAGCTTGAGTGTGTGGTGCCTTGGTGTACCCAGGTAAAGTTATTTAACAAAGTTGAAATACAGGATTGGAGCCCAAGAGAGAGGGTAAACTGAAAATAAATGTTTGATGGTAGTTTAAATTATGGGAAAAGATAAAATCATTCACGGTGAATGTATAAAAGGAGAAGGGAAAATGGACTTGGAAAAGTCCTTAAAAACCAGCTCTTAAGAGCAGTTGGAAACAAGCCCATAAAAGGCACTGATAAACAGTCAGAAATGTAGAGAACTGGGGAGTGTGTAGTCGAGACCACAGAAGAGAGGAGGGACTGGCCAATTAATTCATTTAGTCAACAAATATTTATTAAATGTCAGGAACTGTTTTAGGTGCTAGGGGTATATTAGCAAACAAAAGACAATAAGCCTTGCCCTTGTGGAGTTTACATTCTAGTCAAGGGAGACAGATACATAAATACATAATTTATGTGTATAAATACATCATATATAAATCTATAAAATATGTATGTATATGAATACATAAACATATAAAATGTCAGGTGGAACTAAGCACTATGAAGAAAATAAGGCAAAGTAAGGTAGGCTAAAAAATAATGGGAGTGGGAGGAACCACTATGGAAATCTGCTCTGAGGTGAATCTTCAAATAGCCTCAAGAAAGTGAGCACAGGAGTCCTGTGGCTATCTTGGGGAGAAGTACTGTGCAGAGGGAACAGGAAAGAAAAAGCCTTGAGGGTACGTGTGCTTGGGTGTGGTTGAAGGAGATCAAGAAGGCTAGAAATGCTGGAGTGGTGTGAAGGAGGGTAGGCTGTTAGATGAGGCTGAAAGACTGGAGAGGACATTGCAGTTTATATAAGACTTTGGCTTTTATTCTGAGTCGTATGAGGAGACTTAGAAAAATTCGACAGAGGTGATAGGATTTGAGTCCTGATTTAAAAGGATCACTCTGGTTGCAACGGCGGAGATGGTAGAGCAGAGAGGAAACTGCGGCAAAACTCCAGGTGAGGGATGACAAGGCCTGGACCAGAGTGTTAGAAGTGGGAGTAGCGAGGGTTGCTTGGATGGCTCAGTTGCAGTTAACCCTCTGACTCTTTTTTTTTTTTTTTTCAACGTTTATTTATTTTTGGGACAGAGAGAGACAGAGCATGAACGGGGGAGGGGCAGAGAGAGAGGGAGACACAGAATCGGAAACAGGCTCCAGGCTCTGAGCCATCAGCCCAGAGCCTGACGCGGGGCTCGAACTCACGGACCGCGAGATCGTGACCTGGCTGAAGTCGGACGCTTAACCGACTGCGCCACCCAGGCGCCCCAGCCCTCTGACTCTTGACTTTGGCTCAGGTCGTGATCTCATGGTCCCAAGACAGAGCTCCGTGCTGGGTGTGGAGCCTGCTTAAGATTCCTTTCACCCTCTCCTTCTACCCCTTCCCCCTGCTCACGTGTGTGCACATGCACATGCTCTCTCTCTCAAAAAAAAAAAAAATAGTGGAAATAGTGAGAAGTGACTGGATCCTAAATGTGTTGTAAACATTGAGCCAACAGTATGTCCTGGCATCCAAGTAGAAATAAAAATCTGGAGTGTGGTGAAAAGTCTGGCTGAACATCCTTATTTGGGAGTCACTGGGGTACAGATGACACTTAAAGCCATCGGACTAGTTGAGATCTCCTAGGAAGTGAGAGTAGATGGAAGAGAGGTCTGACCTCTTCAATATTTAGAATTTGGGAAGAAGAGGACCAGCAAAGGTAGAAGAAAAACCAGCAAAGAAAGTAAACAAAGAGTGATCCATTGTGTCTCATATAAAGTAGCATAAGCAGGGGCACTTGGGTGGTTCAGTCGATTAAGCATCTGACTCCTGATTTCGGCTCAGATCATGATCTCACCGTTGGTGGGATTGAGCCCCACGGCTCTGTGCAGAGAGTATGAATGGAGCCTGCTTGGCATTCTCTCTCTCTCTTCCTCTCTCCCTCTCCGGCTCACACATGCTCTCAATCTCTCAAAATAAATAAACATAAAAAAAAAAGTAGCATAAGGAATAAAAAGTGACCATGGATTTGACAATCTGAAGGTCACTGGCAATCTTGACAGAAGTTGTTTTCATGAGGTGGCACGGACAAAAGCCTGATTGCAATGTGTTTACAGAGAGGGTAAGAAGAGAAGTAGAAACTTGCGTGTTCTGGTTCAAAGAGAAGCAGAGAAAGGGCCAGTAGCTGGAATGTAATGTGCAGTCACAGGTGTCTTTTGTTTTACGTTGGGAGATGTTACACCAATGTCAAATATTACAAAAGGACCAAACGAATTTAGGACATCTTATTGGGGTGTCAGGCCTAAGTGAGTAACAGTAACAACAAGATTTCCACGAATAAAGAATTAATGAAGCATTAGACAAAAGAGCACATGCAGATTTCATGGAGACAGGAGAAATAGGAGACAGTAAGAAGGTGACAGAGGGAACGTTTTCTGTTTTTTAATTCACAAAGGCAGAAACCTGCCTGTGTGGAAAGAACTAGTTGAACGGAAAAGGCTGAAGAATGCGGAGAAAGGGTAACTGATGGCGCAGGGACTGGTTTCCGGTAGGAAAGTGGTCACATGACCCTGAGAAGGGAAGGGAAGGGTAAGGCGGGTTAAGGGTCCAGGTGGCCCAGGCTCAGCTGAGGTCTCTAGCTCGCCCGCAAATGGCAATGAAAAGGTTCTTCTAACAGGCATTCTCGGTTTGAGAATAATAAGGGTTAAAGCTGTGCGCCCCCTACAGGCACCCAGACGGGCCGCGGAGAAGCAGGGGTGGCGTGCTGAGGCCACACGGCTGCACAGCATACGCAGGACTCCGGGGTGGCACAGAGAGAGGGGATGGACGTGGCTGGCCGGGGATTTTGAAACGTGTCGGGTGGACGGGCAGGGTGAGGACGGACGTAAGGCAGCGGACTTAGGGCTAAGAGGGTGCGTGGGGAGCCAGCGGAGGCCCAGTGGGGACATGAGGTCGAGGCCCAGGTGGCCTGGGGCTGGGGGCTGTGGCCAGAGTGACGCTGGGTCTCAGGGGAGGGATGGCTAGACGGGGAAAGGGGGTGAGCAAGCCCGGGGCGGAACGGGGGGCCAGACCGGTGCCAAAGCCAAGGGAACGCGGGGAACAGGAGACTAAGGGGGTTGGGCGAGGGGGCGAGCGGGGGAGGGGGGGGAGAGCAGGAGGGTTGGGGATCACTCGGGGCGTGAAAGGCTCGGGGTCGCAGGGGTCCCGGGCGCCGCAGAGCGCACAGGCGTGCAGAACTCCAGGGCCTGGAGTCCGAAGAGTCCGCTGGGGTCTGGGCCCCCCTCGGCTGAGACCAGAGGGGCGCTGGGGTCACTGAGGCTGTGTGAGGGCGAGGGGCGCGCGCGCGGTGGGAGTCCCGGAGCGACGGGGCGAGAGGCCCTGGGGCCGCTCCCGGTGAGCGGACGTCAGGAACCGGAGAGTGCGGTCTAGCGAGCGCAGGTGCTCCAGCTGTGGCGGCAACAGGTTGTGCGGGAAGGTCCGGGGTCTGGGATGTGCAGTGTGTGGTGTCTGCAGGAGGGGGGGGGGCGACGAGACTGGGGTGAGGTGGGCGGTGCGGAGTGAGGAGACACGTGGGGGGGTCGGGGTGAGGTGACAGGGGGGGGGCAGGGGTGGGGGGGTCGGGGTGAGAAGACTGGGGTGAGGAGACCCGTGGGGGTGGGGTGTGTGTGGGGGGAGGAGACTGAGGTGAGGGGGGGTGCAGGGTGAGGGGACACGTGGGGATGGGGGGTTGGGGGGAGGAGACACGTGAGGGGTGGGGGTGTGGGGGCGAGGAGACTGGGGCGAGGTCACGGGTTACGTCGTGATAAGGAGTGGGGACGCTGCGGTCAGGGCGCGCAGCGAGGGCGTGGCTCACCTCCCGCACCGCCTGCGCTCGTGTCAGGATCCGCCGTCCACCTACGCAGCCTGGGGCACGAGGTCCAAGCTCGGAAAGGCACCCCGCCCCTTTCCGTTGCCAGATCCGCCCCCAGAAGTGGCTTCTCGCCCTCATTGGCCAGTCTCCCGGAGCGGAAGGGGCGGGGTCACAAACACGTGAATGCGCCCACTTCTGGCTGGTCCCAAGTGTCAGCCTCCAGGTCTCATTGGCTACTCTGTAGAGCGGAAGGGGCGGAGTCGTCTCCGGCTGGTCTCGCACGTGGGGCTCTGGGTCGCAGATGGGCCGAGTTCCCAGACTGAGGATTGGCTGACATCTCGGGAGAGCAGAATTGCAGCGAGGGTCCGCTGGTGGTCCTGATCGTTGTGTTCCTCTCTGTGGCTCATGAGTGTAAGGTATGCACTCAGGGCCCTGTCTGCTTGACCACTGTGCCCCCAGTGTTCAGGACAGCACTTGGCACGGCAGGTGCTAGTAAATATTGGTTCAATTAGTTCGACGCCCAAATATATTCAGTCTTGACAACTACAGTGCTGGCGGACATTGTTGCATCTGTCTTACAGAGCAGGAAACAGAAGAAGTACATGCAACTGGGGAGAGTGTGAGCTCTGGCTCCAGTCCAGGCCTGCCAGGCATCACTGGCCTCCAGGCGGTGGAAGCACATAGCCCCAAGTCAGGACAGGCAAGAGAACCGCTCACGGTTCTGCACGTTAAGCTGTGGGTCTGCACGTTAAGCTGTGGTCCAGAGGAGGCCGGAGAGATTGCTCACACCTCAACAGGCCAGTCTAAGGAGCTCAGTCTTTACTTAGAGGGCACTTCGGAAGGGTGGGAGGCAGAGGAGTGACATGGTGAAGAGGTCTCTCTGGCTGCTGGAGGGAGAGATGAAACAGACTGTTGCTGTGTGGGTGAATGATGTTGGAGACGTGGACGGGGTGGAGGGAAGTACACAGAGTAGAAGCCTTTTAGAAGATGGACTTGACGGGGCTTGGTAATGTGGGAAGTGAAGAAGAAAGAAGGAATGGGTTGGTGGCTGTCTGGAGGGTGATCACTGGCTGAGTTGGGGAGCAGTGGGGGAGAAGCTGATTTGGAAGGCTGTTAACCAGTTTTGAACACTTTGAGATTCCAGATAAACCTGGGACCCACTGAATTTTCTTTCAAGGACTCTGATTTTTAGCCGACTGATTGCAGAATAGGAAACAGAGCTATAACTGAGCCAGACAGTTCTGGGCACAGAGTATTTGCTCATCTCTTGAGGCCATACCCCCTCCCCAAGCTGGCAGGTTCCTGCCCCTTCTGAACCTGGTTCCCTTGCTGTCCCTTCCCGCCTGTGAGCCACCCTGCATACTTCTATTCCTTCCACCTTTGCTCAGACTTCCCAGAGCTGATTCCTGTTACAGCATCTCAGAAAAATACTAATCAGCAAGAACTCTGATGGGTGATGAAGACAGCTTCAGGAAAGAGTAGGAGTTTACCAAGATGAGGACAATACAGGATTTCAGGCAAAAGTTCTATCAAAGGCAAAGGCAAGGATGTGAAAAAGCCTTCTTCATTTAGGGAATGGAGAGTTTGGTTGGGGCTCAGGATTCTTGAGTTGAGGCAGAAGATCATTTGGGCTGGAATGTGAGGGCCTTGGGTACGCTGCCTAGTGGGTGAGGTGGGCTATCTGAAGAACCCTGCAGAGCTCAGGCCAAGAAGGATGGGCTCTCGGTAAGGCCAGAGGTGTCAGTCTGGTCTTCCCATGCCCCTGTGCATCCAAAACCAGCTAACTATTCACCAAATGTTTTCTTTATATCCTTGTCATATAGCCAGACTGTATTTTCCAGCCTCCCTTGCATTATGAGCCCTGGCCAGTGAATGTGGCAGTAAGTGCCCTGTATCATTACCAGGCCAGATCCGTAAAAGCTTCCCACGAGTGATACTTTCTCTCTCTTCCCCGTGTACCTGCTGGATGTTCCTGTCCAAGGCAACTTGGGACCTACTTGAGGAAGGCAGGGCTTCTGTCAGCATGCCTTTGAATAATGGTATGGAGCTGAGTCTCCATCTCAGCCAACTGAACAAGAACTAAATTTCCCTTGGGTTAAACCATGAAGATGTCAGGATTTATCTGTTATGGCTGCTAGCCTTTACTAGTGCAGATCTGTAAACCTATGAGAGACAAGTAGCTTGTTCAGGTTTGATGGGTTGTCACCAGAGATTTATATCTTGGTTTAGCACTATGGTTTCTCCTCTTACTTATTTTAACCAAGAACAAATCAGATAAAAAAAAAAAAACAAAAAAAAACCTTTGGATTTCAACATTAATTAAAAGCCAGCTTTTTGGAGACCCTGCTTACTGATCTCCCAGGGCTGGGTGAACTGATGAGCCCAGACACCTGCCAAAACCCAGACACCTACCCAAGGTAGGTTACACAGACACCCAGAGTGGCAGAGGTCTGTGAAGATATTTTTGGAAGACCAAGAAAGCTCTGAAATGGAACGTAACATTTTGTGAGCTTAGATTTAGTTTTATAAGCTTCTCACTGAGACTCAAAGGAGGTTAGGAGTCTCTGCCCTGGGAATCCTCTCATGTGCTCTTAGGGTTTTAATGATCTTCAAAGTTGTTCTCAGGAGCCTACATCTACTTAGCTTTCAAGTTATGTTTTGAAGAGTCTGAGACATTTTCACGAATACTCCCTGTAGGCACATCAAACTCAACATTTAAAATTTTCATCCAATATCCCAATCACCCAAAGCAGAAAATATGAATATCTTTGGTGCCTCCCTATCAGGTTTTTCAGACCTTCAACATTCTCAGTTTCCTGAGACTCCCTTCTTTAGTCTAAGTCCTGCCATTTCTCCCAACCCCGCCCCCCCCTCCCCACCAAGAGCAGTAATGACAGGTCTCCTTTCTGTCCTTACCAGCCCCTACTTTGTTATTTTTTTTAAGAATTAAAAAAAAAAGTTTATTTATTGAATTTATTTATTTATTTTTGAGAGAGGCGGGGAGAGGGGCAGAGAGAGAGCGAGAGAGGGGGGGAGAGAGAGAGAGAGAGAGAGAGAGAGAGAGAGAGAATCCCAAGCAGTCTCCACAGTGTCAGCAAAGAGCCCGATGTGGGGCTCAAACTCACAAACCATGAGATCATGACCTGAGCTGAAACCAATAGTTAAATGCTTAACTGACTGAGCCACCCAGGCACCCATATTTATTTATTTTGAAAGACAGAGCATGAGTATGGGAGGGGCAGAGAGAGAGGGAATCCCAAGCTGACGCCACACTGTCAGCACAGAACCTGACATGTGGCTCGAACCCATGAACCATGAGATCATGATCTGAGTTGAAATCAAGAGTCAGATGCTCAACTGAGTCGAGTCAGGTGCACAACCCCCCACCCCCCGCCATTGGTTCTAATGTCATTTAGGTTGGCCATGATGATCCCATTAAAATTTAGGGCAGGTTATATCACCCTCTGCTCAAACCTCAACGTCTCCCCCATCAATTCAGGGAAACCAGACTCTGGCACAGTCCACC
>NW_024412413.1:119197-195504 GCF_014898765.1 Herpailurus yagouaroundi | reverse complement strand
CCCCACTAATTTTGTGCCAGCCACAAACCGTCCAGTACTGTTCCTGCATTGCAGCAGGCAATGCTTCCACCTTGAAGCTTTGGCTCTTGCTGTCCACTCTGCCAGGTATCTGCTGCCCTTGCATGCTCATTTCCTTCAGGTCTGAGTCCAATGGCCCCGTTCCGGAAGGCCTCCCTGTGCAACCCCATCTGAAATTGCCACCCACCCCTCGGCGCTCCCTCCCCTTACTTTTCTCCTTAGCACTTATTACTATCTGACTTACTATATAATTTACTCATTCTTCTTCGTTAATGCCTGCCTCCCCACTAGACTCTAAGCCCCAGAGGGAGGGACTGTTTTGGCCAGTTTTATTCACAGCTGTATCCCAGTGCCTAGCCCACAGTAGCACTCAATAAGTACTTACTAAGTGAATGATTCCAAAAGCCTCCTGGTTTCCCTGCCGGCCACTCCGTCCCCTGATCCATGCCTGTCTCACCTAATAGTGAATTCCACATAGATCGGTGCCTTGTTCACCACTGAACCCCCAGCACAGAGCTCGACAAACAGAGCTTCATGAGAGAAGGCCCAGGATTATGTCTAATTCATTTCTGGGCTCTTTTTTTTTTTTTTTTTTTGAGACAGAGCATGAGCAGGGGAGGGGCAGAGAGAGGGAAACACAAAATCCAAAGCAGGCTCCAGGCTCTGAGCCGTCAGCACAGAGCCCAATGTGGGGCTCGAACCCACGAACCATGAGGTCGTGACCTGAGCCAAAGTCAGATGTTTAACCAACTGAGCCTCCCAGGTGCCCCTTCATTTCTGGGTTCTTAGCACCAAGCATAGGGCTGAGATCCAGATTCATTCTAGTATGCAGTGATAGTGCTGTCTACTTATACTTTCCAAACAAATTATTTTTTGTTTACTCCTGATATTAATTTAATGTAAAAGCCAACCTGAGGGAAGGAGCATGTGTTGCTCCAGATTATAGTGTGTGCCGTCTCACAGACATGGCCACTTGGCACCTTGACCTCGGGCCTGAGGTTACAGCCCATCCCTTTGGCCAGGAGGAGGCCAAGGGCCTCCACAGGGCTGTGCAGGGGTGCAGAGGGCATGACTATTCATGGAGGAGGCAGGTGGGCCCCACTCTCTGGCTGGCAAACAGAAGTGGCCCCAGGGACCAGGTGAAGGTTCTAAAGCGAGAATTTATTCCAAGTGCACACGTGAGTGTGGACAGCGGTGACCTCAGGAGAGACCCGCATTTCAAAGTAGGTCATATGCCTCTCAGTCTCCTAGCCCCAGCTCCCCACCCTGCCACTTCTCTGGTCTGGACTTGGGCAGGGGAGGGCCTCATAGTCCCCAGCAAAACAAAGGTACCTGAGAGCTAAGAGAAAATTACACAGCCTTATCTTTATTAGTATCTAGCAAGAAAAAGAAAATCAAAATCCCCTCCCTGCTCCAACCCCACCTTCACCACCTGGGCCCTCAGCCAGCAGCATCTATCTGCCCGGAAAGTGCCGGCTGCCAGAACTGTCCTTGGAGCCTGGACCCCTGTGCAAGGCCACCCTGTGCCTGTGAGCCGACCACAGGCCCCTCCCTCCACAACGTGGGGATGAAAGGGCAGCTGGCATTTCTCCAGCTCTCAGCTGTCAGCCTTGGGAACTTGGAAAAGATCAGCGATGTCCAGCAGAGCCTGGCGGATGTGGTTCCCAAAGCGCTGGGCATTCTGTGGGAGCCAAGAGCTCAGACCAACCTTCAGGTGAACCCCTGTCCCTCTGCCCCTAACACTGAGGACTCTGCCCCCACCCTGCCCAGACAGGGCCCCAGGTGGCATCCCCTCCTCAAGCCTGCGCAGGAACCGGGGAGACTCACTGTCTCTGAGCTTGAAAACTTGCTGGAGATGTGGAAGAAGATGGTGTTTTCGCCCGCAATCATGTAGGAAACCCCATAGCCGTCATCTGCCACCTGAGGGCAGCACGAGAGTAAAGAACAAGTAAACCAAACTTTGTGGATCTGAAAGCCAAGCTGACTTCTTGCTTGTTCTCCCCACAATGTTCCCAGGAAGGGGCCCCACCCCAGATGCTGCGTTTTTCCTGAGGTCAGGAACACCCCCAGGAAAAAGCGTGAAAACCAAGGGGCTCTGCCCGATGCAGCTCCAGACACTACCAGGAACCCAGGACCTTGTGTTTCTTTCAGGAGGCTCAATATCACTGCTTCTCTCCGGGGGGAGCGGGGAGGGGGGGGGGGAGACAAACTAGCCCACTTGAACTTCTCAGTGGGAGGCCTGGGCTGTCTCTGGGAAGCACACACTTCAGAGGAGGAAACCAGCCCTGGGTGTGGTCATGCTGCAGCTGGGAGTATTGAGGAGTGTTGGCCTGGGTGGGCCCCAGGCACCCGTCTTCTGTCTTCTGTCTTCAGGTCCGGCCCATAGCTACTCATGCTGTTTCCATGCAGGGCAAGCCCCGGGGCCATGCTCCCACCTCTGGTCTGACTTCAAGACTGCACTCTCCACTGAAACCCCTGGGGCCCAGTCCTGCTCATCGTCCCCTTTCAAGGGCACTTACAGGGCCAAAGCCACCACCGGCGCCCAAGTGATTCGGGTACTGCTCTGGGTCAAACATACGGATCTGGAATTGAGCGATCTGGCTGGTGGAGAGGCGCCAGGGTTCTGAGAGCACCTGCAACAAGGGGGCCCCAGCAGTGAGACACCATGCACAGAGCGCCATGCACCGAGCATGCACCTGCTGACAGGTGGTGCCTTAGCACCAGTACGAGTGACGCTGCCCCTCGCCCGCCCTGCCAGTCTGTTCTCAGCCATGTCAGCATCTGCACAAAACCCTCAAGGCCCCATGTGACGTAACTGTCCCCTGGGCCTCCTCTCCTACCAGCCTATCCCTTCCTTGGTTCTGCTCCCTCCCCTCCTGCTGTTTCTTGCGCACCCACACCCCTGCCTCAGTGTCTGGGCACCGGAGGTTCCTCTGCCTGGGTATTCTGCCCACCCTGATACTGCAGCCTCTACGCTTTCCTCACAAGTGCTGTCACCACCTGACACTCTCATGAGAACACCAGCTCCGTGAGGGGAGGTTCCCACTCAGAGCCAGGACCACAAGCCTGGATGGGCTGTAGAGTGGGAAAGCCGGCCCCAGCCCTCGACGGCAGCTTCTGGGGAGTTGGCCAGAAAGAAAACAGGCCAAGCCCCCCAAGGAGAGGGCATGGGGACAGAGGACACACCCACCAACAATGCTGACCTCAGCCAGGAAGGGGGAGCTGACCCCCAGGTACTTGGAGACCACGTAAAGGCAGAAGAGGTGCCTGTCTATCCCAGCCCCTGTCATGGCCAGGCGGTACATATTCTGGTGTTTCTTGGAAGCTTTCCGGAAGAGATCTTGGAGATCTGCTTTCTGGGGAGCAGAAGTGGAGCAGTGAAGAGTAGCCGTGACCCCAAGGTGGGCAGAAGGTAGAGGGGTCACCTCACAGTGTGGCTGGTCGGGGAGGCTCACCATGTGGGACCCCTTCACCATAGCCTGAACAAAGGCTGTGGACTCGCTGGTACAGGAACGTACAGTCTCGGTCCGTCCCTCTCGGAACATTCTAGTCATGGAAGCTTCATAGGTCAGGCAGAACTTGCCCCTGTCCTGAGGAGCAGAGAGGGGTGAATCTGGCAGGTGAGTCTGGTGCCACCCTGCCCCCTCAGCGGCCCTGCGGGGCTCCTACCCGGAAGTGGGCCAGCTGCAGGGCAATCTGCACAAAGGCGTCAGGGCTGGTCCGACACTTCTTGATGAGGCCTTTGCCAAATGGCAAGAACTGGAAGCAGTACAGCTCCACGTCGTCTGCCAGCGCTGTGGCCACCTGGTAGGAGCTCTCGATGACCGCCTGGCACTGCCAAGACATGGAAGGGTCAGCTGGGGGCAGAGCTCTCTAAGCAGGACTCCAGGGTCACATCTGGGAGGCCTGAAGTTTAGGTGATAGATGAAAAGCGGGGCTGGGCAGGTCTCGGTGCACCTTCTCCGTCTTCAGACACAAAGGGCAACCTGGGGGCAGCAGCCACCAGAGGTCAGGTAGGGCTTTGTGGGAAGAGGGAGGCACTAACAGGTGATCCACGGATGACTCTCACACCTCACATCTTTCTCTAACCACCAAATGGACTCTGAGAAGCTCCTGTCCCTCCTCTGAGAGCATCCCAGGTACTTGTCATACTTGTCACTCTCACAAGCCCGTCCCTGTTCCTTCGCAGACGGCACACCTGCTCGGGAATGTCCCACTGCAGCCGCTGGGGAGCTGCAAGCATGGGGTTCGGTTTGCCCAGGCAGTGCCCAGTCTCCGTGTAGCCCAGGTGGAAGGTGTCAGTGCCTAGGACAAACTGCAGGGAGAAGGTCAGGCTGAGAGACCACCCACGTGTCCCGCACCCAGCCTGCCCTACAGGATGCCTGTCAGGGCCCGTTACCTCCCAGAGGTGCCCTATGATAGGGGCGTCTGCCCACGCGTGTTCCGTGTTGAGGCCCAGCTGGCCATTCTTGAAGGCAATGATAGTAAAAGACTTGTCGAACCACCTGCAGGAAAGGAGGCAGGCAATGAGCGGAGCACACCGAGATGGACGGAGAGGCGGGGGCCTGCACCGGGGCTGGGGTGCCGCACCTGTTGTAGCAGTTGCCGTGAAGTAGGGCCTTGCCATAGAGGCTGAGGCTGGCCTCATCTTCAGGGTCGTAGTGGGGAGACTCCTCGTCCAGGGCCACAAAGAAAGCAGCGCGCTCGATGGCGTCTAGAGCAGTCTTGTTCTTGCCGGAGCTGAAGAAAGCCTGGCGTGCCTGTGCCCACTCCACTCTGGGGGCATAAGGGCAGGGTGAGAGCTGGAGACACTGTGGGTGGCAGAGAAGGGCACCTCCCAGGACCCAGCAGGGCCCAGAGCTGGGGGTACCAGCCTCTCCTGGAAGGTGTCCTTGTCCTCCACACACTCCCACCTGGCCATCACCGAGATGCAGTGGGTTACAGCCACTGACCAGCAGTGCCCCTCGCCACAGAGGGTCCTGCTGTGGACAGAGGATGCCATGCCAGCACTTCCCTCCCTCAGTCACGCCTCTGGCCCCAAGTTCCAGGGCGGCACTCGGGGCCAAGCCCCTCCCCTCGTGGGGCCCTGATACCTTCCCCCCGCAGTGAGGGCTGCCAGCTTCTCCTCCCCAGGCTGAGGTGGGGAGGGGTCATCCAGGATCCTCTGGAACTGCATCTCCAGGTCGCAAGGCTTGAGCAGGTGCGAGCCCTCGTAGAGCCACACCTTGAAGAAGCGGCCCTTGTGGTAGACGGCCACGTGCCTGCTGTCGGAGAGGTGCTGCAGCAGGTCTGCAGCGGAAGCGGGCAGGAAGGCTGAGGCAGTGTGGCATGGCGTGCCTTGCTCCCACTCCACCTGCTCTGTAGGCTGCCAGCTGGGCTTTCCTTCCCCGGGGGGGGGGGGTGGGGGGTGCTGGGGTGGAGGGGGCCTGCACTGAACCAGGCCCCATGCTGCTTGCCTCCACACCTCTTGTTTAAGGCCAACACCCTGTGAAGCACTTCACAGGGCAGGAAGCCCACACGCTGCCCCAGGGTGTGCGAGCAGCCTTCTGGTCCTACAGGCTCCATGAAGGGCTCACGGAAGGCTCCGCCCCCCTGCTGCTCCTTCCTCAGACTACCTTCCCCTGGCCTGTGAAGCCCGGACAGGACAGGAGGGGCTCTGTTTTGGGCCCGCAGGGTCCCAGCACTAGCATCATGCCTGTGAATAGTAGAGTCACAGTTACATGACCCTGAGACACCCAGGATGCTTGGTGATGGATGAGCAGGTGGTAGGGTGACCAGCCATGGCAGGCCCAGAGCTGGGCGGGAGGGAACTCCGTCTGGATGGTCCCACCACGGGCTCCTGGTTGTGGCCAGTACCTGTCTCCTTGCCTGGGATCCGGGTGGTGTTGAACATCCTCTCCATCTGGTAGGAGCACATGGGCACGATGCCCAGTGCCATCACCTGGGAGGAAGGCCCAGCATGGCTCAGACTCAGGCCTCCTTTCCCTGTCATGCCCTCAACCCAACACAACTCACAGGCTTGATCTCTTCACGGTCCAGTTTACGACGATACATGATCATAGCGTGGACGATGTTTCCCAGGCGGGCTGCCTGTATGTCTGTGTTCTTGATGAGCACAAAGTCCTACAGAGAGAGGACAGAGCTTGCAGGTGGTGTGACAAATGTGCACAGGTCACCTGGGTCTCCCTGCCTAAGAACAGGGTGTCTTGACCCCTTCCCCCGGTCCATCCTGCACGTTCGGTCGGGGTGCACTGCCAGAGATGAAATGCGTAACTGATCACGTAACCCCTCTGCCCAGCCTGAATCTTTGATCTGCTTTTCCATAATCTATTTTTGTTCGTATTTTGTTTATTTTGCATCGAAAAAGAAGTTCGCACCACTAAAAAACAGTTTAAAACCTCTGGTGTAGACAAGCTATATATAAACTGTGAGGAGGACAGTTTTGTGGAGGAGGGGAATTCAGCATAGGATTCACAGTGGGAGAGGAGAGAGAGGCATGCTGCATGGACCTGTGGCTGGGCGGTGGGGGGACCCTGGTGGCTGCGCACAAGCATGTGCTGGGGGTGGGGGGCTGGCCATGGGAGGGTTAGAGACCAACAGTGACCTCCTGAGCTCTCCGAGAAGCTGCTCTGGGTCCACATGGTGACACAAAAGGGAGGCAAGATGAAGGAGATTCCCTGGGGATGGTGTTAGGAGAGCTGGGAACATGCGGCTGGGAGGCCAGCAAGGGAACCAAGGCAGGAAGTGACGGAGCCTGGGGACTCTGAGACTGACAGCGTCAGGCTGTGTGGCTACCCAGTTCTCTAGATCCTCGGTATCTCTGCGGCCCTGAAGCTGCTTCCTGACTGTTCCTCCAGGACCTCCCCCATCTTCCCTGTCCCCGAATTCTCTCGCACCATGACATAGTAGTTGCTGTTCACCACGAGGGGGGCCCTGCTGCGCAGATACACGTACTCTTCCCACCAGTCACTCACCTGCGGGAGGGAGGGAGCAGTGAGGGCTGGGGCAGAGGGCAGGGGACAGATCCCCCTGGCACAAGCGGAGGTGAGGGTAAGCCCGGGAGGGGACTCACATAGTTAGTTGCCCACCATGACTTGAGGACCAGGTACTTCTGCAGCCTGGGAGCAGTCTTGTCCTGGAATTCTTTGGCCAGCGTCTCCATTCGGTAATATTCCTCATCATCCAGCAAGGGCCGCACAGACTCCAGGTACTGTCCAGCCAAGTTATTGTCAGTGTGGGGGCCAAAGAGCAACCACCACCTCTGTCCCGACCCTCTTGCAACCCAGCCCCGTTGCTCTAAACCGTGCTTTTTGCAGGGGACAGTTCCTTATGTTTGCAGAAGTCCTCTGGGTCCAGCCTAGCCTGCACATTGGGATGTCTGACTCAGGCCCTCACCCGGTGAATTGTGGCTGGCACACTGGGCACAGGAAGCTTGGGCAGGGATGTCTGGAAGCTGTAGAGCATGGGCCGCCGGCTGGACAGAAGGCGGACACAGAACTGGGCATACAGAGCACAGAGTGTTTCTGGTGAGAACCAGGGGAAATAATGGAAACAAACTAGCAAACACTTGAGGTCTTGGGCCCCCGACCCTCAGAACCAGGACAAACCTATGCACCAGGCACCAGTGCCCTGTCTGCCTCTCCCCTCCAAGTTAGAACCCCAAATGAGGCCCCCAGGGTCTCAAACCAGATGCCTGAACCCCTCCCCTGGCTTCTGCTCACAGCCCAGACTTTGGTGAAGTGGCTGGTCTGGCCGTGCATCTCAAACATCCAGCCATGGTAGGAAAGAAGCATTTTCAGGGTTTGGCGGAAGAAGAAGATGCCCATCATCCAGACCCCCGTGGAGAAGATAGCCATGCTGAGAAGTGCCCGGGTCTGTGGGGTCCGGTAGGGGCCACATCTGTCAGAGAAGGGAGAGGGCTGCAGGGGGTCCACTTGAGGCCAGCCTTGGGGAAATTCTGACTTTGAAGTTTTGATGGTACAAACCATCTTGGGGGAGGTGCTGAAGAATAACATTCCTGGGCACACTCGTGTCTGAATGCATAACATACAAACTTACGAATGTGGGACTCTGGTGATGGCAGCCCCCAGGGAGGGCTGCCCTAGGACCTCCAATGGCTACTGTCCTGCATCTGCCCAGCTCAGGAACCCTGGCCTTAGAGCCTGCCCGGCCCTCTCTCATAGCCCTGCTTCTCACCCCTCAGGGAGGCATCTCTGGATACAGCAGATGAGTCCCATGGAGATGTCCACTTTGCAGTAGGAAGAACCCACGGTTGCCATGACGACGACCAGCCAGCTGGTGGGGCTGCCAGGGTACACACCCCTAAGGATACCATTCTGTGGGGCAGAAACAAGCACACTTACAGCAGGAGTGACGGCGGTGAGCAGGCACCTGTGGGGTCCCGGGTCTGTCACCTGTTGTGTTCTTCTTCCTCCCTCATGTCTGGTCTTCCCCTTCTCCACACTCCCACACCTGCAGCACCCCATTACTCACTGTGTCCCTCTGCCACTCCTTGTATGCCCATCTCCCCGCCACACCTTGAGCGCCGCTCTGGTTTCTGGACTGCTAGAACCTGTCACCCAGCAGTACTGCCAGCCAAGGTGGGGGTGGAGGATCTTAACAAAGGGGCAGCAGCTGACACCTGGCCTCTGTCCCCGGGAGGACTCTATTCTGCACTTGCTGGAAGAAGCCAGAACCACCTGCGCCCACCTTGATGCGAATCAGGCGTTTCTTCCAGGAATTGATCCCAGACAGGTAGACGTGTTTCAGGGCCTCCCGACTGAGCCGGAAGTCGACCCCATCTGGGGTCACCGTGAACTGGAAGGCCACGGCCTGGTGCGCTTCCGCCATCCTGGAGGTTGGTCGTCACCTGGGAGGGGGCAGGAGGGTGCGCGGGCGGGCTCAGGCTGACCCCGCCCCCGGCCGCCCTCTGCGCGGAGGCCCCCTCCCTCCGCCCCCGGCCGGGCCGCGCCCCCGCCCGCACCGCGCTGGCGGCCGTCCCCCGCCCTTCCGCTTCGCACGGCCCCGCAGCCTGACCAACGGCCGCGGAACCCTCGCGCCCGCGTTCCGGGCAGGGTCCGTCACGGTGGTGCAGGGGTCGAGCCGTAAAACCTGCAGAATGGCTGCCTCGGGGTGGGGGCGAGACGCAGAGCTGGTCTGGAGCAAGGCCGGGTCTGGGCACTCCCAGCGCCGCCTGGGAGGGACCCCGGCGCCGTCCTGGTCCCCTGCTCTGGTCTGGGACTCTGAGCCGGACCGGTGGCCCTGTGTTGCCCCCCACTCCACTCACGGGTTGGGTTCGCTCCTGTCAGCGTGCGGGGCGAGTAGCTCTGGCCCGTGTCCCCACGTCCTTCAGGCCTGGCCATCCCCGCCCCGCCCTCACCGGGAACCTGACACCCACTCCCAAATTTGGGTTGAGAAAACAGATGTGGGGCGGCAACCAGAATCCCCTTCCCTCTGTGGTGGGAATCAGGAGTGGGGGCGGTCCCGGTTTCTGCAAGCTGAGATTGCTCAGAGGTCTGGTAACCTGGGGGGGGGGCCTAAAGGGTCTCACGTGAGGATGGTAGCATTAGAGCTAAAAATAGCTGAATGTAGGGAAAAGGTCATCCATGTGTCAGCTGTGCTGCCTGTCCCCTGCTCTCCAGTGCTCAGGGTTGGGCAGCCCCACCCCAGGGCCCTCTTTGTACCCCCATTACTCCCCAGTCCCCCACCCCAGTCTCTCTAGTGTGCATCACTTCTAAGCTGGAGCCAGGGAGAGAGAGGGCCAGGGGCTCCATTTGGCAGAGTGGACCCTTAACGACTCTCAAGCCCAGAGCACCAAACAGCCATGCTTTTCAGAAAGGGAAAGTGAGGTTCAGAGCCACGGTCACTTTGTCACCCTGTGTGCATTCCTTGGTTGGTACTTTGTGCTGCAGAGCTAGGACAGGGTGTGAAGGAAGAAGCTTGTTTATTGTCTTAAGGTGCACAGCCCAGGGGTTCCCTCCCACCATCTTCCGGCTGTGGGGAGAGGTCAGCCTCCTCAACCCCAATCTCACTCCAGGGCTCAGCCCAGTTCCCAGAGCCCCTCCCCACCCTTTGCCCCTCCCTCCAAGGTCCTGCCCTGGAGACTCCAGGAGAAATCTGGCGGTTGGGGGCTGTGGAGAGTCAGGATGAGGGCTGGAAGCTGCTCAGCTGTCCCTTCTGCTGGAAGTAGAACTGGAACCGAGACTGGGCGTACTCCTGGGGGAGAACCCACCCCACAGACTTGTGAGAAGGGTGGGTCAGGCACACCCAGCCCCCACCAAGTCTGCCCACAGGCTTCCTGGAGAGCACATGGCCCCTGATGCGCCCCACCTCCCGTCACACCTAACCTGCCCACCTGGGTTACTCACCAGGTAACCAAATTCTATGGTGGACATAGATGCCTGGAGGATAGACCAGAGACCCCAAAAGAAATGGGATGCCAGCGCATACCTAAGGGGGGCAGGAGAAACAGAGGGGTTCAGAGCATACTTGGTATTACCTGGATCCTATCCCTGAGGTTGGTCAGGCCCCAGAGCTCCAACTTCTCCCCCACTGCCCTAACCCCAACCCTGTCCTGACTGTCACCACTCTCCATCAGCCTCATCTGCACTCTCTGCCCCCACCAGGCACTGGCACCTTACCTGCAATCCTGTGAGTCGGCCTGCCTGCCTGCCTCCTTCCTCAGCCCCCTTTCCTCTGCACCCTGCTCTGCCCCTGCTCCCACCCATCCTTCCTCACCGATTAGCCTCTACCAGCAAATCTTCTTCCAGTTTCCTCTGCTCCTCTTGGGAGATGGTCTCACCTCTCTTGACCTCTGCTAGGTAATGGCGAATAAAATGGAGCTGAGATCAACAGACAAGAGTCAGGAAATGAGACTGGAGCATTTCCCAGCGAACATCCTTTCTTGATATTCTTTTCAGACATCACCTTCCTCGTCCCTCATAGGCCAGGTCCCGCTCCCCAGCCTCTGGTCAACATACCTGCTGCCCCCGGGTGGGGTAGTCTGCAGGCTGTGCTTTGTAGAAAGGCCACTCGTCGTGAGTATAATCATAAACCCACTCACAAAAATGGTTCCCAATGTCAAAGCCCCTGGGGGAATAAGGTAGACACTCAGTCCCCAAATACCCTGGGTGGCTGGGATGCAGAGAGAAGGCCTAGTCTGTTTTCCAGAGTGCTTGGAAGCAGACCCATGGAGACCATTCTCTTAACCCTCACCTGTAGTTGTAACTACTGTACTCAAAGTCGACCAGCATCAGTCTGTCGGTGTTTTCTGGCTCTGAGAGCAACAAGATGTTCCCTGGGAGAAGGGGTGCAGTTCTGGTCACTCCAGGGTCCTCTGGCCCCCCTCACCTTAGGTTAGGAGACTCAGATGCTTTCTCCTACCTTCCTGGATGTCATTGTGACAGAAGACCACTGGTGATGGGGTAGAGTCTAGCAATTTCCTGCAGGGAAACAGGGGCATGGGTCCTGAGTAGGAGTGGCCAGAGGAGGGTGAGTCACCCTCGTGGGCCAGGCCCTGACCCAGCCCTCAGTAAATCCTGGGAAGGACCCCATTCGGTACCTGGAACTGCCTCCTGTGCTATTCTGTTCTCCTGCCCTGCCTTCCCTCACCTGAGGTTACCCATCTCATCCTTCAGGCTGTACATCTCCAGCAGGTTCATCTGTGGGAGGCCAGTGTGGGGCAGGTCCTGGATCTGCTTTAGGTACCTGAAGCCCAAAGAGTAAGATATGCTCGCTGTGATCCCTCCCTACCTCCCTCCTATCTACCTTTTTCCTATCACTGTATGACTTGTCTGATGGATTTTTCTGACTTGTCTGCATTTTTTGGAAGCCTGTTCTGGGAGAGACCATACTAGACGACACTGGGATGCGTAATCCGCTCAGCTGGAGGACTGGACAGTCATGGACACATTCAGTTGCAGCACAGGGTAGTACCTGCCAGCAGTAGGGTTCAGACCAGGTGTGCAGGAGCCCCGAGGCGGCTCCTGACTCACCGTTCCATGGTTCCAAACAGCCAGTGGGGCTCCTTAGTGAACGGCATCTCCATGCCATGGAACCGGGCCATCTTCGTGGCGATTTCTGCTGACAACACCGGCTCTCGAAGCTCACACGTTTTCAGTGGCCGGCTCTGCACCCAGGAACCTATCAGGGTGGTGAGGGGGCTGGGGCAGGAGGGGGAAGGGGTAGGGGAATGGGTGGGGGGGGGGGGGGGGCGGGGGCTTGGGGAAAAGGCCCTACCGGGGGGACGGGGGGTGAAGGCACGCACGGAAGCGGGGAACAGGGGCTGGGGGGAAGGAGGTGCCTCAGGGAGGTCAGGGCCGGGCTGGGCTCATACTGGGATGTACTGTTCCAGCCGGCCCTCTGGAAAGACTCCATAGAGCTGGGGCCCCAGCGACCGCTCCGCCAGGATGGCGAACATCACACTTTCAAGGACCAAGGAATCCACGCCCTGAAGGAAGACGAACAAAGCGGGCAGAGCGGTGCTAACACCGGAGGGTCGGCTTTCCCCTCCCATCACCGCTTCACTTCCCGCTCTACAGCCCGCAGGCTCCAGAGCCCGGCGTGGCTACGGTAATTTACAAGCTGCTTAGGGGCCCCCCCCCCCCCCCCCCGCCACGCTTGCTGGGAGGTCCTAATGCCACTGGCCGCTGCGGCCCACACTCCCTCCTCACCTGCAGGATGGCCCCGTACAGTCGCAGCAGCACCTCGCGGGGCTCCTTGCCGACGCTGGGCAGGTGGTCCGGCAGCGAGCAGCGGAAGAGCAGGTTACTGAGGCCTCCGCTGCAGACCCACACCGGGGTGCGCTCAGCCCGCGGTCGGCCGCCCCCGTCCCGGACCCCCACCCCCCTCCCGCCGGGCTTCCCCCGCGTCCGCCCCCGGCCAGGCCGGCCCCGCCCCCGTCCCCGCCCCCGCGCGCGCGCGAGGCCGCCGAAACGCGGTGTCCTGAGGGCCCGAGCTCGACCCCTGACCTCCCACCTCACAGGGTCAACCCTCAGCTGTTCGGGCCGCACTCGGCGCCAGGCCCCGCCCAAGTACTCCCGGCAGCACTGGTAGGCTCGGCGCTCGGCGTCACGCGATAGCGACGAGCTGCGCCGCCGGTTCGGGGCCGCGTCCAGGCACTGAGACTGCAGCAAGCCGTCCTTGGCCAGGCTGCCGCCAACAGCCCCGCCTCCGACCACAGCTGTCCCCTCGGCAGCCATGGCGCGCCTGGGCCAAGCCCAAAGTCCAGTCGCGCTCAGCCCCCTTCGGGCAGACTCGGCTCCTTCCGGCTGCGCTCGGGTCTGCTTCCGGCTAGCCTGCTCTTCTCCGGTCATACTCGGGTCTCTCCGGCTCTTTTCGGCTCTCTGCGGCGGCGCTCGGCTCTCTCCGTGACCCTGGTCGCGTACCTATTCCGAAAGCCAAATCCTGCGTGCTCGGGGAGCGTCCCGCCCCTGCTCCGGGCGAAGACCAATGACCTCTCTCGCTGGGCGGGGCCGCTGAAAAGACAGGCAGCTGTTTGGCCTGCGGCCGGAGCCGAGGAAACGACGTGGGCCGACCAGAAGTGTCTTGAGCATCTGGTCGCGCTGCCCTGTGGCGCGTCGCGAAGGTGGGTCACGTGGGCGGGGCGGTGTGTCCTCAGGCAGCGAGCGAGCTATTCCGCTGGCGGGAGTGGGGTGCGCCGGGTGCTGAAGGGCAGGTGTACTCAGGGAGGTGCCGGTGAACGGAGATGTGCCTTCGCCAGCCTCGGGGAGCGGACGGGGCAGCGCAGGCGGCGGCGGCCACTCGCTG
The DNA here is from genome assembly GCF_014898765.1 of Herpailurus yagouaroundi. Taxonomy (NCBI): domain Eukaryota; kingdom Metazoa; phylum Chordata; class Mammalia; order Carnivora; family Felidae; genus Herpailurus; species Herpailurus yagouaroundi. Next base: position 181,719 of record NW_024412413.1, on the reverse strand, counting down.
GATAGGTTTGCGCCCCAACCCCTCCCCTGGGGAAGTCCGAGCAAGCAGGACAGCCATTGAGCGCCCGATCCTGAGTGTGGGTCCCACCTGGAGGGGGAGACGGTGTGTGTGACTCCCCTCCATGGAGTAGAGAGTGTGGGGGCACGTGGTAGGTGCCGAGTAAACATTTGTTGAGTGAATGAGAGTTTGGGACCCTTGGGACAATTCTGATGACTCCAGGTGCCTTCCATCCCTAATCACCGCTAAGGCTGTCCTGTAAGTTGAAGCGCACCTCTGAGGAAGCTCTTGTCGTGCTTGAAACCAATGTCTTCATGCCCGACTCCACTACCCTTGCCTCCAGACCTAGGCCAGTTAGAACATCAAATCCAGGAGAAGGCACACCTTGGAGCAAACACCTGGTGTTGTATAACGTCTCCTTGGCCCACCTTGGCAGTTTGAGGACCGATCAGACTCACCCCACCTTGGTGGGGTCCCACCTAAAATACACAACCTCCTGCATTTCTGCTTCTGCTGCAGACTGGAGTGGCAACCAGAATGACTTGACCCTAGGGATCTGTGGCCATGCATGTTGGACCATAGTGTTCTTTGGGATGAAATAGATAGGCAGCTGACTAGAGTGTTAATTGATTTGAATAACCAGAAAGAAACAAAGAATTTGTGACCAGAAGGCAGATGTCAGTTGCTGCTGTGGAAATCAGGATCCCTCACTCCGTTTAAATCTGAGCCAGTTCTGAGACCTGGAGTCCACTGGTTGAAAGGGAGGCTTGGTCCTTCAAGGAAGGATCCTGTGATGCCACTGAAAGCATATGAAAAAAAAAAAAAAAAGTCCTCTAATCCTTCCCCAGAGGAACCTAGAGCCACTTAACAAATAATTTACTTTGGGAAAGGGACTATCCAGACCTTTCAAGAACTGTTAGATACAGGATCTGAGACACTTGTGCCAAGGTACCTGAAGCATCATGAAACACTGGTTAGAGTAGGGACTATGGAAGCCACATAATAAATGGAATTCTGACCCAGGTCCTGTGGTTACTTTTTTGGTCCCAGTACATCTTGGGATAATTATACCTAGCAGTGGGCAGAGCCTATACATTGATCCCTGACCTGTGGAATCAGAATCAGGATGAGCAAAGTGAAGCCCCTGAAACTACCCCCACACTGACTTTCACGTCCTCTAGAACACTGTAGCAAGATTCTTGCCCAAAGAGTCGTGACACCCAGGCTTTTCTTTCCAGGAAGCAACTTTATTCCTGCCAGCACCGCTCAGTTGGGTTCGTACCCAAAGAACTGAGCCCTGAATGCCTCGTGGTGTAGTTTTTTAAATATATATATTTTTTACCTCTTTGTGTCCCATATATGATAACACACAAACATGTAGTCTGATTAAGTGGTCTCATGTTACAAGATCACAACGGATGTTGTCACGTATGCGCATAGCCAGGTTGCTTTGAGGTTTTTTTTCTTTCCATAGGGAGGGGACCCTACCACAATACTAAAGCAGAAACGTGCTGCATTCCTGGTGGGACTGCAGAGATTTGTCACTCTCAAAGACATAAAGTGGTGATGCCCGTTACATCTTAAGTATGTATGGCCCCTGCAGAATCCGGGTGGATTCAAGTAAATGGTGGTGAGCCACCACAAACTTAGCCAAGTAGTACCCCCAATCACAGCAGCCGTGTCAGGTGAGATATTTTTACTGAACCAATTCATGCACCGCTGGCACTTAGTAATGCAATTCTCAATTTGGTGAACATTCTTTTCAATTTCCAGTAGTAAAGAGTAAATTCCCAAAAGCGTCTCACGTTTTTATAGGAGGAACAGCTGAACATATTCATTGTCTTACTTCAAGCCGGTTTTAACTTTCCTGCTCTCCGTCACAATTAATCCGTTGAGCTCTCGATCATCCAGACATTCCACATAACACTGATGACATCGTGCTAAGTGGACATGGTGAAGAAGGAAGTGACAAGTATTCTGTCCTTGATAAAACAACGCATGGCAGAGGATGAGAGAGAAACCCTCAGAAGTTGTGAGGCTGGGGCGCCGGGGTGGCTCAGTTTGTTAAGCATCTGACTCTAGGTTTCGACTCAGGTCATGATCTGACAGATTTGTGAGTTCGAGCCCCGCCTCGGTCTCCTGTGCTGACAGCACAGAGCCTGCTTGGGATTCTCTCTTTCCCCCTCTCTCCGCCCCTCCCCCCACTCACTCTCTGTGTCTCTGAAGTAAATAAATAAATAGAAACTTAAAAGAAGTTGTGGAGCCTGTCATCAGTGAAGTTTTCAGGGTGCACTGTTGTAGGGCGAGCCAGGGTATCACCTCTAAGATGAGGAGAAGTTGTATCTTGCAACCCTGTCACAAAGAAGGACGCATAGTACTTGGTGCACCTCTGGGTTTTGGAGTTGGCGTGTACCATACTTGGGAATACTATTCTGACCCATTTGTTGGGTGACTTGAAAAACTGTCAGTTTAGAGTGGAGTCCAGAACAAAGGAGGGCTCTGCTGATCCAGATTGGAGGATGGGTTCCCCTGCCACTTAGCAGAACCGGTGAGTTAGTGTTGGGCTTATTTGTGGTGAGTAGCGACCCTATATGGCACCGTTGGCACGCTCCCACAGATTTGTAGTGCGTACGCAGGGTTTTGAAGCAAAGCTGTGCCTGCTGCAGTAGAGAACTACTCACCACTTGAAAGAAGCTTCTGGCACACTGCTGGACCCAAGTAGAGACTTAGCGCCTGATTATGGGGCACCAAATGACCATGTGACCAAAACTGCCTGTCCTGAGCTAGATCTTGACAGATCCATGAAGCCAATGGGTTGGGTAGGTTCAGCAGCAACTCATTGCACAAAAAGAATTGGATCCAAGCTTGTTCAGAGAGCACCAGTCATTTACAGGAAGAGATGGCTGTGGCCCCCATGTCTCTGTGGCACTGATGCCTCTATCTTAGAAGACAGGAAGAAAAATTCAGATCTGAATCACTGCTGCACTACAGCCCCATTCAAAGTGGCTCTAAAGGAAAGTAATGGGGGGAAATCCTCTAGAGGGCAGAGCTTCGAGCAGTACACTTGGATATCTATCTACTTTGTAGGGAGGGAGTGGGGTGGACAGAGTAGTGGCTTAAAGAAAGAATGCACATGAAGTTCTGAGTGGTGACAGATGTCTTGCTGGTTGGAAAGAGCAAGAGGGGAATGTTGGAGACAAGGAATTCTGGAAAAGAAGACGAGCCTATGAAGTTGTCACAAATGTGTGCATCTTTGTGCCTCATATTAATACTCACTGCAGAGGGGTCACTGAATGACAAAGTGGATGGATAGATGTCATCCAGCCTGTGTTCTTGGCTACCCTTGTGCTTAAATGGTGGGCCTGTGAATGGAGTTGCTATGTTGGCAGGAGTGCAAGTTATGTCCACTAACATGGGCTCTCTCTTATCGAGGCTTATTTAATTATTACTGAATTATTATTACTAATGGTCACTGAATTTCTGACCTCTTAGCAGCCAGTATCAGTGCTGAGCCCCAATATGGCACCGTCCCTAGATGACTCAGTGACAAGTTGGTTTTGGCAGATCCTTGCCACCCAGGAGACGGCATTGATTCATCCTTATTGGAACTGACACCTGCTCTGGCTGTGGGTTTGCTTCCCTATATCCACATATCCACATATCCATGTAGCCACATAGCCACACAGCCACGTATCCACATATCCACACACCCACACACCCACACATCCACACATCCACAGTATCTCAGAGTAACGTCCCTATCCAGGAGCTTAGAGAATACTGGATTTACTAACATAGGATCATGTATAACATTATCTTGGGCCAAGAAACTCATTTCGCAGTGAAAGAGATACAATGATGTATGAATGGCCATGGGAGCCACCGTTTCTCTAATATCCTGCATTGTCCACAAGCAGCCCATCGAATAGAGAGATAGAATGACATCTTTCTAGCAAAGGTCCTAGCTCTGGACAGTACCTTAAGGAGTTCAGATACATACACTGAATCACAGCCCGGTATATGGTGCTATCCCCCAGTAGATGCAATATAGGGATCCAGGAACAAAGACACAGGTCTAAGAACCTATGGGTTGGGATATCTTTCATCACCATGCTCAGTGATCCAGAGCATCGGGATCCTTTCATCATCCAAAGATGATCCTTTCGTCATCCAAAGCTCAGTTTGTAGAATTTGCACGTTCTGTCTCTGCAAAATTAAACTCTGCTGTTCCCAGGTAGAGAACATTTATTTCTATGAGGGGACTCCACTGGTTCCAGGGAAGGACACCCACACAGAGCCTCAGTCTGAAAATCCTATAGGGTCATTTTGAGCTCCTCATGCTTGTGAACCAGCAGGCAAAGAAGGAGTGGATAATTGATCCTGATGATTATGAGGAGATAGGGTTACTGCTACTTAGGGGGCCTTCAAGAGTTTGTCTGGTACTTTGAGGATTTACTTTGGGGTCTGGTTGCTTCCATGCCAAGTGATAACAGTGAAAAGACATTTTCAGCAGCCTCAGCCTGCCAAGGGCAAGGGAACCAAGGGCTCAGAACCCCCAGGAATGAACGACTGCGTGACTTCATCAAATGCTGGCTGAGGGTGAGGGAAGTCTAGAATAGGCAGAGAAGGGAGATAATAATGAGTATGAGTTATAGCCTTAGGAGCAGCTGCAATAGTATGGACTATTTTTGTTCTGTTAAGGCTTTTGTAGAGGTTGTGACCAGCCTTCACCTCAAAGAATCATGACAGATTGGACTTAATGTGGCGCGTGGGTAGATCTGAGGGCTGTAAGGGCTGGTGTCTTGACTAATGCCCTCAGCACACCTTTAATTACAGTGGGTTTACAGAGATGCCTCCCTGGCACCTGCTGTATATCTACACTTTCTGCCGGAGCCCTTCTCTGACACCACAGGAGCCCACCTGACCTGCTTAGCAGCACAGCCCAGTCTCTAGAGGTAACCCTAGGGGCTGGGGACAGAAGGCAGTGGGTGAATAATTGGAGAATCCTAGGAGACATTCTGGACACTTCTCAGGAGGTCCTAGTGAAGTCAAGGTTGTTAGCCAGAGCAGTGACCTCAGGAACACTATGTTTTGATTCCTCCTTTCCTGTCTCACTCACCCCCTCCCTCACTTTCATTTCATGGCATCACTTCCTGAGCAAACCACTTATACCCAAGTCTCCGCCTTAGGCTCTGCTTTCGGAAGAACCCAAACAAAGACACACAATAAAAGAACAGAGATTTTTGCCAATTTATATCCACAAAAAAATACTGGAGAATATGTGTGGGAATGGATTACAAGGATACAAAGCCAAGAACGAATTGTAGATTAGTTCAAATTTATCGACATGGGTGTACTTACTCCAAACAGATTCTGGATTCAGTGTTTGGGCTAAAGCCCTGGGATAAGTTGTAGCTGTGCTTAGTTGGCTGAGTGGAGCCTGGACTCATTGGCAGCCTGCACTGTGAGAAGGTGAGAATGTGCTGGAACAGACTTGTTATGTATCTAATGGCCGCCAGTCTCCCGTCTCTGTTTCTCTTCATTAATCCATTATGTTGATTTGAAAATATGTTAGATTATGTCATGAATTTCTTTTCAAGATGGTGAAGGGCTGTAAAATATTTGATTATGTGTCGGGTCTGTTGGGTCTGTGAACCCTAACTGGTCTCATTTGTGCCCATGACTCAATTGGCATCTATATGCTTGTGCTTCAATAGCAGCTGGCCTCGGCTTAATATTCTCGGGTCACCGTTAGTTTCCTATTGCCACTGTAACAAATTACCACAACCTTGGTGATTTAAAACAACAGAAATGTACTCTCTCACAGTCCTGGAGGCCAGAAGTTTGAAATCAGGGTCACTGGGCTGAGATCAAGGTGGCAGCAGGGCTGCTCTGAGGGAGAGTCCATTCCTTGCCTCTTCTGGCCTCCGGTGGCCTCTGGTGGCCACAGATGTTCCTCAGCATGTGGCTGCCCCACTCCAGGCTCTGCCTCCAGGGTCAACATCGCTTCCTCCTCGTCCGACTATGTGATCTCCTTCTGTTTTTCTTATAAGGAAACTTATGATCACATTAGGGCCAACTGGGTAATTCAGGATCATCTCCTCATCTCAAAATCTTTAATTTGATCACTTCTGTGAAGATCCTTTTTCCAAATAAGGTCACATTGACAGGTTCTGGGTTAGGATGTGGATGTCCATTGGGACATGGTTTTCTCAGCCCCCCACAGTACTTTCCCTCAGAGCTCCCAGCTCTTTGCTTCATACTACTCCAGTATTGGATATTACAGTTGAAAAGGGCAATAGTTTTTCTCCCTTGAACATGGTTTCATTTTTTTTTGCCTGTATACTTGAAGTATGTTATGTTCACGCTGAATGGATCTTTTACTTATGTATAATTTTGAAACATCATTCATCCATCGGTTATTTGGAAAATATTGGCATACTAAGTTACATAGATCTTCCAGATTTGGACACATTTTATTATATATTATCAAAAAATATTTAAGCATTGGGAAACTTTAAGCTCATGGTGATAGACACAGGTTTTCCAAAATTCTAATTTTTGCTTAAAAGCTCAAAAAAATTTTTTAAGTTTATTTATTTATTTTGAGAGAGAGAGAGAGAGAACATGTGTGAGCAGGGATGGGGGAGAGAGAGAGAGAGAGAGAGAGAGAGAGAGAATCCCAAGCAGGTTCTGCACTGTCAGTGCAGATGCTAATGTGTCACTGTATGTCACAAACTGTGAGATCATGACCTGAGCCAAAATTGAGATCAGATGCTTAATGTACCGAACCAGCCAGGTGCCCCATAAAAACTCAAATTTTATCAAATACTATCAGTTCTTTTCCTTGAAGTGACATGCTACATTATTCATTTTTGAGAAAGTGTCTTCCAGATACCCAAGTGAGAATAAACACAGTTTAGGGGCTCAACACGACGTGGGGCTCGAACTCACAACCATGAGATCATGACCTGAGCTGAGTGAGATCAAGCGTCAGATGCTTAACCAACTGGGCCATCCAGGTGCCCCATTTGTCCATTTTCTTTTAAGTAAAAATGGTGTTTCATGAAAAACGTGATGCGTTCAGCAGCCCAGATAAACAATGATGTAAAGTAGCTATGACACGATTGTACTTTAGTATGTAGTCCTTTATGCCATCTCCCTGAATATTAAGAATTGGTAAGTGTCAAGACAATAAAATTAAATTTTTTTATTGCTTAATCAACAAAATTATTTTTTTTGAAGTTTATTAATTTTGAGAGAGAGAGAGTGAGTGGGGGAGGAGCAGAGAGAGAGAGGGAGACAGAAAATCCCAAGCAGGCTCCACACTGTGGGGCTCGAACTCAGGAACCATGAGATCATGACCCGAGCCAAAACCAAGAGCCAGACGCTTAACCGACTGAGCCACCCAGGTGCCCCATTAATCAACAAAATTCCTAAGTGAAACTGCTTTTTCCTCCCTTCGACCTCTGACTATAGTGAAGAATTCAGTGATTACTGTTACAGTTTGGTACCCCAGCTTTGATTTATGCTACCTAACCATTGCTTTTGCACAATAAATGCGAATGCCAGCACAGTGGAAAGACACGTCACGTCTTAGTGTTATAAAGATAATTTGGGCCTTGTTGACCTTTAGACACTCCAGGGTCCACGGACCGTATTTTGAGAAGCACTGTAATAGTATATCATAGGGACCATAGGATATGTGTATTTTCAGTTTTACTAAGTATTGCTAAACTTCTCCCCAAATTGATTATCCCACTTTATGCTCTGTAGCAATTAAAATACTGTTTGGCCATGAATCACAAAGACCCAGGATAACAGTGTCTTAAGTAAAAGGGAAATTTTAGTGTTGCTGTGTGTGGTTGAACACACAGAATACACTTAGTGGGGTCCCTGGAATCACACAGTACACGGCATGTACAACTTTATGCAGTTTACATAAGATAATTTTATTTATCTCATGTAAGAGTTTAGAGGTAGCCGTCCCTGGGCTTGAATGGTGGCTCTATTCCATGAAGTCTGTAAAGATCTAGGTTTCTTTTGTTTTCTTCTGCCTTTATGTCCTCCATTCCCAAGGTTACTTCATGATCCAAGATGACTGCTCCAACAAGTGCTTCCATTTTTAGCCAGTAAGGATAAGGATGGGCACAAATGCCTCATGCCAGTGATCTCCTAAGGGAAATACCTGGATGCTGCCCTGTGCCACTAGTGCAAGGGGGACTGAAATACGTATTTATTTTGGAAGGCTAAATGGCTGACTGAAAATCAGGGATTCTAAAATCATAGAGGAACAGGAGAAGAGATATTGGGGGACAATTGGCAGTTTCTGCTGCAGTACTCTCTTTTGGCCATTCTTGTTATCTGTGCACTCTGCTGTATCTGGAACAAGCTCACTTCATCCCTAAGGGAGACCATTTGTAACAGTTCCAACAGTTGCAGCATCCAGCTCACAGTTTAGGTTCTCTGAGTTATGTACAGTTTGTTCAAAAGGGTCTGATGTAGATTCTTGTGGTCCAGTGGTTTAAAAATGAAATGATATGTTATTTGTTCTCCCAACATAATCAATGTACAGTAGCTTATAAATTTAGTGATTTATAAACTGAAAAATATTTTATGTGTCCCAAATATGCAATGAGAGAGTAAGAATAGGATAAAAGGTAAAACCTCTATTTAGAAAAGGCAACATGGGAAATATATCAGTCTATGGTCTGTGGCAATTTCCAAATCCTATTAAGCATGAATAATGAAGACCTCTACCCTGGAAGAAGAGAAAGTTACTTGTTTTGAAAGCTCCCAGCTCTGTCCTTTAGGGTTCTTCCTTGTTTTATGCTTCATGTTCACATCTGGAGAGGGCACTGAAGAGTATTCTCTTGTATACTACACAGCAGGCTGCTTGTGTAGAATAACTTGGGGGAGGGACCCCATCGAAGATTTCTGGAACTCTTTCTCTGAGTTGATCCTCTCTCTCTCTGTCTGAAAATTCCAAATACCTTGGCCTCTGCAAGCTCTAACTCTGTCTTTTAAACTCACCATGACTGCCACACTCTGATTTCTGGAAGTTCCTGCAGTCCAGAAGTCCCTCTATGTGGAAAATGAGAGCAATCATAGGCTTTATGTCATTGATTCCCTCAGGGAACACAGTCCTGTGCTGTCCTTTGTCCAATGTCTGAAAATAGTTGCTCCCTATATTTTGTTCAGTTTTCTGGGGTTTCGTACACACCCCCTTTGGAAGGAAGGAAAGTCTGATAGCAGTTATTCCATAATGGCTGGAAGCCATTTAAAAAATAATAAATAATTCTTTAAAAATCATAAATAATTGTTGAATGTTATAAACCTCACATCTATTGAGATGCTTATGCAAATTTCCTCTTAGTCCATGAATGTGGTGGGTTACCATTGGAAGTGAAAGTGAGATATTGAACCATCCTTGGATTTCTGGGATCAGAATGCATTTACAAATATAAACTGTTGAGTTTCATTATCTAGTATTTTGTTGGGAATTTTGTATATATGCTTGTAAGTGAAATAGACATATAATTCATTAATTTTCTTGAGCTAGTCTTACATGTTGTAGTTTCTTTTCTTTAAAACAATTTTTTTTAATGTTTATTTATTTTTGAGAGAGACAGAGACAGAATGCGAGTGGGTTGGGGCAGAGAGAGAGGGAGGCACAGAATCCGAAGCAGGCTCCAGGCTCCGAGCTGTCAGCACAGAGCCCAATGTGGGTCTTGAACTCACGAGCTGTGAGATCATGACCTGAGCCGAAGTCAGACGCTCAACCAACTGAGCCACTCAGGCGCCCCTATAGTTTCTTTTCATAAAATGAATGCAAATGTAATATGGCAAGCTAGATTCCTAAATAGAACTTCCTGATGAAAATGTTTTGGACTTTTTTTTTTTTTTTTGAGATATATATAGAGAGAGAGAGCATGCGAAAACAGGAGAGGGGCAGAGGGAGACAAAGAGAGAATCTTAAGCAGCCTCCACGCCCAGTGTGGAGCCCAACGCAGGGCTCAATCTCACAACCATGAGATTGTGACTGGACCTGAAATCAAGAGTCAGATGCTTAACCAACTGAGCCACCCAGGTGCCCCATAAAATGAAGGATAAACCAAAAAATAACAAGTGTCGGCAAGGATGTGGAGAAAAAGGAATCCTCATGCATTATTGGTAAGAATGCAAACTGGTACAGCCACTGTGAAAACAGTATGGAGGTTCCTCAAAAAATTAAAAATAGAAATACCGTATGATCCAGTAATTAATACTGGGTATTTACCCAAAGAAAACAAACACCATTTCAAAAAGATATATGCACCCATATGTTTATTGCAGCATTATCTAGAATAGCCAAGATATGGAAGCAGCCAATGTCCAATGATAGAAGAATGGATATATACACACATATGTTTTATACACACATACATATAGAATATATATACACACATACACATACACATATAATGGATTATTACTCAGCAATGAAAAAGAATGAGATCTTGCCATTTGCGACTACATGGATGGACTTTAGAGGGTATTACTCTAAGTCAAGTAAGTCAAACAGAGAAAGACACATACCATATGATTTCACTTACATGTGGAATCTAAAAAACAAAACAAACAAACAAAAAGCAGAAACAGACCCATAAATACAGAGAACAAACTAATGGGGTGGGGGGTGGGCAGAATGGGTGAAGGGGAGTGAGAGACACAGGCTTCCAGTTATGGGATAAATGGGAATGTAAGGGAATACAAGGTAGAGCATAGGGAATACAGTCAGTGGTCTTGTAACAGCATTGTGTGATGACAGATGGTGAGCACAACATAATGCATAGACTTGTCCAATCTCTATGTTGTACACCTGAAACTAACGTAACATTATGTGTCAACTATACTTCAGTAAAAGAATGTAGGACAAACTGTTTTCTTAAAAAGTGTTTTCAAAAGTCATTGATGATCTAATAAGAAAATAAGGGACGAAGTAAGAAGGGAGGCCAGAGGGGCAGTGGAGCACAGCATACTGTGTTCGATCAGAGCCATTTGATGAACAGAGAGAATTTGATTGGGGTTTTATAGCCTATGCTATGAATAAATAGTTAAATAGTGTCCTCCCCCACAGTGCATACCCACCCAGAACCTCAGAATGTGACCGTATTGGGGTACCTGGTTGGCTCAGTCAGTGGAGTGTGCAGCTCTTGATCTTAAGGTCATGAGTTCAAGCCTCACCTTGGGCATAGAGCCTACCTAAAAAAAAAGTGCCCTTATTTATAAAGTGTCTTTGCAGATAAAATTAGTTAAAATAAAGTCACACTGGATTAGGGTGGGTCCTAATCCGATTACTGGTATCCTTATAATAAGAGAGAAATTTGGGCACCTGGGTGGCTCAAGTCATTAGGTATCTGACTTTGGCTCAGGTCATGATCTCACAGTTTGTGAGCTCGTGCCCTGCTTCAGGTGAGTTCGGGCTGCACTTCTGGTGAGCCCCGTTTCTCTCTCTCTTTCTCTCCCTCTGTCTCTCTGTCCATGCTCACTTGTGTCCCCCGCCTCAATCAACAATTTTTTTTTAATAGAGAGTAATTTTAAAAATAGGGATATTTGGACACAGACACAAAAACCTAGGAGAGAAGCTCATGGGACAATGTAGGCAGAGACTGGAGGGATGCATTTATGAACCAAGGAGCTGGAAACCACCAGAAGCTGGGAAGAGGCAAGGGAGAACCCTCTCCTAGACCCTTTGGAGAGAGTCTCGCCCTGCTGACATGTTGACTTGGGGCTTCTAGCCTCCAGAAATACGAGAGAACAAATTTTTGTTGTTGAAGCCACCAACTTTGTGGTACTTTTTAATGGCAGCCCTAGAAAATGAATATGTACCCTTTGAAACGCAGAAGACAGAGACAAATCAGAGTCTGTTAAGGAGGAGAATTTAATAAGAAACCAATCCTCTGCAAACCTTGGACTTCAAAGAGTTAAACCCTCAGTATTAGGGTGAATTAGAGAAATACTCTGTCCTTCGGGGAGTGCAGAGAAAATTATTTCAAATTTGGGGTGAAGTGAAGTGTGTGTGTGTGTGTGTGTGTGTGTGTGTGTGTCTGTGTGTGTGTGTGTGTGTGTGTGTGCGCGCGCGCAAGAGAGAGACAGAGATGCTGAAAACTTAGAAGAGGAAGCTGGCCCTCATGTAGGTTGGCAGTTCAAGTTCATATGGTCAGGGTGCTCCAAGAACCCTTCGATGGGACATTGAATATAGAGTGACCTCAGGTTGCTAATGCTTATAGGTGCCTGGTAGACAAAATACAAACTCTCCCTGGTGGTTTCTACCTCCTCCTAGGCCACAGAGTTTCCCACGAATGCAATCCCAAGGCTAATGGGCATCCCTAAGTTTAAAAAAAAAAAAAGGTGATGAATGATAATGAGGGATCATGAGAACAAACCAGCAGTAACCACAGACAGTACGCTTCAGGTAATGGAATTATCAAATGTTTTACAAAAGGCCTATGTTCAATATCATTTAAGTAATAAATGGTAAGGCTGAAAATATGTGTGGAAACTGAGAAACTATGAAGAATAATCAAACTTTCTGAAAAGAAGTTCCAGACGGAAGTTCTAAAATAAAGTTTTAATTTAGTTTATGTTTCACTTGAATTTTAATTTCAAATAAATGTAAAACTCAGTGCGCAGCTTGAATAACAGCAAATAATAAACAACTGAAGAGTGAATGCATGAACTAAGAGATAAATGAGAATCAATTATCCTGGATATTGCCTGGAAGACGTACAGGCATTAAGAGCCACAGAGGCTAGAATGAGAAGGTCCACGGGGTCTGAGTGGGGCCCCCGGTGAGAAAGAGGAAATGGGGGAGGCGATATTCAAGGACACATTGGCTGTGAAATTTGTAAACTGAGGAAACTATATGGAGAAATCCATATGGTTAAGAGGCTCAGGGGGAGCCTGGGTGGCGTCCGACTGTTGATCTTGGCTCAGGTCATGATCTCACGGTTCATGAGTTCGAGCCCCATGTTGGGCTCTGAGCTGACAGCCTGGAGCCTGCTTAGGATTCTCTGTCTCCCTCTCTCTGCCCCTCCCCCTCTAACTCTCTCTGCTTCTCTCTCTCTCTCTCTCTCAAAAATAAATAAACATAAAAAAAAGGTTAGTAAACCTCAGGCCGAAAAAAAACAGAAAAACAAATGGACACCTAGATCCACTGTATTGAAACTTCAGAAACCCAAAGACAAAGGAGAAAGTCCTAAATGAAGCTGGAGAGGAAAGAGAAATGGTCTTCAAGAGAATGGGGGACTGAGAAATGACTTCTTGCAGCAACAAGGCAATTCAGAAGACAGCAAAATGATACCTTTGAGATGTTGGTGGCAACAAATTACCTGACCTAGATTTCTGCATCCAGTAAAATGATTTTTGGGGAGTTAGGGCAAAATAAAGAATTTCCTAGACAAATGGAGAGTTTACTGCACAGAGCTCCCAATTAAAAAAAAATGCTAAATATTGTATGTCAGGCAAAAGGAAAGGGTATCACAGGAAGGTCTGAGGTGCAAGTAAGGAAGAATACATAAAGAGGTAAACATTTGGGTAAATCTAAGTAAACATTGACTCTTTAAAGCAAAAATAACAATTCCAGGGCACGTGGGTCGCTCAGTCAGTTAAGCATCTGACTTCGGCTCAGGTCATGACCTCACAGCTTGTGGGTTTGAGACCCGCATCAGGCTCTGTGCTGACAGCTCAGAGCCTGGAGTCTGCTTCAGATCCTGTGTCTCCCTCTCTCTCTGCCTCTCCCCTGCTTGTGCTCTGTCTCTGTCTCTGTCTTTCTCAAAAATAAATAAACATTAAAAAAACTTTTTAGGGGTACCTGGGTGGCTCAGTCCGTTAAGCGTCCGACTTCGGCTCAGGTCATGATCTCATGGTCTGTGAGTTCCAGCCCCGCGTCGGGCTCTGTGCTGACAGTTCAGAGCCTGGAGCCTGCTTCGGATTCTGTGTCTCCCTCTCTATCTGCCCCTCCCCTGCTCATGCTCTGTCTTTCTCTGTCTCAAAAATAAGTAAAAACACTAAAAAGAAAAAAAAAACCTTTTTAAAGCAAAAATAACAATTCCTTGTGTGTCTCTAAAAGGAAAATTAAAATGTACAATGAAATTTAATTGGGACTGCAGTGAATCCAGTTGGAGTCTTCTAGGGTCTTTATGCTGTTCAGGAAGAGGATAGAAACATCCATTAACTTTAGGCTTTGTTAAGAGTAAACTGGGTGTCATAAGTAAAAGGGTGCCTTAGATCAGATTCTTTCAAAAATAGGGGCTGGGACAAGGGTTCAGGGGTGAGTAGCTTATTTGGAGGTACAGGAAATGAAGGTGACAGGGTGGGAGGAGGAGGCAGGGACGAGAAAAAGGGGCATCATGCCAGTGGCCTGGTCCTTGTTATCTAACCTGTAGTCTGTGCTGCAAGATTGATAAAGGCAATTTTTGTCAACCAAATAAGGTAATTATGCTGGAATTTCTAGGGTAACAAGTTTGTGAGTGGAAGAGGCCTTGTACATCTCCACTCTGGGCCTCCCACAACCTTTCAGGACCTCTCCCTGGTCAGGCTGACCACTGTCTAGTGTGTCTTTGGGAAGGACAGGGGAAACTTGAGAAGCCATTCTCACCAAATATTCCCCAGCCTGATATTTCCTGGAGTGCTTTGCTGGGGTAGTCCCTTTGCACTCATCACAACAAATGGGAAGGTCTCTGAGATTCATGTTGTCAAGGCTCCAGTATAGTCCCATGTGGGACAATGATACTGGTCAAGTGTGAAGACTCATGTGAAAACGTACAGTCCTCTTCTGTATTCAATTTTTATGTAACTGTCTTTGGGTGTCCTACTCTGTATGAAGAAATGTTTTAAGACATTGAGATTTCAGAGACTGTTGCTATTTCCTAAGAGTAACCATCCCTTAAAAAACTTCAACTCTGATTTATTGTCATGACCATTTTCCTTATTGGTAGAAATCTGTTTTCTGAAAGGCATAACTGTTTGTGAGATTCCTTTCTTAAACCATAAAGGATATTGTTTTACTGTCTTTTTCTTGAAGGCATAACAATATCTGTAAACCCCATGACTTTGGATTCCTTGTTTATTCCTAGATTTTGCTTGTTTGCTGATGGAAATGATCCAGAAGAGAAGGAGACATTGATGATGCAAGAGAGAAGAGCTCGAATGGCAATGAGAACAATGAGAGGGTCACCGTACTGGAGATCTGTGGCTTTAGAACATGGCCCCCAATTCCTTGACACTCCTCCTACTGCCTACTGAGAGGTGGGTCTATGACCTCTCTCTTGAATCTGGAGGGTCTTGGGACTACTTTGACCAATAGGTATGAAAGTCATATAGCAGAAGTGATGCCATATGACTTTCAAAGCTATATCATAAAAGGCCATGCAGCTTCTGCCTGGCCCTCCTAGGATACTCACTCTGGAGGAAGCCAGCCATCTTGTAAAAAGTCCAGTTACCCTGAGACTATACCATGCCAGAGAGGCCAGGTGTAGGTGCTGGTTGACAGCCCCAGCTGAGCTCTCAGTCAATAGTCAATATCAACTGCCAGCCTTGTGAGTGAGCCATCTTGGACATCCAGGCCAGCTGATCTCTGACAGTAACCACACCACACCAAAAGCCCCAGACAAGGACTTTTAAATTTTTTTTTCAACGTTTATTTATTTTTGGGACAGAGAGAGACAGAGCATGAACGGGGGAGGGGCAGAGAGAGAGAGAGACACACACACAGAATCGGAAACAGGCTCCAGGCTCCGAGCCATCAGCCCAGAGCCTGACGCGGGGCTCGAACTCCCGGACCGCGAGATCGTGACCTGGCTGAAGTCGGACGCTTAACCGACTGCGCCACCCAGGCGCCCCTATAAATCACAAATTTATGACTGCAAAACTGTAAGCAGAATAAAATGCTTTAAAAAAAATCAACTTAGTGATAATTTTCTACACAGCAATAGTAATTGGAACAGGCTTCTTATTGGGTCAAAGAATTGTGGGTGTCATTGTGATAATAGTAAGAAAGCAAGAAAAGTAGGAGGCGTTGGTCAGAGAACTGGATGCCTAAAATCAGAATTCAGGAGGTGGTGGGGCGCCTGGTGGCTCAGTTGGTTAAGCGTCTGACTTCGGCTCAGGTCATGATCTCGCGGTCTGTGGGTTCGGGCCCCACGCTGGGCTCTGTGCTGACGGCTCAGAGCCTGCAGCCTGCAGCCTGCTTTGGATTCTGTGTCTCCCTCTCTCTCTGCCCCTCCCCCACTCTCTCTCTCTCTCTCTCTCTCTCTCTCTCTCAAAAATAAATAAACATTAAAAAAATTCAGGAGGTGGTGAAGTTATTGGTTATGACAGCATTCCCCATAAAGTGTGGCTCTTAAGCTTTTCATCCTTTTTATAGATTTCTGTTCATAGTTTCAGCCATTGGCATTTTTGCTTTTTTTGTGTGTGGGACTTCTATGGTATATGAACAGAATAAAAGCAGATTAGTTTGCACTTACTTATTTTCTAATCTATGAGAAAATTGTCAGGAAACGTCCTCTGATTTTTTAGAATTGATCTGTGCTGAGGATTGCTGAAACTGTGTTGCTATTTCAATTTTCCCACGTAAGTCCAGTCAATTTTGTGTTTTGTAGTAACTGTCCATACCATTAGTGGACCATAGAGGAAACCGAATTATTAAAGTGGTGGAGTTGTTTAAGGGAAGGAAAAGGAGTCTGGAAGGACACTGACAATGGGTGGTTAGGAAGGCAAGAAGAAAACCAATAGTGCATGGGACCCACAGGCTGAGGGAAGAAAGAACTTCAAGGAGCGATTGATCAGCTCTCTCTCTGGATCTGTTATTTCATCCATACAAGGATGCTATGAGGATCACATGAGGTGACGTGTAGATTTGAAGAAATGTAGGAGATGTAAGGAGCATAAACCCCTTCAGGAGACTTTGCCTTTTCATATCAATGTATCTCTGAGATGGAAAGAGCAGAGTCCTGAGGGTTTGGGAGGAAACGGGTCCCAGGGTGAGGAGCAGGGAGAGAAGGAATATTGAATGATCATGATTGGGATCTGGGTCCATGCCTAGAGCTTTACATGTGTTATCTCACATGATCCTCATAGCATCAGTGTATAGATGAAGAAACGGGTCCGTAGGATTGAGTAACTTTCCCATGTTCAGAGAATTGATGGCAAGATAAAGATTAGTACCACAATCTCTCAGACTCTAAGGCTGGTGACCTTCCATTTGTGCTCTGGGGGCAAACGGAAGACTTCACAGGTAAAATTAGGAGTGGGAGCCCCAACTTCATGACCTTTATACTCCTGGAATCCGCAGGTGTATCATCTGATAAGAGGGAGGGAAGTAAGTGGAGAGGCTTGAAGAGGATTGTAGGAGTGATCATTTGAGACGGAATTTAGACATATAAGGATTCAAAGTTGGTGCAATTCCAGGCAGAAGTAAATCCTGAGGCTCTTTATGGGAGAGGTTGCTAGAGTTGAAAGAGTTGAAGACTGTTGACTGATCAGAAGTCAAGGAACTGTCTTACCATGGTGTTGTTGGATGGACCATTTATGTGGATGTCTAGTTTCACGACAAGACAGGATTGAAAGGAAGTCTGGGAAGTTGGGGTAAAAACTCTGTGAATTCTAGGGAGTGATCTGGAGTTTTGTGGGGGAAAGTCATGGAGTTGTTAATATGTCCAGACTCCTTGAACCTCAGAAATGAGGAATGTTCTTAGTGCTCCTAAAATTGAAAAGACAGCATGGAGACAAGGACTTAATGTCCCATTTATGGACTGGTGAAGTCCATAAGCCCTCTCATTCATTCATTTGCTCACTCACACATTTCCTGAGCATGTGCTGTGTTCCAGGCACTGGAGGTTCAAAGAAGAACCTCTTTGGAGGTTCAAAGAGAGCTAAGATAGTGTCTCTGCTCTCCTGTAGTTCTCATTCATTAGGGAGGATGACATAAACTATTAAGTACCATTCTTAGAAAAATACCATAATTGAGACGAAATGTAAATTGTGATTAGGCACAAAAGCAGGCACAGTCTGCCCTTGGCCGTAGGTCTTTCCCAAAGAATGATGTTGCCCTTCCCAACTTGCAAGAGCTCCTTCTGCCTTGTGGTTTCCAGGCATTAATCATTCAAGAGCCACATCCTTCCCACAGAAATAATTTAGACAAAGAAATGTCAGCGCACATAATTTCCATCAAGGGGGGAAAAGGATACTTTCATGGCACTCTTGTTGAAACTCCAGCTTCCTTCTTTAGCCAAGTCTTCTCCACAATGTCTCCCTAAACTGCCCCTCCAACCTGTCTGTGTCAACTGTACTCATAACACTGATCTGCCCTCCCTCTGCCCCGATACCTGCTGACCCTGACCTAATCTAACTCTTTGAGCTCCATTTCAACCATCGCTCTCCCCACACAGCTCCGCAACAACCAGAACACGTCAGTATCCTGAACAATGCCAATCACATAGTTGGTGCTCAAGAAATAGTTTTTCTAGTTGAATGAACATAGCCTCAGGGTTATCACCCAATTCCCAACAGTACCTCGGTCCAGTCTGCGTAGTCTGTACTGTGTCCTGAAAGTTCCGTGTTAGTCTCAATCAAGCATCCTGTGTGATTAACTTCGTATATGTGCTGCCGAAGCGAGCACCTGTGTGATTAACTTCGAATCCAGCCAGCTCAGTATCCCTGGTCAGATGTCTCTGTCCAGCACCGATCAGCAAGATTTGGGAGAGCAGCTCCTTCAGCTGTGATCAGCTCCCGTCAGGGAAATAGCTCCTCCAGCCCAGTCAGCACGTTTTAGGGAGAAATCTCCGGCGGCCCAATCAGCACCCTTTGTGGGACAGCTCCAACCAGCCCTGATCAGCACCCAGAGGCGGACAGCTCCCTCAGCCCCTTAGGACCCGCAGCCAGCCCAGCCTCGGTCTCCATCCCCTCAGACCCAGGCTTGGGACCCCAACTCTTCTGATTCGTCGGGACGTCAGCTCAGCTCCGGGGCGGCACCCGCCCCTCCACGAGCCCCCACAATCCAATCCCACGGTTAACCAGAGGTCTGTGGACCCAGACAGCTGCCTTCCTCCACTTTCCCACCGTAGGGTTCTCATTTAAGGGCCTCACTCTGTCTCTCCCCACCCGCAGACCCTCCTGTACATATACCTAACCCTCATCCCCGCCAATCCGCTTCTCACCTGCTCCCCCCACCCCGAGAAAAACCCCAAACCCAATCGCTCCCGAACCAGAGCCTCTCAGTCAAACCATCTTCTCTCCTCCAACCAGCTTCCCCGCCGTCCCCCTCCCTCCCTCCTCTGTCCCCTCCCTCCTCTCCCGGATCCTCCCTCCCCTCCTCCCCTCCCCCTGCGGCGCTGCCGCTCGCCTGCCGCGGTGTCCTGGCAGGGTGTCGAGGTGTGTCGGCGGGCGGGGTGTCGCAGGGCGTGTCACGAGGTGACTCGGGGAGGGCTGAGGACCGAGGGAGGGAGCGACGAAGGGCGTGCGGGGCCGTCGCTCCGCGCACCCCTCCCCCCGCCGCAGTCGGCAGGCCTTTCCCCGGAGAAGATGGCGGATCGGGCGGAGATGTTTTCTCTTTCCACCTTTCACTCGCTGTCGCCGCCAGGCTGCAGGTACGCACTCTGGCGCCCCGGGCCTCGGCAGGCCCTTATCTTCCTGCAGCCCCCGCCCCGACCCATCCCCAGCCTCCTCCTCCGACCCGGGCCTGCCACCCCACCCCCATCGCCTTTGGGGACCCAAGCCCCAGTCCCCTGTCTGGTCCTAAGGCCTCTGACTCCTGTACATCCTCCTCCTTCCCTTCAGGGTCTATTTTTGTCCTCCGCTCCTCCCCCTTCTCCAAGGCCTAATGCCCCTACCCCCCTATCCCGCTAGGACCCTGTGCCGCACCCAGCTGGGGCAGCTGACCCCTCAAGGGTGGAGGACCTGGGTTGAGCCTTTGAGGGGCAGCCTGTCTGGGCAGGATGCTGAGCCGCCCTCTGTGCTTGGCAGTGTCCTTTTGGCCTTGCTGGGCCTCTCTTTGCCGAAGGCCTGTCTTGGCCTGTAAAGCTCCGGGAGGGAGAGAGTTGAAATCAAGCCTGGAGCCCTGGGGGAAGGGACTGAGGTGGGGAGAAGGTTGGACCTTTGGGTGTAGACCTGCCTTAGGCAGAATGGGAGACAAAGTGGCTAGACTCTGCTCTCAGAGCAGGCCCACCTGAACGCACCCCCCCCTTCTGCTGCTGCAGCTTCAGCTCCCCCTTCCCCCCCTTCCCCCACTCTGCTCAGACTGACTCCCCTGGGGCTGAAGCTGTGACCCAGAGGGGCCTGTAGCCTGGAGGAGAGAGGAGGAGGGGGTGGGGAGGATTGGGGGGACAGATGGCTCTTCTGGACTGGTCATGGCTCAGATTGTGGGGGATCCACTGAAGAGCAGAGCTTGGGGTTCAAGGTGATGGCAGGATGTGGATCTGAGAATTGGGGTTTCTGGAGACCATGGGGCCTAGCAGCTGGGGGTTCCTCCTTAGGACCAGCCTCCAGACAGGGAGGGAGTCCAGGGGTGGTGGCTCCCTCAGGAGCCCTGTCCTTGCTCTCTGACCCTGGTCCCCTCCCCAGGCCCCCCCAGGACATAAGCCTGGAAGAATTTGACGATGAGGACCTGTCTGAGATCACCGATGACTGTGGCCTGGGCCTCAGCTATGACTCGGACCACTGCGAGAAGGTGGGAAATGGGCTGGGGTCATGGAACCCTGTTAAGGGAGAACTTCACTTTGGATCTGTTTAATGCTCACTTGGAGTTTTAGGGTGGGTCTGCGCTCAGCCTTGAAATAGAAATCCTTTGACTCCCCCCTCCCTTTTGGCCTCCTGGTCCAGGGTCTTCCTTGATATCAAACCTCTCTTTTCTCAGACTCTATGCCCTCCACAGAGGGCCGTCCCTAGCATTCCTCCCCTGGTCCTGTCACTGGGCTAGCTTGGGGGAGGGGAGGTGTGCCTATGGTTTGGGTGCCTTCTGTCTTCAGACTACTTTCTAGGAAGATCTAACCCCTTCCAGCTGCCATCTCCTTCCTAACCCTATCCCCACCTCTCAAGCTTCCACATATCTGCCCTACGTCTCCACCCCAATCTTTTCTCCTCCCCATCTCCTCCTTCTTCCCTTCTCCCTCCCTTTCTCCACGTTTTTGTTTTTACTCACTCTAGAACATTTCTGAGGAACTGCCATGTGGCAAGTGCTGGGGGCTTCCAGGTGTGTGGAAGGAGAATGGGACCAATGTGGCCCTTGCCCTTGGGAGCTTCTAACTCAGTAGGGGAGAAAGTCATAAGAGGCAATGGCTGGCTGCCTGAGTGTCAAGGACTGGGCTCCTAGGTGCACTGAGGGGGAAGGGAACTCAACAGAGACTGAAGCCATTAGGGAGATTTTCTGGTGGAAATGGCACACAACCTTGCCCTTAGGGACGACTAGCTGGGGTTGGGCAGGTGAGGGAAGTAGGGAGTGGAGGAAAGTGATTAACTGTGTCAAAGGCCCTGAGGTGGGTGCAAGCTTGGTTTATCCTGGGCTGTCTTCATGCATTCCACTTAGCATCCACAGGCTAAGTCTTGTTTTCGGTGTAGGGTACACAATATGGACATGGCCCTGCTCTGGTGAGGCTTGCAGCTTGCTGGGGGTGTAGAGTAATTGTGAGTTGTGTCAAAGTGCTATGAAGGCAGGAGTGCTGGTGTCAAATGTGACGAGGTTTGGGAGCAACATGAGGATGGCAGGTGGGCTGCGGCCACTCTGAGAATTTCTGTCACTTAAGCTTAAGAGTCTGGGCTCTTAGCAAGAACTGAAGGGATCCTTTTGTATCTTATGCAGGTTGAAAAACAAACAAATAAACAACTGATCAGCTGATGGGGAGCAGAGTGAACTGGAGTCTTCTCTCCCTTAACTTACAGTTTTCTGCTTTCCCCTTTCCTGGCACCTGGAACCCCCGGTCACTATTGAGCTCTGGCCCAGCTCTGCCTGTCCCTCCTTCTTGCAGGACAGTCTCTCCCTGGGACGTTCGGAGCAGCCGCACCCCATCTGCTCCTTCCAGGATGACTTCCAGGAGTTTGAGATGATCGATGACAATGAAGAGGAGGAGGAGGAAGAAGAGGAGGAGGAGGAGGAAGAAGAGGAGGAAGGAGAAGGGGAGGGCAAGGAGGGAGGAGGCCCTGGCTTAGAGGCCCCTGCCCCAGAGGAGGCCCTGATCCCCTCCCCCTCCATGGAGGAGCCCCACAAGAATCGGCCCACCACGCTCCACCTGACTACACTGGGAGCCCAGGTGAGCATCCAGACCCACCTACAGCACCCTGGAACTAAACCTGGGTTTCCACCATCTGGAACTCTGCTCCCCATGACAGCCTGTCCTACTCCTGAGAGCTGGAGACCCTCCTCGGCACCACTGTCTTACTGCTGTTCCCCCCCCAACCCCCCCCCCCCCAGGACTCCCTGAACAACAATGGA
The DNA here is from genome assembly GCF_014898765.1 of Herpailurus yagouaroundi. Taxonomy (NCBI): domain Eukaryota; kingdom Metazoa; phylum Chordata; class Mammalia; order Carnivora; family Felidae; genus Herpailurus; species Herpailurus yagouaroundi. The sequence goes on along the minus strand of NW_024412413.1, from coordinate 159,257 downwards.
GGCTTTGCCCCAGTGCCTCCAGCTTCCTGGCAGGAAACAGTCCTGTGCTCACCTCCCCAGGAGCCCCTCAGAGGTTAGCGGGGTGGCGGTGCTGGTGGTAGGGTCACAGGAGGTGAGGGAGGGAGGAAGGGAGGAAGGGAACCGGGTGGGCTTGCTGACATATACCCCTGCTCGGCAGAGTCACCCGCCCCCCTCCAGCCCACAGACGCGAGCCCCTGCAGGGCACAGTCGCCTGTGCGCCCAGGCTGCGATTGCGAAGGGAACCGGCCGGCGGGCCCCCCCGCGCCCTGTGGGGCCTCGCCCTCGTCAGATCCTGGCATCGAGGCCGACCTGGGCAGCCGCTCCAGCGGGGGCCGCGGAGGCCGGCGCAGCAGCCAGGAGCTGTCGTCGCCAGGCTCCGACTCGGAGGACGCTGGGGCCGCACGCCTGGGGCGCATGATTTCCTCCATCTCCGAGACGGAGCTGGAGCTGAGCAGCGACGGTGGCAGTAGCAGCAGCGGCCGCTCCTCGCACCTCACCAACTCCATCGAGGAGGCCTCGTCGCCTGCCTCCGAGCCCGAGCCCGAGCCCGAGGCCCCGTGCGAGCCCCCGCGCCGCCCCGCCTTCCTGCCGGTGGGCCACGACGACACCAACAGCGAGTACGAGTCAGGGTCCGAGTCCGAGCCAGACCTCAGCGAGGACGCCGACTCGCCCTGGCTGCTCAGCAACCTCGTGAGCCGCATGATCTCCGAGGGCTCCTCGCCCATCCGCTGCCCTGGCCAGTGTCTGTCCCCCGCGTCGCGTCCCTCGGGGGAGCCCGTGTCGCCGGCTGGCGGGGCCACACAGGCCCCTGAGGCGGCTGCGGGGCCGGGCGGCGTGGAGCTGGTGGACATAGAGACGCTGTGCGGGCCGCCGCCGCCCGTGCCCTCGGCACCCCGGCCCGGCCCTGCGCAGCCCGGGCCCTGCCTCTTCCTCAGCAACCCCACACGCGACACGATCACGCCGCTGTGGGCCGCTCCGGGCCGCGGTGCCCGTCCCGGCCGCGCCTGCTCCGCCGCCTGCTCGGAGGAGGACGACGACGAGGAGGAAGAGGAAGAGGATGACACTGAAGACAAGGCGGGGCCCCCTGGGGGCCGGAGCGCGGGCCCCGCCGCGCCGCTGGACGCCTCGCTGGTGTACGATGCGGTCAAGTACACGCTGGTGGTGGACGAGCACACGCAGCTAGAGCTGGTGAGCCTTCGGCGCTGCGCTGGCCTCGGGGAGGACAGCGAGGAGGACAGCGGCGGGGAGGCCAGCGAGGAGGACAGCGGCGGGGAGGCCAGCGAGGAAGAGACAGCAGCTGCACTTCTGAGTGGCGGTCAGGGCCCGGAGGACGCCTCCCCAGACAGCCCTGACCTCACCTTCTCCAAGAAGTTCCTCAATGTCTTTGTCAACAGCACATCTCGTTCTTCCAGTGAGTGGGAAGTGGGGGAAGGGGGACGGTCCCGGGGAGCAGGCAGGCCCCCAGAGTGCGCCCAGGGCAGCCTGAGGTCCCTCACAGGGCGGGGACGCCTGCGGGGATCGATGCTCCTCCTCGCCCCGATGGGCCGGTTCCCTTTCCCTCCCTGACTCAGGACGACCTACAACAGACTGTTGGGGGGAGGAAGTTGGCCAGGCCTTCAAGTACTTTCCTTTCCCACCTCTGAGTCTGTCTTTCCCTGTCTCTGTCACTCAGGCACCGAGTCCTTTGGCCTTTTTTCCTGCTTGGTCAACGGGGAGGAGCGAGAGCAAACCCATCGGGCCGTCTTCAGGTACTGCCTCCTCAGGTGCCGGCAGTGATCCCCAAGCTCGGTCTGCAGACACCGTTGGGCCCGGGGGGACGCATCCCAGCCAGTGCTGCCCCTCCTCCAGTGATCTCCCACCTCCGACCTCATCTCAGGTTCATCCCCCGCCATCCGGATGAACTGGAGCTGGATGTGGATGACCCGGTGCTGGTGGAGGCCGAGGAGGACGACTTCTGGTTCCGTGGCTTCAACATGCGCACAGGGGAGCGTGGGGTCTTCCCTGCCTTCTACGCCCACGCGGTGCCCGGCCCTGCCAAAGACCTGCTGGGTGAGGTCCCATCCCTGAGGTGTAGTTTGCTACCCAGCCGCCGCCCTCCTCCTCCCCCCCCTCCCCCCCCCGCCACTGGTCTGAGCTAGACCCCTTATGATACTCCCCTCCCCTCCCCACCCCTCCAGGGAGCAAGCGGAGTCCCTGCTGGGTGGAGCGCTTCGACGTGCAGTTCCTGGGCTCTGTAGAGGTGCCCTGTCACCAGGGCAATGGCATCCTGTGTGCGGCCATGCAGAAGGTCAGTCTGGAGGCAGGGGTCCACCTCAGTCCTGTAGGCTTGCACAGCCTCTGGAGGCCCCAGGCCTCTGACCACAGAGGGTTCAGGTGGGGCCTTGGGAGCCTCAGGGGGCAGGGATCCCAGCTCTGATTCAGAGGCCTGGTCAGAGGGCAGAGCTTGGCAGCTGCCTCCCAGCACCTTGGGGTCTCTTGGCGGGTTCAGTGGGACCTCTACTTTCCTGCAGTCCGTCTTCTTTTTGTCTGCAAATCAAGACCAACTCTCACTCCGTCATTTGCTCCCTCATTTGTTCTTAGTCAACATTTAATGAGCACCTGCCCTCTACTGGTCCTGTGACTGAGTAGAAAAGCAGCCGAAGAGCAGGACGGCCCTGTGCCTGAGAACTCCCATCCAGCTCGTGGGGTGGGCAGCGAGGAGGCCGGGGGTGGTGGGAGCTGGAGGAACAGAAGGAAATGGCAGGCTTTGTGCAGAGAGGTGACCAGGTGGTCCTGAGCCTAAGGAATGGCCAAGACCCCTGGCTCACACGTTCGAGAGTCAGTGCCAAGAGCGTTCATCCATAATGCAAATGTTGCACCAAGGGGAGACGAAGACACCCTTGTAGGCCCTTGAGACCCTCTCTCCCTAACTTCTTCCCCAGATTGCTACTGCCCGGAAGCTGACGGTCCACCTGCGTCCTCCTGCCTCCTGTGACCTTGAGATTTCCCTTCGGGGGGTCAAGCTGAGTCTAAGCGGAGGACCTGAGGTGGGGGTGTAGGGGTCTGAGGCACAGGGGAGGCTGGGGACGGGCTAAGGCAAGAGGGTCCGACGGAGGGAGGGTGGCAGGGGTGCCAGGAGTGGCTCCAGGCCCTCCGTCTAACTTGGCAGACGCCTGCCGCCTCTGCTCTAGTTCCAGCATTGCAGCCACTTCTTCCAGATGAAGAACATCTCCTTCTGTGGCTGCCATCCCCGCAACAGCTGGTGAGAGCCTTCTCTTCCTCAGAGTCCCCATAAAACCCAAGGGCCGCCCCTCTATGAGTCCCGTCCTCCACCGCCCTGACTGCCCCGCCTGCAGCCACGTGGCTCTGTGAGTTGAGCCCTTACATGGCGCCCGCTCTGCACTGGGCTCAGGAGACATGGCTAAAACAAGCTCCCATCTGGTCCGGGTGGGGAAACAGACACCTAGACAAGTAAGCACTAGAAGCATCTATCGGGGCCTGGCAGATGTCGCTATGGGGCTCCAGTGAGCAGACCTGTAGAGAGGTGGGTGAGTTCTCATGGGATGCAGGTGGGGACTGGAAAGCATTCTGTGAGCCTTGGAAGACAAGTAAGTAACGGGGCAGGTCTTGGTAGGGAGCCAGTTGAGCCAAGGCTCTGGGTGGGGGGCATTAGGTGTCTTGGGGAACAGCTGGAATGAGGCTGGAGGGACACTAGGAGTACCGGTGCCCTTTGACTCTGTCAAAGAGCTTGTATTTCATCCCATTTGCAGTGGTGTCGCTGAATGTGACTCAGTTGGGTTGACCAGCTGGCTTGTCAGGATGCAGAGCTGGATAGAGTGTCAGGGCTCGGACCGAACAGCAGGGCGCTCGGGCACCACAGGACTGGTCTGCATGGAGGCCACACCCGCACGGGCGGCGGGCTGAGGGTGGCACTACTGGGAGGGAGACTGCATGCGCCACAAGCTCAGGTCTAGACACCTTAACACGACCCAAGTGCAAGCCCGTGAGAGAAGGATGGTCAGACCAGTGGTTTAGGATTCAAGCAGTGGAGGTGGTGGGTGGAGGGGAGGGGACACAGGAGCTGCCCTCCTGGCCCAGACCTTCCTAACACGTATTACTCCAGAACTCGGTGCAGCCCTTCATGGTAAGGAGGCGCTGAGCAAATAGCGTTAGGCGAAGGGGTAGCTCATTTCCTTGTGAAGGAGGCAGCGGGTCCGGAATGTGCCGGATGAAACTGGAGTACGCGGCTTGTTAGGTCACAGATTGCCACAAGTACTCCTGCGCTGCCACAGACTGGCCGTGCGTCCTTGGGCAGGTTTCTGACTGCCTCGGCGCCTCATTTCCATCATCTAGAGACAGTAGAACAGGACACTGACCTCACGGAGCTGTCGTGAAGTTTATGTGAGGTGAGAACAGGAAGGGCTGAGGGTGGTGCCCAGGACTCGGTAGCCCCATCGAAGTGTCGGTGACGATAAATGTGACTGAACGCGGCGTTTGAGGTGCGGCTCTTCACCGACAGCATGAGCATGTTGTTTTGGCCGTGACACTGTCATGTGGATTCCCATGTGGCAGAACCACAGGAGCCCAATCCAGCGTGATGGGGGTTGGATGGGCCACAGTGGGGGAGACTCCAGACTCATGCCGCGGGGCTCTGACAGGCTCTCCCTCTGGACAGTAACTTTCGTTAATGTCTTCGTGAAGAGAACAGGGCAGATTCAGGGAAGAGTTGGGGCGGTGACTGAAAGGTTGTGACAGAACCAGAGTGGGAGGTGTCTCTCCACGAAGAGGGTTTTGCAGGTTGAGGGCCAACGCCATGCCCCGAATCAGAGCTCAGATAAGAGCTGCAAGAGTTTGCAGGACCAGAGATGGGACTGTGCAGGCTCACGTGACTCACATCTAGAAGGCAGGAAGGAGGCCCTGCTGTGTGCTCTGGGTGGGGAGCCACGGAGGCGGGTGGCCCTGGCGGGGCACCCCTGTCGTGGAGAAAGTAGCACAGGCCACTCACTCCTCTTAGGTGCCGAGCACTGTGCTTGCACTAGAACCCAAAAAGTCACCTTGAAATCTTGAAGTCCTGTGACCCACACACTGTCCCCTCCCCTTACTCTCCTCCGGAGCCCTCTGTCCCCGACTCCTCTCCAGATCTTAAGGGGGGCCTGAGGCGTGTGTGCTCTCACGTTCTTCTGCACCAACTCCCCTTCAGCTATTTCGGCTTCATCACCAAACACCCTCTGCTGAGCCGTTTTGCCTGCCATGTCTTTGTGTCCCAGGAGTCCATGAGGCCCGTGGCCCAGAGTGTGGGGTGAGCTGGGGTGGGGAGGGTTGGCTGGGGGGCGTGTGGGACGCAGAACTGGTGCGTGAGTGCCCGGCGGGGGGTGGGGAGAGTAGGGCTGGGAAGACAGGCAGGGAGGTGAGGTTTGTGGGGAAGGCCTGGCATGGGGTGGGGAGTTTGTACAGGAGTGAGGGGAAGGCCAGATGAGGAGCCATAGAGCTGGAGAGTTGGAAGAAGTTGGTGGAAAGCAAGTTTGCAGACGTGGGGCAGGAGCCTAGGGGGAGGGTGTTGGGGGTGGAAGAGGCATGTTGCCCCACGGGCCTGGAGAGCTGAGGAATGGGGGCCAGGGGTGACATGGGCAGGCCCAGGTGGGTGAGGAGGGAGAACTTGGGGCGTGGGGGTGCGGGTGACTCAGGTGGCCCCGAGTGGCTGGTAGATGACGCTCTCTCCCCCAGCCGCGCCTTCCTGGAGTACTACCAGGAGCACCTGGAGTACGCCTGCCCCACAGAGGACATCTACCTGGAGTAGCCGCCACCGGTCTCCTGCTGCAGGTGCAGCTGGGGCTGGGCGTGTCTCAAGAAGCCACTTGCGGCTTTGGCAAGAACTGGATTGGGGGCACGTGGGAACTGACGTCCAGGGGTTTCCTCCGTGCTCCCCAGGGGCTTCGGGAGAGAGGAGTCCGCACCTCTCCACTTTCCCTCCGATCCGTTCTTTCTCTCTGTGTCGCCCTCATCTGCCCCTTGACCTCCTCCTATCTCCTTGTTTCTGTCTCTGCCCCTCTCTGTGCCTGCAAACTCTCACCCTCTGCTCTTTACTTGGGGTCAGAACTGGGAGGGTTGTAGAGGAAGGAGAGGCTCTAGGTGGCCAGTGGCACCAAGCTCCCAGGTGATCCCCTCCTGCCCCTCCCCTGTGATTTATAAAGGAATTTTAATTTTTATAGTGAATCTCAAGGGATTATCCCATCCTTGACCACAGGGACAAAGAGAGGGACCCCCATACTGCCCTCCGTGGAGCTCAGGGGGAAGCAGGGAGGGGTTCCCCAGAAGGGGCTTGGGGGAGATTAGGAGTAGCTCTGGATGCTTACCCCAAGCCCCCAGACGCTAGGAGGAGGGCGCCCGCCCTGGCCCTGGTCGCACCAGCGTCCGCTTCGCCGCTGCACACACTCCCCGCAGTCTAGCGCCTCAATAAACTCTCTGCTTGGTGTGACACTGGCTGTTTCTGGGGAACGGTGGCACAGATAAGGGACTGGGAGCTGCCCCTGGCAGTGGGGACCGAGACTCCAGGTTGATGGAGCCGTGAGAAGTACTCTCCAAAATCATGCCGTGGACCTTCCTAGGGATTCTCCCCAAATGTGCTTGATTGGCCAGGGAGGAAGCTGGGCCCAGAGAAAGAGAGGGGGCACTGGTCACACCTGTGTGTTCCTCTGTCCACACCAGATCTCCAGGCTGGGGGTGGTCACATGGAGGAGCTGGTATAGCTCAGATCAGTGTGTGTGCATGTGTGTGTGTGTGCGTGTGCCCATGGGTGTATATGCACGCCTGTGAGTGTGTGAGAGGGAGAGCAGGGGGTCAGTCTGTTTCAATCTTAAAATTGGTGTTGAAAAAATTTTTCACAGAAATCCAGAAGAAGAAATGTGGCTATTTGTCACTAGGCCTCTAGCTGGTTGTAGATACTATCTGCCGGAGAATGGGTTTCCTGTCCCCGGTCCCCAGGTGAGCCCCAGATCTTGGGTGCTGAGGTCAGTGTGACAGGCAGGGCCTTCATGAGGGTGGGTCTGGGTCCTTCCCCCAGAGCCAGACCAGTGCAACCAACACTAGGAAGATTACAGCACAAGTTATGAAATGAGAGTGAGTGATGGGAGGGTTAGACAGATTCACTGCATATAAATTTAAAACTAGTGTCTATGAAAACCACATGCTGTGGGGATGCCCGGATGGCTCAGCTGGTTGAGCATCTGACTCGATTTTGGCTCAGGTCATGATCTCACGGTCATGAGTTTGAGCCCTGCATGGGGCTCTGTGCTGACGATGCAGAGCCTGCTTGTGATTCTCTCTCCCCCCACTCGCGTGCTATAAATAAATAAATAAGTAAATAAATAAACAGACTTAAAAAAATCACATGCCTCTAAAATAAGAGTTAATAAATGGTCTGGACCTTTGGTATGTAGACAGCCCCACCAACAGAGCAGGGACTAGCTGCGCAGTGGACACGCAGCTTACAAACCAGGACACGGGAACGTTCCAGCTCGACTGTCGAGAGTCCAAGTAGAATGTCTGTGAGGAGACTTTCCCACTAAGTTGTGAAGAGGCAGAGAGCCCTAGCTGTGTATGTTTGAAACTTGCACCCTAATGTACCTGGGCACGGAAGCATGACCCACAGATCCTCTGGGTGCATCACCAAAAGGACCCCCCCCCCCCAACCCACCTGCACTCAGCTCTTCCTTCACTCAGGTGGGAATTCTCCATGCCCTGCCCTCCTGTCCTCACTGCCTTTCTGTCTTCACTGTCCTCACTGTCCTCCTGCCCTCCTGCCCTCCTGTCCTCACTGCCCACCTGTGCTCACTGTCCTCATTCATCTCAGGAAAGGCACCACGTGCCCACCCACACCTCCACCTCAGTTCCTCCAAATCATCTCCCCATTTTTCTGTAGCATTAACCTTTCCCTCCAGCCTGGCCATGTTTGGGTGTCCTTTATCTGGAACGGCTCCCTCTTAGCAGGACCCTTCCCATACCTGCCCATCTTTCTTCCATCTCTTTGACCTCCTTTCCTGCACCTGCCTTTCTTCCCCTTTCCAGCTGCTCCTTGAATCTCAGGGTTTCCTTCTAGTTCAGCTGTGCTGTAGACCCCATCCCTGGCTGCACCCTGGGTTCTCTCTCACTGGCTTCTTCCCTTGGACTCAATGCCTTCCCTGTACAGAGCTCCAACATTCTGCCTCTGAGCAGACCACTTGGCTCAGTCGTGTGCTACACATTAACTCACCAATCCCAGCTGACACTGGAAGCCACTCCTTCAGCTGGTCAGTGGGCTGGGGCTTTGCAGAGTACTGTAAATGCAATGACCCTAATGAGAGCACTGAGGTGCAGAGGGCCCAGACAGCTCAGGAGGGGCCGTGGACACTTAGAACTCACATAAGCATCTCCCCACCTGCTCTTGTTTAACTGTGTTCTGGGTTTTACACTTTTTCTCGGGCACCTGAACTAGAGTTGCCCTAGAGACCCCGTTGCAGCCGCCTTCACCTCCACCCCGTCACCCCTAAGTCTGCCCCTTCATCCCCCCACCTCTGCCTGGATCAAACCACCTTGATGTCCGCCTATATACCTCCGTGCATCAAAAGCCTCTTCCAGGCTTCCTGCCTCAACCCGCATCTGTGAAGCCACTGGCACTTTTAACCCCATGCTTTTAAACAGAAACCTCGGCAGACACTATCCCTCCTAAACTGCAGTGGCTCCCTATCAAAACTGCCCTGTTCCTGCCCCTCTTGAGGCCCCAGTCCCTCCACCCCATTTCTGCCCTTGGAACCTCTGAGCTCCCTGTGGTCATCTGTTGTCCTCTGTATGTTGCTGGGTGACCTGTCCTGGGTGCTGGGGGACCCTGAGCCTTGGAGTTGGATTAGGGGTCTCTCCTGCTTGCTCCCCTGGCAGAGGCTGTGGAATATGAGTCCAAGACAGCAGGGGTGTGGCTGACGCCCCCTGTCCTCTGGGAGTCCAGTGCACACATGCTGAAGTCCTTGGAGCCCTGTGTGCTAAGACTCTAATGCCATGGCTCTGACTTCTGGAAACCAGGCTAAGGATAGCATTCTAAACGAAAAGCTTTGTATTCATTCTTGTTTAAAATGTTGAAAGCATAAAAATCTAAATTTTGACCAGCTAAATTAAGGTATACTTACCTAATTGAAATATCGGACAGGTATGAAAAAAGTAATAACCCAGAAAACATTTGTTATGCTATGGTAGGAAAAAAAGCGTGCAGAACCTGTGTTAGAAAAAAGAGTGAACATGAAGAAGGGCGGTCTCACTGCTTCTCTTCCTTTTTTCCTGTATGAACTTGTCTTAATTGTTTCAAGTATTATATGTGCTTATTAGAGACTCCCAAGTGCAATAGAAGCATCTACAGAAAAACTAAAAATACAAAAGTAAAGGTATATTAATTAAATGCAAACAAGAAAGGTTATTGGACCACAATAAAAGTATGCATCTCTGGACGTTGATGAGGCTTCCATGAACTTGCCCCGCAGGCAAGGCCAAGAACAGCACTTCATCACATTGTGCTCATTATCATTTTTATTAACACAATTCAAAATAGAATTTGTCTATTTTTTAAAGTGTTATTTTTCCATTATAAAGAGCACACGGTCATTATGGGAATTTTGGACACTGCAGAAAATAGAAGGAAGATAAAAAAATTCTCATATCAACTCAAAGACAACTATTGCTAATATTCTGGTGTATTTTTTCTAGTCTCCTTTCTCTCTCTCTCTCTCTCTATATATATATATATATATATTACTGAAATAAAACAAACATCCATCCATCCTGGATTTTACATTCTGCATATAGAGAACACAGTTATTTTGGGATGTCAATGAAAATATTTCAACAATAGATCATATAATAGGTGTGATGCAAAGCATTCAGCTCTAAGAGAAAACACCAGGGAGACCGATCTGATCAATTAGGGTACGAGGTGTGGAGGCTGGCTTGGCTTCTAGAAGAAGGCTACTCAGAACATAGCAGGCTCCTTCCCTTGGTCCTGGTCTTGGGTGCTTGGTCTTTGTCCTCATGACTGCCTGCAGGCTGCTGTACCTCCTGGCGCTGTGCTCCTTTTCATGACAGGAGAAGAGCACGGACAAAGGGGTAGGCAGCTGGTCTTGCAAGAGCCCCACTGAGTGTCCTGGTGAGGAGTGGGAAGGGGAGAGGCACTGGGGGGAGGAGAAGCTGGTGGAGACCCAAACTCCAGGCCTCCCTGAACCATCACCTGAAGGCTGGGGAACAGGAACATTTACCTGCTGGCTCCTGGCCCCCACCAGTTGAGAGCTGCCCCAGGAGTGTGCAGCCCACAGGCAGGCTGAGAGCAGAGTGAAGAAGCAAGTCCTTTTAGGATGGCCCAGCCAGCCACAGCTGAGGTCAGAAGGCCTGCCCCCAACTTCTGAGCCTCTCAAGCTGAGCAGTGTTTCTGACTTCCTCAAAAGAGGCACAGAGGGCAAACCCCATGACCAGGGAGCCTGGCGGAAGACCCCCCCTCCAACTGCCGGGTGGGGATCCAAGACCACCCCTGAGGATGAGGGTGATGGGACATGAATGGCACTCTCTCTGCAGAGGTGATGTTAAGGAACACCGCCTTGGTGCTGAGCAGAGCCAGGACACCGGGCTCCTTATCCCCAAAACCGCCGCCGTGAGCTGGCCTTGCCTGGCTTGCAGGTGTGGACACAGGTGTGGCGGGACCTGCACGAGTGTGAGGTGTGTGGGGGTGGGAATTGGCACATAGCATGGAATCTCTCCCCGAACATGCCCCCCACCCTGCATGGATCATGTCCTGTGGAATTGGCACATAACCCAGAAGACAGGACCCGGCACATGTCTAGCTTCCACTCCCGAGGTCACACCCACCAAATCCAAGGTCAGCTGCACTGCTACTGCTCCCTCACACCTGTGAATGAAGTCCTTTTATGCGCAGAACTTTGCAGCGAGGAGGATAAAACGGTCTACCCAAAGCTGTCTCAGCCTTCATTTGAGTTGGTGGCAAAAAGGAGAACTTTGATTTTATTTTTCATTTCTTCATGAGATTTGGAGCAGACAGGAGCAGCTGGCTCCTGGCCCCTGCCCTGTGCAAGGCCCCACCCCTGCAGAACCCCACTCACCACCCGGTGGGCCCAGGACTAGACATCCTTCATCTAGACAGAACATGCCTTCATCTAGACAGAACGTGCTGACCCTGGAGGGCACGACCTGCGCTCCTTTGGGGCATCCTGCATGAGGCTTACACGCAGAGGAGGCTGACCACCCTGCATTTGTGGGCAGCAGAGGGGCATGGAGGAAGCTCCTGGGAAGGGGGCCAGCCTGAGTGGGCTCAGCACCACCAGCCACCAGGACGTGCCCCGTTCTTCCCCAGGGACCTCCAGGTAGGGACTGGACTATGCAGCCCACATTGGGGGGGGGCGTCTCAGGGGAGGTGACCCGTCCAGTCAGGGTGGCAAAGGAGATGGAGGAAGTCATGCTGTTCAGACACAGCTCGTCTCCCAGGCAGGCCCCCCACCCAGGGGTGGCAGGGTGGGCACAGGTGGGCCCCCAGGGCTGTGCCTCATGTCTCCAGGAAGCAGTGCCCCATCTGCTACCTCAAACACAGCACATTATACTGAATCTCTGGCAGGGACCTGGATGGCAGGGACCAGTCCTCTCTCTGCCAGCCCACATTTTCTGGGATTATGGGGGTGGGGGTTAGTATTTAATTTCCTTCTGTATCAGTTAGCATTTTGTGGTCACAACCAAACTATAAAAACTGACTCTTGATAACTTAAACAAAAGGAAATTTATTGGGGGGGGGGTGCTGGAGACTCCCAGGGGAGAAAGGAAGGCTAGACAAGGGGTGCCCCAGAGGGTCAGGGGCTACCTCAGGAATGGATGGGCAGCAGCTCTGCTGTGGGCAGATGGACCGACCCCTTTCTCGTGTTCTGTGGGTTCCCCGCACCTGGAGACCCATGTCTGAGTGGGGCAGGGTCATTGGACTGACTGTCCTTCCCTTGGGGTTAGAGGGGGCTGCAGTCCCAGTAGGGCATTGGGTATTCGCTGGGGAGGGGAGGGCAGACTCTGGGCATCACGTTACAGGGTTTGCAAAGTGATGAGAAAGTGTTTCCATTCTTGCTGTGGAATCCTGGGCCAGGCCACCCCCCACCTGTTCCCTCCAGGGCCCTGGTTGCGTGTCAGCTCAGATGGCACCCTAGACCCCTCTTTCTACCTTGGGTCCCTTTCTTTTGAGACCACCTGAGGAGAGAGACTCCGTCCTCCCTCCTTGCTGTGGGGTGTGTTGTGCTGGGGCAGGGAGAGGTCAGACCTCACCCCTGTGGCTGTGACCACTCAGAGGAGGAACCAAGGAGGCTGAGGGAAGGCATAAATAAATGCACCCCTCCCTCTGTATTGCTAACCAGCCCTGGGGTCAAGGACAGGACACACTGGACAGTGGACAGGCACTGTCAGGGTGCAGCAAAGTGAGGTTACACTTAGTGTTACGGTTAGAACATGATTTGTGTGAGCACAGAGAGCCTGATAGTGTTTCTTACCTTGGACAGTGGCTGCAGGCATTGCCTGGGGAGCTCTAACAAGTGCACGGTCCTTTTGTGATTAAAAACATTCAGGGAAGAGGCGAATTTAAATATTAGTCCACGAACTGTCACTTTTGCTCCCCCTTCCAGTCACTTGGGGGTCAGGCGAGTAAGGAGTGGGTGATGGAGGGGAGGGGTGGTCTCCCTGAAGGCGCTCCTCTGCTCCAGACACCTCCTCTTCCTTCCTAACGCACCTGACGGGAAACTGCAGCACCAATGTGTTTGTTCTGTTGGTTCCAAACACACATAGCTCCTTCCAGAAGAGACTGGGTTGCCTGAGGAAGTCACTCTGTGGGAATGGAAAGCCGCCAGCCTGGTGAACGGATGAATCTTCAGCTCACAGGAAAAGGAGCTGTTTTTTTAATTAACAATAGCAGAGAAGAATGGGAAATGCAGGGATGGTGCAGACAGCATTTGGGGCCACGACAGGTGTGTGCACGAATATGTGTGCAGGCCTGTGTGTGCTGTGTGCTCACATGTATGTGCTAGTATGTGTGCATCTCTGTGCGTGTGTGCATGTTTGCAAGTGTGTGCGTACAAACATGGGCATGTGTGTGCACAAAGACTGTATGAGGAGGGTGCCTCCCACTAAAGCAGCGGAAACGATGCCAAACAAGCATTTCTGCTAAAGCATCAGAGCAAAATCAAAAGTAGTGACCGAGTGAGTGAATCTGCGTCTCTCTCGAGCCTTGGTTGCAGAGGGTGGGTTTCAGCACCCTCCTCAGATCTCCGCCAACAGAGAAGCATCCCTGATGTATTCAATTATCTCTGCATCCTCTCATGATTATGCTCTTATAGGACCAAGTACTCTCCCGTTGTGCTATTTACCAGCTAAATTCTCATTTCTCTCAAAGTATAAAAAACATGTGACAACGGAAGTGTGCACCATGTTTCCACCCTCAAGTTAGAGAACACCTGTAGCTCCTGAAATTTCCCTAGTGTCCTTTCCCAGGCAGTAGCCCACATACCCACCCTCCCCACAGGAGGAGGGATCCTCTCATGCTGGAAATCCAGCCTGAGATCTCAGGGTTGATACTCATGTCCCTTGGGAAGAGGGGTGGGTCCCCTCTGGCAATCTGCACCCCAGCACTACGCACAGCACTGGGTGACGGATAAACTACAAAGTGTGCTCCTCACCCAGGTGGGCGGCAGGCCTGGTGTCGTGCCTGGGTATTAGCATTTCTGTGGTTCTTGTTGAGTGTTTGGTCTTCGGATGCCATGCACAGACGGTGCCTGCTTCAGTTCTCAGTCCTCACTCCGAAACCAAGGCACCTGGAGGTGACCGTGTGTCCCGCTGGAGGAGAAGCTGCAGGCTGCAGGGGTGCGGCACGCCTCGCCCATCTGGGGCCAGTGCCTCCACTCCGACCACACGTGCACCTGGGCCCTCCTTATGCCGGCATCGGCGGCTGCAAGGGCCCCCAAGGAAACCATTGCCCTGAGGGGGCAGCCCTAAGACACCGTGGGATCTGGGGCGTGGTCAGTGCAGCACCAGACCAGACCAGAAGTGATGGGAGGGCCACATGGAGAACACAGAGTGGGCCTCAGCACTCTGCAGCTGACACCATAGGCTCACTCTCCAGGTCACGTGCACTCATACACGTGGCTGCCATACATCCCACTCACTCGTCTCATTCCAGCAGGACCTCTTTTGGCTGAAAGTAACATGACCCACAAGCACTGGCTTTAACAGGTAGGGTTTATTATACTGTGAGCTCTAGGAGGTAGGTGGCTGGGGACACTGGTTTAGCAGCTGCACGATGTCTGGTCAGGGGCAGCGATAGCACTGCTCCACCCTCACTGCCCCAGAGTAGGAATGCTGGAGGGGACCCAAGGATCCTGACAGACTGGCCCCGACCTTTCACTGACCAGGACTCTTAGTTACATGCCATTCCTGGACCACTCACTGCATTGGATTGTGACTGGCTCAGACTGGGTCAGGGAGAGCCCGTACGTACCTCCTACTCAATGGGCCTCTGACCACCACTGGAACGGTGGGGGTCTGTTAGGGAAGGGGACGGCTGCCTTCTGGGCCTTGGCCACCCAGACAACGCTCTTCTCTTTGAGCCAACACTGAGGGAGCATAGGCTACAGTGCGGCTCTGGAGGCACACGGGACCTGACGTCGGCAACACACAGGGTGATTCTGCACGGGCCCCACACTGCTGCGTGAGTCCTCTCTGCTGGCCTCACAGGGGGACAGCCAGGCCAGCATGCCAGGCCTGAGGGATGAGGGGTACTGGGTGGGGAGAAGGGCAGACCTCAGAGGGTACAGGACCACTCTAAGGGAGTGAGTTTGAATTTAATTCTGAGCACGATGGGAAGTCTGCAGAGTTTTGAGCAGGAACCAAACCTGATGTCTGTCTTTTCTGGGTGGAGAACGCTTGTCTGAAGTCAAAGGAGGAGGAGGGAGACAGGAAGTGTGTGGGAAAGCGGAAAATGCAGAGCTCTGGAAGGGGCAGGGGCAGGGCCCGGGGTCCATCTCAAGAGCTTATCTCCCCTGATCTGTGCCTGGAATGTGCACCTCATCACCTGCCTTCAGACAGGCTTCTCCTAAGAGCCCACGGTCCGGTTATTGAGCCTCCAGGTATGCTTCCTCCAGGGGACACCTGGTGCTCACGGGGGCTTGGCAACTTCGGGGTCTTCTGCCCACCACAGCTCACACCCACCCCACCCTGTTCCTGGCACACAAAAGCACTCAGCACAGCTCTGCATGAAGGGATGTGCTCACACTCAGGACCCAAGCTTGCATGCACTAACACATACAATCACAAAGGTTGTGGGGCAGCTCCCGGAGCCAGGATGTTTGGGTTCAGATCCCAGCCCAACCTCTTACTGGCTGGGTGACCTCAGACAAGTCGCTGGATCGCTCCATGCCTCAGTTTCCTCATTTGTAACACGGGCAGAACAGCACCTATCTCGGGGTTATCACGAGGATGAGAGGAATTATCACACCTGTAAGTACCAGCTGGTGTTATTAGCATTATCAGGTACAAACTGCCTCCACACACCCGCACCACAGCAGTCAACCATCACGTGCCCGGGTCAGGCGAGGGGCCCCCGGCTGGCCTGCACCAGTGCTGTCAGGGCTGGGGCTCTGGGCAGTGGCAGCAGGATGGCCGGGGGGTGCAGCTGGGCTGACAGCAGATCTGCAGGGCAGGGTCCTCGCCCCGGGCCATCTGGCTGGGGCTGAAGGTCAAGGCAGCATCAAACTGGGCCTTAAGCAGCTGAAGCTGCTTTAGTGCCTGCAGCGCCTCGGGCGTGACCTCAGCCACGCCTCCCAGAAGGTTGTAGTTCTCACCAGGGTCCTCAGACAGGTCGAAGAGCAGCGGGGGCTCGTGGGCAGTCAGAGGACTAGAGGCGTGGCAGGCAGGGTCCGCAGTGGTGTCGCTGTGGGCAGAGCCTGGGGAGGGGGGCATGTCTGTGCAAAGGGCAAGGGCGAGAGGAGGGACCAGGCTCTGGGGCAACAACAGGGTTGGCAGGGTTGGGGGAGAGGAAATTACCCTGGGTGAAGAAGTGCGCTTTGTACTTCCCACTCCGCACAGCAAAGACCCCGTGGACCTCGTCTGGGTAGGCCGAGTAGAAGAAGAGAGACTGCCGGGGGCTCTGGGGGCAAAGTCAGGGATCACAGGGTGGGCAGGGCCCTCCAGCACTGGTGTGCACGTACCCAGAGCCATCAGCCTGGGCCCCGGATGCGTTGCTGCCCCCTGGCCCACCCGGGAACACCACTGGCAGCACCACTTGGAGGCCACTCGCCAGAGGGTCTGCGGGGCGGAGCGGGGGGGGGCCGGGGTCTCAGCCTTGCTGGCCCTACCTTGCCTGTACCCAGCAGCAGGGGGCTGAGGTCAACACCATCCAAGGTGACGTTGGGCAGAGGGGCCCCGGTCAGGGCTGCCAGGGTTGGCAGCAGGTCCAAGGAGCTGGCCAGCTCATGGGTCACACCTGGAGGCAGAGGACGACCACTCCATGTGCCACCAGGGTGGGGGAAGTGGGGCCAGGGGTTCGTGGGCGGGAGGGGGGGCCTAAGACTGACCGGGAGCGATGTGGCCTGGCCAGAAGGCCAAGGCAGGCTCTCGGACACCCCCCTCAAAGGTGGTCCCCTTCCCGCAGCGAAGAAGGCCAGAACAGCCGCCATGGGACATTCTCATGGTCTCAGGCCTGGGACACACAAGGAGGTCGTCAGTGATGGGGCGCTCAGGGTGACCCCTGGTGACCCCAGCCCCAGAGTTACATGCTATGCATAAAAACGGCCAGCATGTGCCTGTCCCCTCTGTGTCCTGCCAAGACCAGCACGTGGCCCCTAGCCTCCCACGTGCCCTGTAGGTCACCGTGATACAGCCAGCATCTCCCCAGACACCCTTATCCTACCACGTCCTCAGCCAGTGGTCAGGATGGGAAGACCCCAGTGACCCGCGGTGAGGGACCAACCAGCATTTCCCCACCCCCTGCCCCCCTGTCAGCAAACCCATTGTCTGCAGTGAAGATGACCAGTGTCTCTCCGAGCAGCCCCAGGTCCCCCACCGCTGTCATCAGAGCCCCCACCGCTGCATCCAGTTCCATCAGGGAGTCCCCGAATGGCCCTCGGCCTGAGCGCCCCGAGAAGCTCTGCCCGCTGAACTGGGGGTAGTGGGTGTGCTGTGGGCAGAGACAGGAGTTAGCACTGGGTAGGAGTCAGGGGCAGCCCCGGGGGGTGGGTCAAGGTCACTCACGTGAGAGGCGTAGTACAGGAAAAATGGCCGGCCCTGGCGCTGGGCATCAGCCATGAGGTCACGGGCGAAAGCCACATAGCGGGCCTCAAGTCCAGGCAGCCAGGGGGGCTGTGCCTCCACGGACAGGTTGGCCAACAGCGGGATAGGGACCAGGCCCTGGTCACAGCTGCCATCACAGGGGGTGGATGGCGGAAAGCAGGTCAGGTTCTGGCAAGGGCCCTGGCGGAGCAGTTCCGTTGAGGAGTCTGGGCTGTGGGGTGGGGCTCAAGGGGTCAAGGGGAAGGGGATTGTTAGGAGGTAGGTAGGACGGTGTCTGAGGGCCCTGGAGGTTCCTACCTGATCATGGGAGTATGGGATGCCCAGGAATCGATGGAAGCCCTGGTGGGGGGGCAGAAAGGCCCCCTCAGGCCCCACCCCAAGGTGCCACTTGCCAGCTATCCCTGTGAGGTAGCCCCGGGCAGCCAGGACCTCAGCCAGGGTCACCTCCTCCAGGGGCAGACCCCCTCGGGAGCTGGGCTCCAGAACTCCAGGGTACAGGCCCATCCGAACTGGGAGTCGGCCGGTCAGGAGGGCAGCCCTATAGGACAAGTCACAGAGTCTGTGAGACAGAGAGAAACTAAGGCCGAAGTGGGCATGTGGAGGAGGAAAGATAGGGGAGAAAGATCGAGAAACGTGAACTTCTCCAAAGAGACGGAGCCTTTTGCCTCCCCCATAGGAGCCCAGAGTGAATTTGGGAGATGCTGTATGGGCTCCCCTGGCCCCCTCACTTACCGGGAGGGTGTGCATAGAGATACTGGCACATAGAAGTCGGTGAAGCGCAGCCCCCCCGCGGCCAGCTGGTCCAGGTTGGGGGTGGTGGAGCTAGGATGCCCGTAGGAGCCCAGGTCCCCATATCCCAGGTCATCAGCAAAGATCAGCATGATGTTAGGTGGGCCAGCAGTGGCCAGGCCTATGGCGAAGGCCAGAGCGAGGGCCCACAGTACCACCATGGCACACAGCACAGATGGGCCTATCACAAGAGACCCTTGGGAAGGAAAGCAAACTGGCTCCAGAGAGCTCTAACCCAAAGACCCCTAGATCCAAGCACTATCTTCCCCTGAGAACCCAGATCTCGGTACTATCCTCCCCTGAGACTCCAGGCACTATGTCTCTCCTGAGACCCCAAATCCAGGCGCTATCTTTCCCCTGAGACCCCAGATCCAGGTACTATGCTCCTCTGAGACCCCAGGCACTACCTCTCCCCTGAGACACCAGACCCAGGCACTATCCCCCTCTTGAGACCCCAGACCCAAATACTCCCGGACCCAGATAACTCCCTTCCTGAAGTCCCAGAGGACTTCCGGACTTTCCGGAGACCCCTGACCCCAACAGAACCCAGGAGACCGTAACCTGGGATATAACTCCCTGGAGACCCTGGGGGACCAGGACACCTGATTCTCAGGCGACCTGACCCTCTTCACCAGAGGTCTCAGGCTCAGGCTCGTGGTCAGAGACAGAAGTCACATGACACTGACCCGCGGGATCTGGCGCGGCTGGACGAAGGCAGTACCCGGCGGAGGACGGGGCGGGTCGGGACAGCTGGCAGCAGTGCCCTCCGCGGGCGCTTCCGCCTCGGCCCCGCCCCGCCCCCCGCCCCGTGTCCCGTGACCCTCTGCGCGCGGCGGCCGGGGACCTCGCGGGGCGGGGACGGGGCGGGGCCTCGTGGGGCGGGGACGGGGCGGGGCTTCGCGGGGGCGGGGCGGGGCCTGCTCACGCTAAGACGCGCTCCGGTTCGGCTTCGGGTCGGGGTCGGGGTCCGCGTCTGGGGCGCGGGGCGCGTACTCGGTCCCCCTCTGCACCCCGAAGCCGTTGGCGGGGTTGGCGCGGGTCAGTCTGGGGCGGCGCGCGGGTACGGGCGGGGCGAGGCCCCCAAACTCCGGGACTGGGAGACTCGGGGTCCTTTTTGAAAGGACCTGAGCACCTGGGTGTTGTGGGCATCGCTGGATGAGCAAAGCGAAATGAAAGCCGCGGAGTCAACTGTCTGCTGCTGACTTTTCCTTCAACGTTACTTTTGGTGCTTTTTCGAAACACGAGATTGCAAATTCTTTCAGACCCTTTCCCCTCCGTGCATGTGTCTGCGTGTCAGTGTGTGTGTGTGTGTGTGTGTGTGTGTGTGTGTGTGTGTGTGTGTGGTATGTGCGTGTGGTGTGTGTGCACCCCGTGTGGTGTGTGGTGTGTGTGCATGTCTGGGTGTCGGGTCTGGCCTGCCTCCCGCTTACACACTGGGAAGAACCTGCCTGCGGAGATGACTAAGCTCCATCACTGGATCGCCTTGGACAGATGACTTCACCTTTTTGCTCCCCAGTTGGTTTAGCTGTCTCAGTGAGAGGGAGCGTCCGAAGAAGGCTAGGCGGGTGTCACTGGGTGTAGTAATGGGGGGCCCCCAGCCAGCAGTTGCCCCCCGACTGCCAAGGGCAGCCTTCCAGCCTCAGGTTCCCCCACAAACTCATGTCATCCTTGTGGGACCTCTGGCCTAAGGAAGACTAGGACCTGGGTTTCTGGTTGGGGAGGCTTTCTGTGCTTCCTGACCCTGGAGCCAGCGGGACAGTGGATAGGGCCCTGGCTCGGCCTCTGGGGACTGGGGTGGGGGACCAGAACACAGCTTCCTTCCACTGGAGCCCAGCCGCCATGAAACATGAAAGCTCAAGACCGGGGAGGGTGTGGGGGAGCAAAACTGAAAGGGTAAGAACTCTCAGAGATGTGGCTGGACACTGGGTTGGGGTCAAGGCTCTGCTGACGTTGTGGGGAAAGGAAGGCACCAGTCTCTGGCCACCCATCCCCTTGGTGGCACATTCCAGGGTGGTTTCTGGGCCTTTGCGTGGGAGCGGTATGGGGTCGGGTGGCCAGGACAGAAAGTTTTTCCATGGCCCAGAAATCTTTGAACCTGTAATTGGAGCTATCACAGCTGGTCGGCGCTGTGAATCGGAGTTTAAAAGGAGTCGACCAAAAGCACTTTCTTCCCTTTTAACTGCAAGCTGGGAACTACCCCAGGCAGCTGAGGACCTGCCCTTATTCTTGGGAAGAGCCTGCCTGTGGTTGTAATGTTATGCAAATGACTGGCACTTTCCCTGTGGTTTCCGGAGGCTGCTCAGGTGTGCGCACACGGGACCGCTGAGCCAGCCCGGCCCTGACCTCCAGGTAGGGGGAAGGTCTGTGTGCTACCAGCTATGTTTGTTCAAAGCCAAGCCTCTGCAGGCGTCTGAGTCTTTTGGAGATGTGAGTTCTTTTTTGGCATTGCTGCAGGAGCTGGCAGGAGGGTCAGCTTGGGATAGAGCCCTGATGGGGGGCAGCCTGCCAGCGCGCAGGAAGTGGCTCTGGACGCCTGGGACATTGCTAATTTGGAACTGACGCCCACAGTTAGGAGAGGGGCCTTGCAGTGAGTGGTGCTGGTCTTGTCTTTCTGTACCTAGGGATAAGAGGCCTCCGTCTCCTGGGCCTGCGTGGGGTGGGTGGGGTGGGGGAGCGGCTTCAAGTGCGAACACCCAAGCTTGTATGAAGGAATTTTGTGGTGGTTTCTGGGACTGGCTGACTGTCGGGCCCCGGACACCGGAGGCCATCTGTGCAGGCTCCTTGCTCTCAGCTATCGCTGTTCCCGTTTGCTTCCCCGCAGCCACCCTGAGGTAGTGTGATTGGTCCTAGTTCCAGAAGGGCACTGCTGGTGGGTGCATGTTTCAACCAAGGGACTGAGCTTTGGTTTGCTTGACCAAACTTTAGTCAGGCTCCTGAACCTTCTTCTAGGCCCATCTGCTAAACCCAGTTTTAGCAAGAACCCTCCCCCACCACCCCCAGCTGATGTCTGATCACCTGGCCTGTCTGGCAAGAATCCTGGTAGATGGGTTTAGCCAGAACCCCTCTCACCCCTGATTGTTTCTTCTTAGTGACTTTCTGTCTACTGGCCCCCTCCTACCCTTTGGCTATTGTAGGTCAAATTTTCCTTGACCCTCATAGGGTCCCTGGTTGGGTCTGAAAATTAAACGGACAAAGACAGATTAACTGGAGAAGCCCACACATTTGTTTAATTTTATAAGTTTTACCTGACATGGGAGACTTCATACGGAAACGATCCAAAGAAACAGTTATACTTGAGGATTTTCTGCTACGTTTGATGAAGACTGGACAGCTGTGGAGGAATATGACAGGTTAAGGAGTATGAGGTTAGTTTAGTAAACTGAGGAAACTCAGCAAGGCCAGTTTGTTGGGTTCTTTCCTTTGTATGTGGCATAAGGATGCTCCTTTTCTCCTGGCGCAGGGAGGGTACCTCTCACAGGAAGGGTTGATGGCCTGTTTCAGGGGGGAAGGGAGAGAGAGGTCAGAGTGACCGTCTCAGTTCTGCTGTTTTTTCACATACCTTCAGCTTCAAATATTCAGTATGCTAAAGTGTCGTACTTTGGGGTAGCATGTTCTGAACCCCATCACTATCAGGTCCCACTTGTCCATGCTGTAATCAGAGTTGAGCCCCTGCCACATAATTTTATCACAGTGGTCTGGGTACCTACTGAGATGGTCCTGAATAAATGAAGTCTGCTTTGCCACTTTCTTTAATTGGTTAAATGTATTCTTTTAAAAAACAAACAAACTGTAGTTAGCTACCATACAGGGTTATATTAGCCTCAGATATACAAGATAGTGATCTAACAATTCTTTTTTTTTAGTGTTTATTTATGTATTTATTTTTATTTTTATTTATTTATTTTTTTTGTTTATTTATGTATTTAGACAGGAAGAGAAAGTGTGAGCAGGGGAGGGGCAGAGAGAGAGGGAGACAGAATCCCAAGCACGCTTCACGCTGTCAGCACAGAGCCTGACTCAGGCTCATCATGACCTGAGGCTAAATCAAGAGTTGGTTGCTTAAGTGACTGAGACACCCAGAACCCCTAACAATTCTTTAAAAAATGTTTTTAGGGGCGTCCTGGTGGCTCAGTCAGTTGAGCGTCTGACTCTTGATTTAGGCTCAGGTCATGATCTCACATTTTGTGGGTTCGAGTCCCACATCGGGCTCTGTGCTGACAGTGTGGAGTCTGCTTGGGATTCCTTCTCTCTCTCTCTCTGCCCCCTCCCCTCTCTCAACATAAATGAATAAGCTTAATTTTTTTTTTTTTTAATTTTAGAGAAACAGAGTGTGAGCAGGGGAGAAGGGCAGAGAGAGAGAGAGAATCTCCATGCTGAGTGTGGAGCCTGATGCGGGGCTCAATCTCACAACCTTGGGATTATGACCTGAGCTGAAATCAAGAGTCAGATACTTAACTGACTGAGCCACCTGGGCACCCCAGTGACCCAACAAATCTATACATCACCCAGTGCTCATCATTATAAGTGCATTCTTAATTCCACCCATCCCACCTACCTCCCCTCTGGTAACTATCAGTGTGTTTTCTATAGTTAAAAGACTATTTCTTGGTTTGTCTCTTTTTTATTTGTTTTGTTTCTTAAATTCTACACCTGAGTGACATCATATGGTATTTGTCTTTGTCTGACTCATTTCTTTTTTTGTTTTTCTTTCTTTATTTATGAGGGGGCGGGCAGGGGCAGAGAGGGGAGGACAGAGGATCCAAAGCAGGCTCTGCACTGACAGAAGTGAGCCCGATGTGGGGCTCAAACTTACGAACCACGAGATCATGACCTGAGCCAAAGTCGGATGCTCAACAGACTGAGCCACCCAGGCGCCCCTCTGACTGACTCATTTCACTCAGCATTATACCCTCTAGCTCCATCCATGTTGTTGCAAAAAGCAAGATTTCATTCCTTTTTATGGCTGAGTAATATTCCATTATATATATCCCACCAACTATATAATATATAATATCTACATATCTATATCTATATGTATATATATCCCACATCTTCTTTATCTGTTTGTCAGTGGACATAGGTTACTTCCATAATTTGGCATTGTGAATAATGTTGCCATAAACAAAAATGTACATATATCTTTTTGAATTGGTGTTTTCTTATTCTTTGAGTAGGGGAATTACTGGATCATATGGTGTTTCTACTTTTAACTTTTCGAGGAACCTCATACTGTTTTCCATGGTGGCTGCACCCCGCCAACTGCTTACCCACCAACTGCTTACCATTTTAACAAGTGTCATGAATAATTATTTCTTTTTTTTCACTGTTTTTATTTATTTTTGAGAGGGACAGAGAGACAGGGTGTGAGCAGGGGAGGGGCAGAGAGAGAGAGAGGGAGACACAGAACCTGAAGCAGGCTCCAGGCTCTGAGCTGTCAGCACAGAGCCCGACACAGGGCCTGAACCCACGAACCGTGAGATCATGACCTGAGCTGAAGTTGGATGTTTAACCGACTGCGCCATCCAGGCGCCCCCAAATAATTCTCTAACAAGGTGCTGACTGGGAGGTTCTCATGGCATCCACTGGAATGGAGCGGGAGGCAGGAGGGCTCCCAGGAAGGGGGTGCTGTTCTGAGCAAATAGGAGAGGGGTGCCCAGGAGTGCTGTGGCTGGCATGAAGTGGTATAGCTTTGGATGGCGCTGTCCCTTGGCCCCCTGCCCTTGGCATCTTCTAGTCTTGCACCTCTGACCTTGCTCCTCCCTATCTGAAATTCTTGACCTTGTATCAGCATGGCTGACTCCCACGTCCTTCAGGTCCATTGGGATGTCTCTTTCAGTGAGGCTTTCCCTGGTGTCTGAGCTCCCTCTCCCACCCCTCTGTCTAGTTGTGAGCTGCTGCCCTTGGCCTCTGTTGGTGGGGGAATAAGCTAATTGACACAGGCAAGGCTTAGCCTCAGCTGGCATGTAGCAAATCTGTATTATTATTCTTACCATTATTGTCCTTATGCAGTGGTGCCTGGCCAGGACTATGAGGACTTTGGCAGGGAGGGTCTTTCACAGGGGCCACAGGGGGCTAGGGAAGATAAGGCTTATCTGGGCGACAACAAGGTGGAGAGACGAAGACAACTTGTCAGTTGAGTTACAAACAGGGGTCAAGTTGGTCAAGTTTTATTCAATCTTGCGTGCAAGGGAAAACCCTTGCATCCTTAATGCCTGAGACCACTTCAAAGATCCACTCAGGGCAGGAAGGAAGATCACCAGATACACTAGTCACACTAGATACAAAACAACCTCTGGTTACAGATCACTTATCCGTGAATGACACTCAGCTGGGCTAGTGACTGGTTTCAGAACAAATTATGCCATCAGTAAAGTTCATCAGATCATTGCATGTGCATATTTCATCAGGAATGATGATTTCTTCCCAGAAGGAAGTTCTGCACAGACCAGGTGGGGGACAACTTTTCCTTGCCAGTGCTTCCAAGGAACTAGATGAAGCTCAGAATGAACATCTTCCAGAGCAGATCCAATACTTAGCAGCAGACTTTAGACCCCATGTGTATGGCAGCCGGGACACCCACTGCCTGGTGCAGGTCTGGCTGTGGGGCTGGGAGGCAGCTGCTCCTGCACGGGTCCAAGGGCTTGAGGGGGATAAGGTTGATGTGTGAACTTCTCAGTTGGTCATAGTGTAGCCTTTCAGAGCAAGACAGGGGTAATTTAATGTAAACACAGGAACAGAAGACTTAGGCACCAAGATAACTGCACCATTTTGCACATCTTCTGCAAAGTCCTGATGGATGGATATTGGAGGAAGATGACCCTAAATCCGGTGGGACTGACAGTGAGCATCGGTTCTGGATCTGAGGGGCTGGGATGGTGTTGACTGTGCACTAGTAATTAAAACCAGGCCTCACACCGGCCCATGTGATGGAGTTGACATGCTGCAAACTCCTTGGTTTAATGGCGTTGAAAAACAAAATTCAACAGAATAAATTTAAAGATCTAATGATCTTTATTCAGTGATTCTTGGATGGGGCAGTATCCGATCCAGTAAGTAGAAAGGAGCTCCAAGGAACTGTACAAAATGGAAGGATTTTATAGGCAGAAGGAAGGGGGACAAGGAAGTTAAAAGAGTGGAATGCTTTAGGTAAGGTCACCTTTCCTTAGGGAAGACAAGGGGTCTTATCATGCAGATGATCTCACTGTGCTGACTAGGAAATTGCAGATTCATTGGTTTGAAATTCCACTCCTGGGAGAGGCTGAAACTGCCATTAGGTTAGGTGATAAGTCTTGCTGGGGCTTAGCAAAAGTGACTCCATCTTGGGGCCTGCTGTTTCTTTTGAGCGATGGAGAAAAAGGCATCCAAAGACTGAGACAGGAAGGTATTGTGCTTGAATTGCTCAGTTGTTCCCTAAGTGTCCTCTGAGGGGGCCTGGAGGACACCCTGTCAACAAGACATTAAGGAGTGCAGTTTGGAGTAGACAGGGGAACAGCAACACCCTTGAAAGGTTCTGGGAAAGTTGGCTGCTGTAGGGAGGAAAAGGAACAAGGTGAAGAGATATTGGGGTCGCAGAGGCTACATGGCCAGGCAGATGTGGTTATCATGATGATCAAACAAAATGGTGTGGACTCAGAGACCATTGCCTCATTGCCTTGGAGTCACCCTCCAGGACACAAACAGAGGGCAGTGCCAGTGGAGGCTTGGGCGGTGGTGGAAAGACCCTGGGTCTCAGGAACTGGCCTGTATTGACTCACAATGCAGGAAAGTCCCTCCAGCTCCTCTTCCAATTCCTGGACATGAGTCATTCAGAGACCTTGAGCCTTCTGCCAGAGGGAAAGACCTGGCGGAAACACCCGAGGCCATGCAAAGTCTTCCCTGTGGCCTCCCCTGCAGGGAGGTGCAAACTTTTGCCCAGATTGCCATGCACTGGCGAGTGGGGCAGGGGGTGGGCTGGGGAGGGACACTTGAGGTTTTCAGGGATTGTTAGGTACTGATTCTGAGCTAATGCCACTTCCCAGACACTCTGATGCCTCCAAAGTCTACTGATCAGCAGGGTGCTTTGGAGGTCAGGTGAGATACGCATTCTGGACCAGTTCATCTCACAATGGACACAGTGAATATGTGACTTTATCTTGTATTAATTTCCCCAGTTCTCAAAATATATTGAGCAGCCAATGTAACACTATTTGCTGGTTCAGGCAAGGACTTCCAAGGCAGGAAGCCCAGATGGGCCATTGGGAGGCCTCTAGGGCTCCCCCCTTATATCAGTTGAGGAAACATCAGCCACATTGATAACTAAATCTCCAAATCTCAGAGACTTAATGCAACAGATGTTTATTTCTTGTTCACAGAAAGTCAAGTTTACAATATTGGCAGGGACTGGGGAGTCTCTGCTCCATACAGTCATTTAGGGACCAGGGCAAACGAAAGGCTGCCATTCTCAAAATGTGGATTTAAGGTAATCTTTTTTTTTTTTTTTTAAATTTTTTTTAACGTTTATTTATTTTTGAGACAGAGAGAGACAAAGCATGGACAGGGGAGGGGCAGAGAGAGAGGGAGACACAGAATCTGAAACAGGCTCCAGGCTCTGAGCTGTCAGCACAGAGCCCGACGCGGGGCTCGAACTCACGGACCGTGAGATCATGACCTGGGCTGAAGCCGGACGCACAACCAACCAAGCCACCCAGGCGCCCCTTAAGGTCATCTTTAATGCCTGGATCCTGGATGCCTACACCCAGCAAGCAGAAGGGTGAAGAGAAAGCATGCAGGCTTGAGCAGGAGGTATTTACAGGTCAGGCCTAGAGCAGCACATATCATTTCTACCCAGATCAGTTCCAGAACTCTGTGACATGGCCCGACCTAGATACAAAAGAGGCCGAGAGGTGTGGACTATTGGTGTTGGGGCACCAGCTTTTTGACACCTCAGTTTGCCAACTGTGGCAAAAAAGAGTAACTCCTTAGGAGACCAGTTCTATGGTGCTGCTGGGGGAGAGTATATCTCTAGAAGTTCAGACTAGATGCTTCTCTTTCAGTCCTTCCAATGACTTTGTAGGCACTAATTCCAGTATTAAATCCTTCTCTGCTCTAATTAGCTGTACACAAGTCTATAATCTACATCCAAACTCTAGCTTTTACAGTCAGTGAGATCGGAGGTAACTTAAGTGAAAGGCTACTTTTCAAAAAAGAGAAATAAAAGATTTTGTAACAATTTTACCACAGGATGGAAATAAAATCTTTCCTCAGAATTCATGAAGTATAGACTACCTTCAAATGAGTGTGCATTTTAAATCTAGACTACCTGGGTGGTTTGGGATTGAGTTGAAGTGATTATAGTTTGGCAGCATTGGGGCACCTAGCAGGAGCAAATGCAAATCATCAGTCTGAACTCAATTTCTCCAGGTTCCCACAGGTTGGATTAGCCAAACATGAGATCACAATCTAAAATCACAAACCATATAAGTATGCTAAAAATGTTCACAGAGAAAAAGCAGTTGAAAACCTAAGTAAGAGATGAGAAACAATCAGAAAAGATCAGAAAAAAACAGGGAAAGGGAAAGAATCTGATAGATCTGAAAATGAACAGAATATAACTTTAGAAAAGAAAACTATAATTGAAATTTCAGTGGGCAGGTTAAATAGCAAACTAGACACAGCTGAGAATTATTGAACTAGAAGATGGGCCTACAGAAATTACCCAGAATGCAAAATAGATTAGGAGATGAGAATATTTCAGAACAAGAGGGTCTAACATATTTAAAAATTTTTAATCTTTAAAAAAATTTCACACTTTACAGTTTCATTAGATATATTCACAATCTTGTGGGAATCATTACCATTGTCCATTTCCAGAACTTTTTTATCATACAAAACAGAAACTCTGTACTCTTTAAATAACAACAACCTAGTCTCTCCTTCCCCAGCCACTGGTAACCTCTAGTCTGCCATCTGTTTCTATGAATTTTCCTATTTGAGATACCTCATACGAGTGATCATATAATCGTTGTCCTTTTGTGAATGGCTTATTTCACTTCATGTTTTCAAGGTTCATCCATGAGATCTAACATATTTTTAATAGAGGATACCGAGGAGACACAACATTAAAAAAGATACAAGTAGTGAATTTCCAGATTTGATGAAAGATATAACCCCTAAATTTGGGAATCATAACAAATTCCAAATAGGACAACTAAAACTAAAATAACACCTACACATATATTGAAATGGAATTATATTAAAGACAATAGGTTCTTAAAAGCATCCAGAAAGAATAATCTACAGAATAAATAAAACAGCATATATTTCAATGTCAACATAGAACCCAGATGACAACAGCATAGTAGGTTTAAAACGTGGAGTGTACATAACTGTTAACCTAGAATTGTATACGCAGGGTGACAGATTGCTAGCTGCCTATTCTAATATCCATCATGTTTTCTTCCTTATTAACAGAGCCCTGATTTTGTAAGGGATCAACAATGTGTTCACCTAAGAAAGGACTTCACTTCCTAGGCTCACTTGCAGCCAGACTCAGTTCTAGCCAATGAGATGAAGCAGAGTCATCAAGCAAGATTTCAAAAAAGTTCCTTAACAAGGTCAGACATCTGTTCATGGTGAAAACTCTGCAAATGATGGCTAGAAGAGGACCTTCTAAATCTGATAAAGGCCACCTCCAAAAAAACGTTCAGGTAACATCGTACTTAATGGTGAAATATCAAACATTTCCTCCTATGATTGAGAGAAAAGCCAGGGTGCTTTCTCTTACCACTTTTATATAACACCGTACTGGTGGTCCTAGCCATCGCAACAAGGCAAGAAAAAGAAGTAAAAGGCCTGACAACTCAAAAGGAGAAAATATTTTGCTATTTGCTGTTGACCTGATTCTTTATGTAGAAAATCCTAAGGAACCCATAAAAATGCTATTAGGAGAAACCAGGTGGCTCAGTTGGTTAAGTATCCAGCTTCGGTTCAGGTCATGATCTCACAGTTTGTGAGTCTGAGCCCCATGTCGGGCTTTGCACTAATAGCTTAGAGCCTGCTTCGGATTCTCTGTCTCCCTCTCTCTCTGCCCCTCCCCGCCTCTCTCTCTCTCTCAAAAATAAATAAATAAATAAATATTAAAAAAAAATAAAGATGCTATTAGAACTAAGTGAATTTAACAATTTTACAAACCACAAAGTTTATATAAAAAAATCAGTTGTATTTGTGTATACTAGCAATAAACAATTATAAAATAAAATTAGAAACAAAGTAAATAAACAAAGGAAAAAAGAGACCAACAAAAACAAGGGTCCTACCTGTAGAGAGCAAATTGATGGATGCCAGAAGAGAAGACTGTAGGGGGATGGGTGAAATAGGTCACAGGGATTGAGAGTACACTTATCACAATGAGCGCTGAGTAATGTATAGAATTAGTGAATCACTATATTATACACATGAAATTAATATAACACTACATGCTAAAAATAATAATAATGAATTCTAAAAAAAAGAAGTGAAATTAAATTCTCATTTGCAATAATGTGAAATAACAAAATTCTTAGGAATAAATGTGACAAAAACGTGTAAGAACTTTACACTGAAAACTACTAAGCTTTGCTGAGAATTGCTGAGATAAATTAAGGACGACCAAAATAAATGAGGGGATTTACTGTGCTTAAACATTGGAATATTCAATATTGTTAAGAATCCATTCTTTCTAGATATATATTTTAAATGTTTATTTATTTTTGGAGAGGGGACAGAGAGAAGATCTGAAGCGGGCTCTGTGCTGACAGCAGAGAGAGCCTGAAGTGGGGTTCCAACTCATGAACCACGAGATCATGACCTGAGCTGAAATCAGACGCCTAACTGATTGAGCCACCTGGGTGCCCCTTTTCTAGATATATTTATAGATGTAATGCAATATCAGTCAAATTCCTGTCAGGTTTTAAAATAATTTTTGTAGACATTGACAAGTTGATTCTAAAATTTATATAGAAATGAAAATGACCTGGAATAGCCAACAAGATTAAAACAGAACAAAGTTGTAGGGTTTATACTACTTGATTTCAAGACTTTATAGAAATTAAGACAATCTGGTATTGAAGAAAGTATAAATATAGATGGAAGGAAAAGAACAGAAAATCAGGAATAGATATGCATATATGTGATCAACTGATTTTCAACAAAGGTGTAAAGACAATTCAGTGGAAAAGGAAAGCCTTGTCAAAATGGTGCTGGGATGCCTCTAAAGCAGCAAAATCTACAGAGGCAGAAGACAATAGTGGGGCTGAGGAGAGAGGAATGGAGAGTTAATGTGTAAAGGCACGGTTTCCATGCGGGATAATGAAAAAAGTTCTGGAGATAAATAGTGGTGATGAGTGCACAACACTGCAAATGTACTTAATGCCACTGAACTGCACACTTAAAAATGGTTAAAATGGTAAGTTTTATATTATATATATATATATATATATGTATATATATATATTTTACCACAATAAAAATATTTTGAAAAAATTTTTAAAGCTTATTTTTATTTATTTTGAGAGAGAGATAGAGAGCAAGCGGGGAAGGGACAGAGAGAAATGAAGACAGAATCCCAAGCTGGCTCCATACTGCCAGCACAGAGCACAATGTGGGGCTGGAACTCACGAACCGTGAGATCATGACTTGAGCTGAAGTCAAGAGTTGGAGGCTTAACTGACTGAGCCATGTAGGCGCTCTTTGAAATAATTTAAAACGTGGCCCGAGGGGTACCTGGGTGGCTCAGCCGGTTAAGTGACTGACTTCGGCTCAGGTCATGATCTCAAGGTTCATGGGTTTGAGCCCGCGTCAGGCTCTGTGCTGAACGCTTGCTCAGAGCCTGGAGCCTGCTTCGCATCCTGTGTCTCCTTCTCTCTCTGCCCCTCCCCTGCTTGTGCTCTGTCTCGCTCTCTCTCTCAAAAATAAATAAATATAAAAAAGAAAAAAAAAGTGGCCCGAAGCAATTGGACATCCCAAAATGGAAGACACAAACAAAATCTAACTTGAAATTAATTGTAGACCTAAATGTTACAACTAAAACTTCTAGATGAAAACATAGAGGTGGGGGGCACCTGGGTGGCTCAGTCCGTTAAGCATCTGAACTTAGCTCAGGTCATGATCTCACAGTTCAGGAGTTCGAGCCCCATGTCAGGCTCTGTGCTGACAGTGCAGAGGAGCCTGGATCCTGCTTCGGATTCTGTGTCTCCCTCTCTCTTTGCCCCTCCCCTGCTTGTACTCTCTCTCAAAAATAAATAAATATTTTAAAAAATTAAAAAGAAAGAAACAGAGGAAAATTTTTGTGATCTTGTGGTAGGCAAAGATTTCTTAGGACAAAAGAATATTTTTGTGTCCAGAATATATGAAAAGATACTAAATTTCAGTAATTCTAACTACCCAGTTTTAAAAAAATGAGCAATAGACTTGAACAGGCATGTCACAAAAGAAGACACATGAATGGTCTATAAGCATATGAAAAGAGGCTCAGTATCATCAGGGAAATGTATATTTAAACACACAAGGAGATACCGCTGCACATCTATTAAAATGGGTAGGATTAAAAAAAAAAGTCAATGCCAAGTATTGGCAAGAATGTGGAGGAAAGGAAAAAGTTAAAGGAATTTAAAATGATACTACCATTCTGGAAAAACGGCTTGCCAATTTCTTAAAAAGTTAGCATACATACATCTACCATAAGACATAGCCATTCTAACCCTACATATTTACCCGAGAGAAATGAAAGCGAAAGTCCACACAAAAACTTCTACACAAATGTTCAGAGCAGTTTTATTCATAATTGTCCCAAACTGGAAACAACCCAAATATACATTTCAACAGATGAATTGACAAACAAAATGTGGTATTTTCATAAAATGGAATATTCCATAGAAAAGGATGACCTGAGTGAAGTTCATCCCTAGAAGGGCTTCCCTTCAGGACAGAGGGCAGGGATGAGCAGGTGGAAGGCAACTCTGGCAGAAAGTAGGCCAGGGCTGCCCTGTCATTGAGGAAATCCAGAAGGGGGGGCTGGGAATCACTTTTTAAATTAAATTAAATTAAATTAAATTAAATTAAATTAAATTAATTTCTGTTAATTAAAAAATTAATTAAAAAATTTTAATGTTTACTTTATTTTTAAGAGAGAGAGAGAGAGAGAGAGAGAGAGAGAGACAGAGCATGAGCGGGAGAGGGGCAGAGAAAGAGGGAGACACAGAATCTGAAGCAGGCTCCAGGCTTTGAGCTGTCAGCACGAAGCCTGAAGTGGCTCACTCCCACAAATCGTGAGATCATGACCTGAGCTGAATTCAGATGCTTAACCGACTGAGCTACCCAGGGGCCCCTAGAGACTCCTTTAAACTACTATTCCATTTACAATCCATGTGCCTGTCTTCCAATACTGGGATGGATTTATGATTTAAAAATATACATCATTCTTTTTAACACTACTGTATTGTATACCTAAAAATGATTAAGATGGTAACTTTGATGTTATGTATTTTTCACCATAATAATAAAAAAAAACCTACATAGTTCTTGATTTGTCAGTGATCTTTGGTTAGGGGGAATGGGTCAACATGTGAGCAAAACTCAGTCTTGCAAGAAAATGTCATTGGAATCCTAATTGTGAAATTATATAGGCAGATATTTCTAACTTTTAATTTCACTATTAAAATAATATTTAAAATCTAATGCTCTTTCTAAGATTATACAACAAAGATCAGTCATCCCCACACATCACTCTGTTTTGCCACTATGTATGAAAATGTTCACTAGGATGCATTCCTTGGGTTGAAATGACAGAAACCAGATCTGAACTAGCTTTATGATGTTAATAAAAACTCGAGTGTTTATGTTGCACCACGCCTATGGTCAGCATTTCACGTCCATTTATCCCATCTAGTCCACACAATGGCCCAGGAGGCCAGAAGCCAACCTGTGAGCCTTGCCTCATACTCAGCAACTTGAAACAGGACCTGGCATGTAGTCAGAATGAATGAAGGAATGAAATAATTCCTACCATTGTCCTCAACTTACCAGAGCATGGAGCTGTGCTCTGGAGACATAGGAAAGACATAGGAAAGCTAGGCCTACCCAGCTAGGCCACCCAGGTGTTTGGAGGCAGAACTGGGACTTTAATCCAGGCACCTGCTATAAGGACAGCCCTTCAACCCGTCCATTATGTGGACTCTCAACCCAGAAGGGAAGTGTATTGGGTCTCCAAGAGAAGCAGAAGTGCTTTCAGATTTCAGGCACCGTTTAGGGACTTACCCTTCAGAGCCTTCCTTGTCTCCCGTATCTATATTTCTCTCAGTGTTGTTGTCTTCTCAAGGCTGGAATCTTGGTCACCAGTAGCTACTGAGTTCAGATCTCTCTTATGTATCTCAAGAGTGGAGAAACAGTTATAAGAGGTAAAATCCCAGGGCAGGATTGTCACTTGCCCTGGTGGATCACATGTACACTGCCATGGTTCAGGTCCTGGTTTCTACTGTCTAGCCATACATGACTTTGGACAAGGTAAGTTACTTAGTCTGGATGGCTTTTGTTTCCTCATCTGCTAAATGAGAACAATAACAGGGGCTGGCTAGTGAAGGACATGTAGTGCTCAAACACCTTAGTAAGTAATTTATTTTCATAATTCTTGTTACATATTTCCTTTTTATTTAAGCAATTTTCATAAAGCCTTGTGGTGGTCTCTCTGTAGAAAAGTCTCACTGTGAAGTTGTAACTATTGCCTGACCCCATAAGCTTTGGAGTTTGGGTTATTTCATTCTTTGTAGTCCCCAGGACCACCAAGCTAAGAAATTACCATGAAAGTAGTCCTGGAACATTAAAAAAATAATAATAAAAAAAAATAAAAAAAGGGGCACCTGGGTGGCTCAGTCAGTTGAGCGTCTGACTTCGGCACAGGTCATGATCTCGCTGTCTGTGAGTTCGAGCCCCGCGTCGGGCTCTGTGCTGACAGCTCAGAGCTGGAGCCTGCTCCAGATTCTGTGTCTCCCTTGCTCTCTCTGCCCCTCCCCCACTCATGCTCTGTCTCTCTCTCCCACAAAAAGAAATAAACATTTAAAAAAATAAATTAAAAAAAAAAGTAAAAGTAGTCCTGGGATAGGGGCACCTGGATGGCTCAGTCAGTTGGGTGTCTGACTTTTGATTTTAGCTCAGGTCATGGTCTCACAGTCATAAGGTCAAGCCCTGCTCTGGGCTCCGCACTGATCCTTGAGCTTGCTTGGGATTCTCTCTCTCCCCTTCTCCCCCTTTTCCCCACTCAAGCATGCACACGTGCACATGCTCCCTCTCTCTCAATAAAAGAAAAAAGTTAAAAAAAAAAAAAAGGAGTCCTGGGATAGTGGCACTTCTCTGAAGGGACACATTTAGGCTGCTTAGGATTCTTGCATAAATACAGGCCCAATTGAGTTCATGGCCCCAAATTACAAAATTTTCACAGAAATAATCTACCATGAGTGACAGCCAGTAGACACCACAAAGAGCAAGATTAGACCCCCCAAAAAAGTCATACAATGGAACTATTGCCTAGAAATTTAAAAATAAATAGTTTTAAATGATTAAAGATAAGAGAAGACATTTTTTAAGTTGCATTAAATAAAAAAGAAAAACCCATATAAAGAAAGAGGGAGCAGATTTGATAATGTACCAAACTGAACTTCTAGAAATAAAATCAATAGTCATTGAAATAGAAAACTATATGGAAAAAAACCCCAACTATATGGATAGAATTAACAGCAGATTAAACACAGTCAAAGAGAATATTAATGAGGTGGAAGTCAGAATTGGGAAATTATCCAGAATATAGCACACATAGAGGAAAAAAAAAGTACTGAGAGGAAAATAATTGTCAATTTCAACTTCTACATTGCTAAATTTTCATTCAAGAAAGAGGGCAAAATAAGAAATTTCAGAGACTGAAAGAATTTATCACTACCAGACATTCATTAAAAGTATCTGAAGTGTGTGCTTTCAGGAAAAAGAAACTTCAACCTAGAAGGAAGAGTGAGTGAAGAAACAGGTTCACATATGGCCAAATCTAAACCAGTGCTGACGGCTCCACAGTGAGAATAACAATGAAAAACATTAATTTGGAGGTGAAATGGCAGGGACAGGAACCTAGAGGATGAGAGAAATGATTGCAGCTAAAGCGTTCTAGTTTTATCATTACACAGAAAAGAGATAGAGATAGTAAATGACTTTAGAACTTGTTAATTATGCATGTTGAAAATTTAAGTGTATTTATGAAAGTGATAGGCAATGCATAATTTCCAAACCAATGGAAGTTGAGGGAAAGGGAATTATAGAATACTCGATCCATCCAATTCAGGACAGAAAGGGAGAAAAAAGAAGCATAGAGAGAAAAAGTAGACAATACAAAGGAAGCCGGTAAAAATGAATTAAAGCATATCATCAAACATAATAAACACACCATTAGAGGTTTAAAACTGTAAAATTGATTTAAAAAATCTAGCTACACAGACTGTACATCAAATTCATACCTAAGATATAAGGAACATAATGGAAAAAGATATATGAGGTCAACACTCACACACAAAAAGGACTGTAGTATACTAATTGGTGGAAAAAACAAAATTAAGGCCAAAAGCGTGATTAGGGATAATGAGGGGTACTGTATAATGACAAAAAGAATAATTTATCAGGAGGCTATAATAACTCTAAAGCTGTTAACAGTTAAAAAATACTCTCAAAACATTTAAAACCCAAACTGGCAAATTTCACGGAGAGACCGCTAAAACCACTATCATAGCAGTGCGATTTTAACCCATTTCTCTTGGTAATTTATAAATCAAGTAGATGCAAAATTAGAAAAGGCATAGACTACTGTAATAATGCAATTAACAAGCTTGATATAATGGAGATTATATATCCCCATGCATCCAATAATTCCTATTAAACAGGAAACTTGCAGGGCATGTATACCACTATAAAGAAAGTCTTCACAAAATCCCCAAAGATCAGTATTATGCAGACCTCCTCCTTCTCCCACCATAATGCAATAAAATAAGAAATCAGCAACCAAAGTTTAGTCTTCCCTCCAAAAAACCTAGTATACATTTGAAAATGTAGGGGCGCCTGGGTGAAGTGTCTGACTCTTGATTTCAGCTCAGGTCATGATCTCAGGGTTCATAAGTTTTAGCCCCAAGTTGGGCTCTGCACTGGTAGGGTGGCACCTGCTTGGGATTCTCTCTTTCTTTTTTTTTTTTTTAATTTTTTTTTAACGTTTATTTATTTTTGAGACAGAGAGAGACAAAGCATGAACTTTTGGGAGGGTCAGAGAGAGAGGGAGACACAGAATCTGAAACAGGCTCTGGGCTCTGAGCAGTCAGCACAGAGCCCAACGCGGGGCTCGAACTCATGGACAGTGAGATCGTGACCTGAGCCGAAGTCAGATGCTCAACCAACTGAGCCACCCAGGCGCCCCGGGATTCTCTCTTTCTTCCTGTTCTTCCCCAATTTATGATCTTTCTCTTTAAAATCAATAAAAATGTAATTTTAAATAAATAAATAAATAAATAAATAAATAAATAAATAAATAAATAAAATAAAAAATGGGGGGCATCTAGCTGGCTCGGATCAGTGGAGCATGCAACTCTTCATCTCAGAGTTGTGAGTCCAAGCCCCATGTTGGGTGCAGAGATTACTTAAAAAGTAAAAAAAGGGGCGCCTGGGTAGCGCAGTCGGTTAAGCGTCCGACTTCAGCCAGGTCACGATCTCGCGGTCCGTGAGTTCGAGCCCCGCGTCAGGCTCTGGGCTGATGGCTCAGAGCCTGGAGCCTGTTTCCGATTCTGTGTCTCCCTCTCTCTCTGCCCCTCCCCCGTTCATGCTCTGTCTCTCTCTGTCCCAAAAATAAATAAAACATTGAAAAAAAAAAAAAAGTAAAAAAAATCTTGGGGTGCCTGGGTGGCTCAGTTGGTTGATCATCCAGCTCTCGATTTCAGCTCAGGTTATGATACCACAGTTCGTGGGTTTGAGCCCCGTATCGGGCTCTGTGCTGACAGTGCAGAGCCTGCTTGGGATTCTCTTACCCTTTCTCTGCCCCTCCCTCCGTCTCTCTCTTTCTCAAAATAAATAAATAAACCTAAAAAGAAGAAAATGTAAGTGAGCATACTTTCAGCAATTCCCAAGCCAAATAAATAATTGATATTATAAGATCAGAACAACACGAAATTAGAAATACGACTTATCAAGACTTAAGGGACATAACTAAAGTGGCACTTGGAAATGGACAACCTTACACGCTTATTGTGAGAAAAGAGAGACTAAATGTGGAGTTAAATATCCACTCAAAAAGTGGAAAGAGTCATGACACAATAAAAAAGTAGAGAAATATCACAGAATAAAACAAAATAGAAAATAGAGATGATTAGCAAAATAATAAAAAAAAAAACCTGATTCTTTAGAAATAGCTTGTATTCCCAGAAATTAAAGTGAACAAATTAGACTCAGGATGAAATGGAACCTAAATATACTGATAGCCATTAAATAACTAGAAGCAACAAAAAACCTACCCACAAAAAATACACCAGATCCAGACAGTTTTACAGTCAACTCAACATTCAAGGGTTCCTGCCTCATGTGTCCTGTGCTGGAGTCTGGGAGAGGGTCTGATGTGAAAACAGAAAGGTGGGTGTGAAGAGCCTGTGGGTTGAAGCTTTTATTTATCCACTCGGCACATATACGCTGCACATCTATGGGGCACCAGGCACTATTCCAGGGCTGTGGACACACCAGTGAACCACAGGAGCCTATGTTCTCATAGGGCAAGACAGACACTAAACAGTAAGGGAGTGAGTATGTTAGAAGAGGTGCCGCGGAAGAAAGAGTAGATCAGAGGAAGGGGCACAGCAGTGAGGGGAAGGAGGGTACAGTGAAGAGAAGGGCCGTCAGTGGAGGGCTATGAACAGAACACCCCACCAAGTTGTCATGGAAACCAAGGGGGAGTCTGGGGAGCTGGGAGAGGGCCCCACAGGAGGGCAGGGTTGGGATTTGGAAGCGGGCCCCAGGAGTGTAAAAGGAGGAAGGGGCACAGTCGAGCTGAAAGGAGGCAAAAAACTTTGTCAGGAGAGAGCCTACCACAAAGGCCAGGAAGGTGTGGACCACCAATGCTGGAGGGGGCTTAAGAATGTCATGGTTTGGAGTATCAAGTCAAAGGTGACAGATGATTGATGTTTGGGAGGCCGAGGGAGCATGTGTGGTGGAAGTGGGGGACGGGAGGCGGCATGGTTGTGGGCAGGGGCCCATACCAGAATGAGTCTGCCCCGTGCCAGGCATTGGGCCAGGCGCTTTGCCTACATGAATTCCCCCAGGCCTTATGAGGCCTGTTTTGCATCTGAATATGTGTGGTGGGAGAATGTGGGAAAAATATCTTCCTGGAATCTTGGTCTGGATGGAAGGAGTGGGAAGCAGAGGGCCATAGGCCTGGTGACCCCTCACCTTCAAGGACAGACATAGGCGTGCAGAGGGGGCTCGGCTGGGCTGTGGAGGGGGGCAGTGGCAGGCAAAGGGTGGCCCTGCCTGAGAGGTGGAGTCAGGTGGAACCCCGGGCTGCTCGGGAGTCTAGGGGAGGTGGTGAGGGGCCTGGTTCTTTTATTCTCAACGAAATGAAGGGCAAAGACACCCACTGTCCTTTGCCTTCCTTCTCGATAAACCCATCATGTTGCGGGGATGGAAGGACATAATGTGGGTAACGTGCTTCTGGGTATTGTTATTTTTGCTGTTTGCTGGGGTGGTGGCAGAGCTGGGGGGATGTGCAGGCTTGGAATTCATTCATTATGTGCCCACCCTAAGTGCCAGGCACTTTGTGGAACCAGCACAGAACCGAGCAAGGCTCTGGTATCTCCCGGGCAGTGCCAGGCCCAGCCGAGCCCGGAGACCATAAATCTGTTGGTTGCTGATCAGCAGATATGAGGTTTTCTCCCCAAAGGTTTGATGGCCACGGTGCAGGACTAGAGTGGGACTCACCCTGGGCAGTAGGTTGGTAGAGGGAGGCCTGGGAGGGGCTCCTGTGAAGTCCAGGCTGGGTGGGCATGGTGGCAGGGCCAGTGCAGAGGTCTGGGGCTGCTCCTCTTGGCTCCTTCCTTCCTCCACCCAGAACTAAGGGCTCTGCTGAGCATGTTCATGGCCTAGCAGCCAGCCACCGCAGGATGAAAGGCTGGGAGCAGGAGTGAGGGCAGGTGGGGGTTGTGGTGGGAGGGCTGGGCAGGGCAGGGTGGGCAGGAATTGTGGGCCTGGATTGCTTGGTGGTGGGGGGTGGGGTGGGGCAGGAAGATAGTGGAGACAGGAGAGGGGCTGGGAAGCATTAGTTTCCTCTCTCCAGGGCTGGGCCACAGGAAATCCAACCCTCGCGCTTCCCAAGGTGCTTCCTGAAGATAAAAAGTAGGCTTCTGACGGCCCCTTCCTGCTCCCCCCTTTCCCCAGCCCTCCCATCCTGCCCCCAGCCCCCAGGGGACCATCAGCTCTAGCACTCAGGCCAGACCAGTGGCCTTGGGAAGAGCCTGGACAGGGGGGTGGGAGGTCTGGGCATCCTGGGGCCACACTTCCGGGCAGCGTGGGTCCGCCCAGGCTTGAGGAGAAAGCAGGACCGACCCACAGACAGCGCTGGATCCTGCTCTGTGGGGTCAGTGGGGAGTCCGGGGAGGCAGAGATTTTTCCTAAAGGGGTAGGTAGATGGAAGAGGAGAGAGCCAAGGCTTGTCCTTGGGAAGAAGGCCTTGCTCTGGCTTGATCAGAGACTGTTCTGGGGGCAGAGAGGTGGGTATTGGTGGGGAGGGGGCTTTGTGGTGGGAGACAGTGGTTAAGGTGGCTCTGTAAAGAGGGGGTCTGTTCTTGGAGGGGTGCCATGCACTGCTCCTGTGGGGTCAGGAGGTTTCCAAGTTGTGGTGGGGAGGAGTAGGGAGGTTTTCTGTGTGTGTGTG